>NC_052086.1:9327168-9628835 GCF_015852505.1 Tachyglossus aculeatus
CAGATAGGAAAAAAGACTCGGAGACATGAGCTCAGATAGAGCAGGAAAGGTAGGGAGGTTGGCTACCTACCCGTTAATAACAATAATGATAGCATTTATTAAGTGCTTACTACGTGCTAAGCACTGTTCTAAGCGCCCGCTTACCTCCTGAGAGAGGTACGAGTGGCAAGGAGCCCCGTTCCCAACCGCTTCTTCCTCTTTTATTTGGTTCCAGATACGAGCTACACATAGGATTCCCGCGTACGTGCCGCACGTGAAACCTTGACTTTCCTAGATCCTGAGTTAAATTACAGCCCTTTGTTTGCCGTGGTTTGGTTAATGTCAAAATCCCCGTTAACGGGATGCTATCAGGAGATAATGGGGACATTCCGGACAGAGAGAAGCCACTTTGGTTAATGTAGCTTTGCACACACTGGAGTGCTTTCGGTCTGCACAAAATGGAGGGCTACTGTTGGTATGCACAAGATGGAGTCAGTCATGCCAAGTCCGCTGGCGGACAACGGTATGTACCACTGTGCTTAGAACGGTGCTTGGCACATTATTATTATTATTTACAGCTAAGGTAACTGAGGCACAGAGATGTTAAGTGGCTTGCCAAGGTCAGGGTGGGCTGCAGGGTGGGGAGGGAAGGGGCAGTGCTACTTACTGAGCGCCTGGCCAGCAGGAGAGAGGGAGGGAGTGGGGTGGACTGGATTGGGGGGAGGACCAGGGGATGGGGGTGGGGGGGAACTTTCATTTCTGGCCCAACTCCCTCTCCATTGAGCAATGGTCTGGCCAAGGCCCAGGCCCAGCTCCACGGGCCTCTCCGCGCATGCGCGCCCCCCGCGCAGGCACCCCTGCCCTTTCTGCGCCTGCGCGCCCACACCCCGAGCTGTCCATCAACGCGGCCTGGTCCCGCCCCCTGCCCGCGCTGATTGGCCGTCCGCGGAGGGCGGGAAAAAGCGGTCACGTGACGCGGGACCCCGCGACTCAGCCACGTGCAGCCGCCTCTGGGGACGGGGCAGCGCCACCCAGTGGTTAGAGCCGGGCCGGACAGGCGGAAGGAACTGGGTTCGAATCCCGTCGTTTACTCATTCATTCATAATAATAATAATAATAATAATGATGATGATGGAATTTTTTAAGCGCTTACTATGTGCAAAGCACTGTTCTAACTGCTGGGGGATACAAGGTAATAATAATTTTGTATTTGTTAAGCACTTACTATGTGCCAAGCACTGTTCTAAGCGCCTTGGGGGGATACAAGGAAATAATAATAATAATTTTGGTATTTGTTAAGCGCTTACTATGTGCAAAGCACTGTTCTAAGCGCCTGGGGGGATACAAGGTAACAATAATAATAATTTTGGTATTTGTTAAGCGGTTACTATGTGCAAAGTACTGTTCTAAGCCCTGGGGGGGATACAAGGTAACAATAATAATAATTTTGGTATTTGTTAAGGGCTTATTATGATGTGCAAAGCACTGTTCTAAGCGCTGGGGGGGATACAAGGTAATAATAATATTTTTGGTATTTGTAAAGCGCTTACTATGTGCAAAGCACTGTTCTAAGCGCCTGGGGAGATACAAGGTAATAATAATAATCATTTTGGTATTTGTTAAGCACTTACTATGTGCAAAGCGCTGTTCTAAGCGCTGGAGGGGATACAAGGTGATAATAATAATGATAATTTGGGTATTTGTTAAGCAGTTACTATGTGCAAAGCGCTGTTCTAAGCGCTGGGGTGATACAAGGTAATAATAATAATTTCGGTATTTGTTAAGCGCTTACTATGTGCAAAGTACCGTTCTAAGCGCTGGGGGGGATACAAAGTAATAATAATATTAATTTGGGTATTTGTTAAGCAGTTACTATATGCAAAGCACTGTTCTAAGTGCTGGGGGGATACAAGGTAATAATAATAATAATTTTGGTATTTGTTAAGTGCTTACTATGGGCAAAGCACTGTTCTAAGCGCCTTGGGGGGATACAAGGTAATAATAATGATAATTTGGGTATTTGTTAAGCACTTACTATGTGCAAAGCACTGTCCTAAGCGCTGGGGGGAATACAAGGTAATAATAATATTTTTGGTATTTGTAAAGCGCTTACTATGTGCAAAGCACTGTTCTAAGCACCTGGGGAGATACAAGGTAATAATAATAATCATTTTGGTATTTGTTAAGCACTTACTATGTGCAAAGCGCTATTCTAAGCGCTGGAGGGGATACAAGGTGATAATAATAATGATAATTTGGGTATTTGTTAAGCAGTTACTATGTGCAAAGCGCTGTTCTAAGCGCTGGGGGGATACAAGGTAATAATAATAATTTTGGTATTTGTTAAGCACTTACTATGTGCAAAGTACCGTTCTAAGCGCTGGGGGGATACAAGGTAATAATAATATTAATTTTGGTATTTGTTAAGCGCTTACTATGTGCAAAGTACTGTTCTAAGCGCTGGGGGGATACAAGGTAATAATAATAATAAGTTCGGTATTTGTTAAGCGCTTAACTATGGGCAAAGCACTGTTCTAAGCGCCTTGTGGGGATACAAGGTAATAATAATGATAATTTGGGTATTTGTTAAGCGCTTACTATGTGCAAAGCACTGTCCTAAGCGCTGGGGGGAATACAAGGTAATAATAATAATTTTGGTATTTGTTAAGCGCTTACTATGTGCAAAGCACTGTTCTAAGCGCTGGGGGGATACAACGTAATAATAATAATAATTTTGGTATTTGTTAAGCACTTACTATGTGCAAAGCGCTGTTCTAAGCGCTGGGGGGATACACGGTAATAATAGTAATATTTTTGGTAGTTGTTAAGCGCTTACTATATGCAAAGCACTGTTCTAAGCGCTGGGGGAATACACGGTAATAATAGTAATATTTTTGGTATTTGTTAAGCGCTTACTATGTGCAAAGCACTGTTCTAAGCCCTGGGGGGAATACAAGGTAATAATAATATTTATTTGGGTATTTGTTAAGCGCTTACTATGTGCAAAGTACTGTTCTAAGTGCTGGGGGGATACAAGGTAATAATAATAATAATTTTGATATTTGTTAAGCACTTACTATGTGCAAAGCACTGTTCTAAGCGCTGGGGGATACAAGGTAATAATAATAATAATTTGGGTATTTGTTAAGCGCTTACTATGTGCAAAGCACTGCTCTAAGTGCCTTGAGGGGATACAAGGTAATAATAATAATAATTTGGGTATTTGTTAAGCGCTTACTATGTGCAAAGCACTGTTCTAAGCGCTGGGGGGATACAACGTAATAATAATAATTTTGGTATTTGTTAAGCACTTACTATGTGCAAAGCACTGTTCTAAGCGCTGGGGGGATACACGGTAATAATAGTAATATTTTTGGTAGTTGTTAAGCGCTTACTATGTGCAAAGCACTGTTCTAAGCCCTGGGGGGAATACAAGGTAATAATAATTATTATTTGGGTATTTGTTAAGCGCTTACTATGTGCCAAGCGCTGTTCTAAGCGCTGGGGGGATACAAGGTAATAAAAATAATAATTTTGGTATTTGTTAAGCACTTACTATGTGCAAAGCACTGTTCTAAGCGCTGGGGGGATACAAGGTAATAATAATAATAATTTGGGTATTTGTTAAGCGCTTACTATGTGCAAAGCACTGTTCTAAGCGTGGGGGGGATACAAGGTAATAATAATAATAATATTTTTTGTATTTGTTAAGCGCTTACTATGTGCAAAGCACTGTTCTAAGCGCTGGGGGAATACAAGGTAATAATAATAATAATTTTGGTATTTGTTAAGCGCTTACTATGTGCAAAGCACTGTTCTAAGTGCCTGGGGGGATACAATGTAATAATAATAATAATTTTGGTATTTGTTAAGCGCTTACTATGTGCAAAGTACTGTTCTAATCGCTGGGGGGGATATAAGGTAATAGTAATAATAATTTGGGTATTTGTTAAGTGCTTACTATGTGCAAAGCACTGTTCTAAGCGCTGGGGGGATACAAGGTAATAATAATAATAATTTTGGTATTTGTTAAGTGCTTACTATGTGAAAAGTACTGTTCTAAGTGCCTGGAGGTATACAAGGTAATAATAATAATAATTTTGGTATTTGTTAAGCGCTTACTATGTTCAAAGCACTGTTCTAAGCGCTGGGGGGGGTACAAGGTAATAGTAATAATATTTTTGGTTTTTAAGCGCTTACTATGTGTAAAGCACTGTTCTAAGCGCTGGGGGGATACAAGGTAATAATAATTATTATTTTAATATTTGTTAAGCGCTTACTATGTTCAAAGCACTGTTCTAACTGCCTGGGGGGATACAAGGTAATAATAATAATAATTTAGGTATTTGTTAAGCGCTTACTATGTGCAAAGCACTGTTCTAAGTGCCTGGGGGTATACAAGGTAGTAATAATAATAATTTTGATATTTGTTAAGCGCTTACTATGCTAAAAGCACTGTTCTAAGCGCTGGGAGGGTACAAGGTAATAATAATAATATTTTTGGTTTTTGTTAAGCGCTATGTGCAAAGCACTGTTCTAAGCGCTGGTGGGATACAAGGTAATAATAATTATTATTTTGGTATTTGTTAAGTGCTTACTATGTGCAAAGCACTGTTCTAAGTGCCTGGGGGGATACAAGGAAATAATAATAATAATTTTGGTATTTGTTAAGCACTTACTATGTGTAAAGTACTGTTCTAAGCGCTGGGGGGGATACAAGGTAATAATAATAATTTTGGTATTTGTTAAGCACTTACTATGTGCAAAGTACTGTTCTAAGCACCTGGGGGGGATACAAGGTAATAATAATAATCATTTTGGTATTTGTGAAGCACTTACTATGTGCAAAGTACTGTTCTAAGCGCTGGGGGGGGATACAAGGTAATAATAATAATATTTTTGGCATTTGGTAAGCACTTACTATGTGCAAAACACTGTTCTAAGTGCCTGGGGGTATACAAGGTAATAATAATAATAATTTTGGTATTTGTTAAGCACTTACTATGTGCAAAGCACTGTTCTGAGCGCTGGAGGGGATATGAGGTAATAATAATAATTTTAGTACTTGTTAAGTGCTTACTATGTGCAAAGCACTGTTCTAAGTGCTGGGGGGGATATGAGGTAATTATAATAATAATTTTAGTATTTGTTAAGCGCTTACTATGTGCAAAGCACTGTTCTAAGCTCTGAGGAGGATACAAGGTGATCAGGTCATCCCATGTGGGGCTCACAATCTTAATCCCCATTTTACAGATGAGGTAACTGAGGCATAGAGAAGTTAAGCGACTTACCCAAAGTCACACAGCTGACAAGCGGCGGAGCCGGGATTTGAACTCATGACTTCTGACTGCCAAGCCCGGGCTCTTTCCACTGAGCCACGCCGCTTCTCTAATCAGGTTGTCCCACATGGGGCTCACGGTTTTAATCCCCATTTGACAGATGAGGTCACTGAGGCCCAAAGAAGTGAAGCGACTTGCCCAAAGTCACCCAGCTGACAAGTGGCGGAGCCAGGATTAGAACCCACAACCTCTGGCTCCCAAGCCCGGGCTCTTAACACTGAACCACGCTGCTTCATTCATTCAGTCGTATTTATTGAGCGCTTACTGTGTGCAGAGCATTGGACTAAGCACTTGGGTAGGACAAGTGGCAGGAGCAGCGTGGCTCAATGGAAAGAGCCCGGGCTTTGGAGTCAGAGGTCATGGGTTCAAGTTCCGGCTCTGCCAATTGTCAGCTGGGTGACCTTGGGCCAGTCACTTCACTTCTCTGGGCCTCAGTTACCGCATCAGTAAAATGGGGGTTAAGACTGAGCCCCACCGTGGGACAACCTGATCACCTTGTATCCTCCCCAGCGCTTAGAACAGTGCTTTGCACATAGTAAGCGCTTAACAAATGCCACCATTATCATTAAGAGCCCGGGCTTGGGAGTCAGAGGACGTGGGTTTTAATCCCAGGCCCGCCGCTTGTCTGCTGCGTGATTCATTCGTTCATTCAGTCGTACTTATTGAGCGCTCACTGTGTGCAGAGCAGTGGACTAAGCGTTTGGAAAGTATAAATCGGCGACAGATAGAGACAGTCCCTACCCAGCAATGGGCTCACAGTCTAGACGGGGGGAGGCAGGCCACAAAACAAAACACGTAGACAGGTGTCAGTGCCATCAAAGTAAATAGAATTATAGCTATATACACGTCTTTAATAAAATAAAGTAATAAATACGTAGAACTATACACAAGTACCGTGGGGAGGGGAAGGGGCAGAGGGAGGGAGCCGGGGTGGTGGGGAGGGGAGGAGGAGAGGAAAAACGGGGCTCAGTCTGGGCAGGCCTCCTGGAGGAGGGGAGCTCTCAGTAGGGCTTTGAAGGGAGGCGGAGGGCTAGTTTGGCGGATGTGTGTGATCTTGGGCAAGCCGCTTCACTTCTCTGGGCCTCAGTTCCCTCATCTGTAAAATGGGGATGAAGACTGGGAGCCCCATGTGGGACAACCCGATCACCTTGTATCTCCCCCAGTGCTTGGCATGTAGTAGGCGCTTAACAAATACCATTATTATTACTATTATAATTATCCCAACCCTGCCCTTGTCTGCCGGGTGACCTTGGGCAGATCACTTCACTTCTCTGGGCCTCAGTTCCCTCATCTGTAAAATGGGGATGAAGACTGGGAGCCCCATGTGGGACAACCCGATCACCCTGTATCTACCCCAGTGCTTGGCACATAGTAGGCCCTTAACAAATGCCATTATTATTACTATTATTATTATCCCGACCCCGCCCTTGTCTGCCGGGTGACCTTGGGCAGATCACTTCACTTCTCTGGGCCTCAGTTCCCTTATCTGTAAAATGGGGATGAAGACTGGGAGCCCCATGTGGGACAACCCGATCACCTTGTATCTCCCCGAGTGCTTGGCACGTAGTAGGCGCTGAACAAAAGCCATTATTACTATTATTATTATCCCGACCCCGCCCTTGTCTGCCGGGTGACCTTGGGCAGATCACTTCACTTCTCTGGGCCTCAGTTCCCTCATCTGTTAAATGGGGATGAAGACTGGGAGCCCCATGTGGGACAACCTGATCACCTTGTATCTCCCCGAGTGCTTGGCACGTAGTAGGCGCTTAACAAATACCATTATTATTACTATATTATCCCAACCCCGCCCTTGGCTGGGTGACCTTGGGCAGATCACTTCACTTCTCTGGGCCTCAATTCCCTCATCTGTAAAATGGGGATTAAGACTGGGAGCCCCATGTGGGACAACCCGATCACCCTGTATCTCCCCCAGTGCTTGGCACGTAGTAGGCGCTTAACAAATACCATTATCTTTACTATTATTATTATTTCAACCCCGCCCTTGTCTGCCGGGTGACCTTGGGCAAGTCACGTCACTTCTCTGGGCCTCATCTGTAAAATGGAGATGAAGACTGGGAGCCCTATGTGGCGGGCAGATTGGCATCCGCCGAAGGAGAGAGAGCGGAAGGCCTCAAGAGACATGTGAGACTTGAACGTGAGGGCGAGAATGGGCAATAGGGTCCCGAGCCATTCCTCTCCCAGTCTCTTCTAAGCCCACCGCCCTGCCCTCTCCTTCCTCCTCCTCCTCCTAACCTCGCTCCTCTCCTGCCTCCTAATCCCTCCTTTCCTCGCTTTTCCCTCCTCCTCCGGCTGCTGGCCCCGGCCCGGACCGTTACATAGTTACATAACGCGCCGGGAGCGGTCTGTGTGAGGGACTGGCAGCCGCCTCCCTCCCCCGGAATAATATTTTCGAAGACGTGACTTTTCCACTGCCGCCCGCCCGTCCACCCGCCCGCGCTGGGGACTCGCTCGCTCGCTCTCTCCGTTACCACATGTGTCTGGAATGTGCAGATGTTTCCTGGGGGGGATCCCACCGCCAACCGCCCCGCCCCGCACGCTGGCCGCCGTCCGGAAGGCCACTCTTAGCCCGAGGAGTCACAGCACATACACACATACGTGCCCCCCGATTCACGGAAACGCACACCCCCCACCGATTCACCCGAACGCCAACATACATGCCCACTGGCACTCCGATCCACAGAAGCGTTGCAAATAGATAATAATTGCGGTATTTGTTAAGGGCTTACTGTGTGCCAGGCCACGTTCTGAGCGCTGGGGTAGATACAGGGTAATTGGGCTGGACACAGTCTGTGTCCCACACAGGGCTCACGGTCGTCATCCCCGTTTTCCAGATGAGGTCACTGAGGCCCAGAGAGTGAAATGACTTGCCTAAGGTCACACAGCAGACAAGCAGCGAGCCAGGATTAAAACCCGTGACCTTCTGATTCCTAGCCCTGGCCTCTCTCCACGAGGCCCTGCTGCTTAGATGTCCAAATAAGCCCACACGTGATTATGCACGTACACGTGCAACCTCCCTGATTCCCCAGAGCCCCAAACGCCGTGCATCCCCGTTGCCCAAGAACCGTAAGCGGAAATACACGATGCTCAATAATCCACACATAATCTCACAAATGGACATTTGGGGCCCTGGCCTGGGGAGGACCGCAATGGCTCCATCCTCCGCTGGTCCCGGCTGGGAGGCCGCAGCTTGGAGCTCTGAGTTGGGGACGGCCGGGAGAGCGTGAGAGACCCCGGGGATTCCCCAAGCAGCAGGGGAAACCGTTGGGGATATTGTTTGGGTTAGCTGTCACACAGTTCTAGATTGGGAGGGGACCCCAACCCTTCCCCGGAGCATCCGAGATGGTGATGACTGTGGTATTTGTTAAGTGCTTATTATATGTCCGGCGCTGATCTAAGCACTGAGGTAGGTACAGTGTAATCAGGCTGGACATGGTTCCCGCCCCACATGGGGCCCACAGTCTAAGTAAGAGGGAGAAGAGGGATCGAATCCCCGTTTTACAGAGGAGGAAACTGAGGCCGAGGGAAGTGAGTCGCCCAAGGTCACACCGCAGGTCCTTTAAATCCCAGAACCACGCTCTTTCCACTAGGTCACACTGCTCCTCAAGATTCCCCCCCCCGAGGACTGTCCTGGGATTTCCGGAGGGCCACCTTCCCCTCTAGACCGTGAGAATATGACGGGCAGAGAATGTGTCTGCTAATTCTGTTGCATTGTAATTTTGCGAGTGCTTAGTTCAGTGCCGTGCACACAGTAAAACGCTCAATAAATCGACTGCTGCGATTCCTCCCGAGCACTGGGCTGAGATTCTTCCTGGGCACTGTGCCGAGCTCTCCCCCGAGCACTGTGCTGAACGCTGAGAAAGATCCGGGACGGTGGGACGGGACACGGTCTCCGTCCCCCACCGGGTTCCCGGCCCGCGAGTTAACTCCAGGTCGGCGGCCGCTCCCTGCCCACCGCCGGCGAGCAACTGCTGGCGTCCGCCCAGCCCGCCCAGTTGGGAGGCAGTGGGGAAGCGTGCCCAGAAACCTGGGGAAGTGCCCGAGGCCCGCTGGGCCGGGGGCCCGTTTTGACCTCACTCGTTCCTGGCCGGGGGACGGACAGGAGAGCTGCCAGCCTGCCACTCCGACCCGAGTGGGGAGGGGAAGGAGGGGAGGAAAAAGGGAAGGCCTGGGTCAGCCTCGGGACTCAGGAAATGCCCGTTCTCGGGCCCTGACCCCCCTCCTGGGCTCTGTCCTCACCTAGGAGAGGAAGAGGGGGCATCATCTCCCCCCTCGGGAATGACTTTCCCGAGGTCACTGCAGGCTGGAGGCAGGAGCGGGCCTACACCTCGGGTCGCCCAACTCGCAGCCACCGGCCCCATCCACTGGGCCACCCTGTCACCTGGGGCCGAAGCCCGTTTGTTTTCCTGCAGTGGGGAGACGGGCCTCCTCCCGTCCCCTCCCTTCTCGTTCCTTCCCGGGAACAGAAAATGTGAAACAGGCCGACGGAGGCAGCAGCCCTGCCAGGCCCGTGATGTCACCCTTCCGCCCCGGCCTGAGCGGGCTCTGGGGGCTCTGGGGCTCTGCTCCGCTTCCTGGGGAGGGGGCCGGGGAGAGGGGAGCGGGCCGGGGGCCGGGAGGAGGGGGGACCCAGGGAAAGTGAGACAGTAAGTGCTCAGGGAGCGCGGTTGACGGGTTGATGGGTGGGTGGTTAGGACGAGGGGAGGGAAGGAGGGAAAGAGGGGAGGGCGGACCCCTTCCCCCTCCCGGACCTTGGCTAATCCCCCAGAACAGTAATGGGGAAAGCAGCCCGAGGAGTCGAA
Organism: Tachyglossus aculeatus; assembly: GCF_015852505.1. Lineage (NCBI taxonomy): Eukaryota > Metazoa > Chordata > Mammalia > Monotremata > Tachyglossidae > Tachyglossus > Tachyglossus aculeatus. Next base: position 9,337,307 of record NC_052086.1, read on the forward strand.
AGCCATATGTGTGTGTGTGTGTGTGTGTGTGTGTGTGTGTGTGTGTGTGTGTGTGTGTGTGTGTGTGTGTGTGGACACACACATACACACGGCTGGTACCACATAACTGGGCACCAGGCCTGGTGGGGGGCTGGGACCCCCGGCCCACCACGGAGTGACCGAGAGACAGCCTAGATCATTGTCTCCCCCTTTTAGACTGTGAGCCCACTGTTGGGTAGGGACTGTCTCTATATGTTGCCAATTTGTACTTCCCAAGTGCTTAGTACCGTGCTCTGCACATAGTAAGCGCTCAATAAATACGATTGATGATGATGATCATCATCGGGCTCCCGAGACCCGTTCCTGCGAGTTTGCTCTACTCCGCCCTCGTCCCCTCCCCGTCCCTCCGATCAATCAGCGGTATTTATCGAGCGCTTTACTGTGTGCGGAGCACTGTACTAAGCGCCGACTCGGGGACCCCACAGGCTGGGGGCTCCCTTGGAGGTTCGGAGACACTCCCACCGCCGGGGGACCGGGGAGAGAGCCGGGGGGTGAACGCGCCTGGCATCCCAGGCTGGGCTCAGCCCAGGCCCGACCACTAAGTTGTTCATTCATTCGTTCAGTCGTATTTAGAGAGCGCTTAATGTGTGTGGAGCACTGTACTAAGCGCTTCGGGGAGTACAACAATAAACAGACACATCCGCTGCCCACCAGGTGATTACCAGGCCCATCCTCCAACTCATCCACCAGCACAGAGGGTCACTGTGCCAGCTGTCCCGTGGAGACCCCCAAAGGGCCCAGGGAGACCCCGCCTCAGGCCAGGATTTCCCCAGCAAGATGCGGGGAGGGTGAGGTGGGCCCTCCGGCTCCCTCCGCTCTGTGTCCCGGCGCATGTTACTCACCCTCTCTGAGCTCCCATCCACCCGCAAGAAAAAGAGGGGCCCCAGCCAATCCCTCAGTTAATCAGCACTACCGCTTGAGTGCCTACTGTTGTGAAATTCTTTGGAGAGAACATCAAGAGCCCAAGACGTGGTGCTTTCATTCACCCAACCGTACTTATTGAGCACTCACCGGGTGCAGAGCACTGTATTAGGCGCTCGGGAGAGGACTACAGAACAATAAACAGACACACTCCCTGCCCACGATGAGCTTAGAGTCTAGGCTTACTCCCCGGAGAGTGGCTGGGGGGTGGCCATGGGGCGGCAGGCCGGGGTCGCGGGGGTGGACCCCCTCCGAGGAGAGCTTTTCTAATCGTCTTTCCAGGACTGTGAGCCCACTGTTGGGTAGGGACCGTCTCTATATGTTGCCGACTTGTACTTCCCAAGCGCTCAGTACAGTGTTCTGCACACAGTAAGCCCTCAATAAATACGATTGAATGAATGAATGTTCTCTGTCTCCCCCTTTTAGACTGTGAGCCCACTGCTGGGTAGGGACTGTCTCTATGTGTTGCCAATTTGTACTTCCCAAGCGCTTAGTACAGTGCTCTGCACATAGTAAGCGCTCAATAAATACGATTGATGATGATGATGATGATGAATGAATACACGGCCCTTTCTAAAAACAAAAGAAAAAAAATCGACGTCTCTGGACCGGCTACAGGAAAATGCCTTTTCTCCCAACACAGCACATTTCTCTGGCACCGGGCGGCCGGAGGTGGGCCCCGCCGGATGCCCTGGGCTGCCTGGGAACGCCATCCGACCCCCCACCCGGTCACCGCCGCTGCTCCGAGCACCCACGTGCCCCTTCCCAAATCCCCCGCTCAACCAACCAGTCGATAGTATTAGCTGAGCGCCTACTGTGTGCAGTGTGCGCTTTGGAGAGTAATAAAATAATAATGGCATTTATTAAGCGTGTACTATGTGCAAAGCACTGTTCTAAGCGCTGGAGAGGTTACAAGGTGATCAGGTTGTCCCACGGGGGGCTCACACCCTTAATCCCCATTTTCCAGATGAGGTAACTGAGGCTCGGAGACGTGAAGTGACTTGCCCAAAGTCACACAGCTGACAAGCGGTGGAGCTGGGATTTGAACCCATAACCTCTAACTCCAAAGCCCGGGCTCTTTCCACTGAATAACGCTGTTTCTCTAAGTCAGACAAACCCCAGTTCTAATCCCGGCTCCGCCGTGGGTCCGCTGTGGGACTTGGGGCAAGTCACGTCCCTTCCCTGTGCCTCGGGTCCCTCATCTGTAAAGTGGGGATGAAAACTCTGGGCCCTGTGTGGGACGTGGACTGTGTCCAACCTGATTGGCGTGCTTCTACCCCAACGCTTGCCTGGAACGTAGTAAGCGCTTATCAAATACCGTAAAAAAATAGAGTTAGCGGGCACAGAGGGTGTGTGTTTGTGTGCGCATGCATGTGTGCCCTGTGGGCAAGATCTTTGTCTCCCCTCTCCTCAGTGGTTAATAATAATAATGATGATGGCATCTGTTAAGCGCTTGCTATGTGCAAAGCATTGTTCGAAGCTCTGGGGAGGTTACAAGGTGATCAGGTTGTCCCACGGGGGGCTCACGGTTTTAATCTCCATTTTACAGATGAGGGAACTGAGGCCCAGAGAAGTGACTTGCCCAAAGTCACCCAGCTGACAGTTGGCGGAGCCGGGATTTGAACCCGTGACCTCTGACTCCAGAGCCCGGGCTCTTTCCCCTGAGCCACGCTGCTTCTCCAGCTTCTCTGTACTCTAGTTGTGTGTATACGGGCATTGGATTGAGCATGCGAGATTATTGATTCAGGCTTGTGAACGTTTCTCTGTCTCTCCAGTTAGACCTTGAGGGAACATACCTTGTACTTTGGAGGGACTTTCCGAGCACTTAGGGCAACGCTTTGCCCTCCGGTGGTGCTCAATAATTGATCAATCGTATGTATTGAGCACTTACTGTGTGCCGAGCACTGTACTGAGCACTTGGGAGAGCACAGTAGAACCAAGCTGACACCTTCCCCGCCCACAATGAGCTTACGGTCCAGAGGGGGACAGACATTAATATAGATAAGTAAATTATAGATCTGTACGTAAGTGCTGAGGGGTGAATAAAAGGTGCAAATCCAAGTGGAAAGGTGACGCAGAAAGGGGTGGGAGAAGAAGAAATGAGAGCTTAGTCAGGGAAGGCCTCTTGGAGGAGGCTTTGAAGGCGGGGAGAGTGATCATCTGTCGGCGCTTAGAACAGTGCTTTGCACATAGTAAGCACTTAACGAATGCTGAGAAGCAGCGTGGCTCAGTGGAAAGAGCCCGGGCTTCGGAGTCAGAGGTCATGAGTTCAAATCCCGGCTCCACCAATTGTCAGCTGTGTGACCTTGGGCGAGTCACTTCACTTCTCTGGGCCTCAGTTCCATCTGTAAAATGGGGGTGAAGACTGTGAACCCCGCGGGGGGCAACCTGATCACCTTGTAACCCCCCAGCGCTTAAAACAGTGCTTTGCACATAGTAAACGCTGAATAAATGCCATTATTAGTATTATTATTATTATTCTCTGGGCCTCAGTTCCCTCACCTGTAAAATGGGGATGAAGACTGTGAGCCCCCCGGGGGACAACCTGATCACCTTGTAACCTCCCCGGCGCTCAGAACAGTGCTTTGCACATATAAGCGCTTAATAAATGCCATCGTTATTATTAACAAATAATACAAATACAAATAATACAAACAAATAATCATCATTATTATCTGTTGGATACAAAGAGGGAGACCATTCCAGGCCAGAGGGAAGACCAGGGCGAGAAAGACGAGATGGAGGCAGTAAACGCCATGGTTGCTGCTACCGCTGCCACAACTCCCGGCGACTCCGAGGGCCAACCACCCCCTGCAAATCCCGCTGAAGCTGGGGGCGAGGGCCGGAGCGGGGGGCCGAGGCGTGCCCGTTCACGCTATACGCTACACGTATACACACACCCCCACACACGTCTGCACAAGTGGCAGGGCCCGGGCCTCGTCTAGCTGAAGCGGGAGAGTAAATATTTGGGAGTCATGTTGCCACGGGAACGGTTCATCCCAGCCAGGGCGGGCTCCAGGGAAAAGAGTACGGACTGGGGCCCGCTCCCCTCCCCAACTCAGGGTCCAGCCGACCTCTCGGGGCTCGACTAGGGGCCGGGGTCCTGAACGACCACCGGGTCTCCCGGGCAGGAGGGTTAAGAGGCCGGGGAAGGGCCGGGCCGCTGCGCTCTACTCTGTGCGGTGTTCTGCCCACAGCGGGCACTCTGCACGGACTAGGAGAACTGACTGGTGAATAGAACCAGTCGCCATCCCACCCTGTCAGGGGTGGGGGAAGACAGGCTCGGTGGAAAGAGCCTGGGCTTGGGAGTCAGAGGTCGTGGGTTCGAATCCCGGCTCCGCCACTGGCCAGCCGTGCCTCAGTTCTCTGTGCCTCAGCTACCTCATCTGTCAAATGGGGATGAAGACTGTGAGCCCCACGTGGGACAACCCGATCACCTTGTATCTACCCCAGCGCTCAGAGCAGTGCTTGGCACATAGGAAGCACTTAACAAATGCCGTCATTATTACTATTATCAGTGAGCATCTGGCAGTCGCCCAGCCGGTTGGGATTCTGTGTCCTTAGCCGCCCCTCCCGCCCCATCCTGTCTCCTTTGCAGTCCGGTGGGGTTGGGATGGGCTGACGGGTGGGGGTCCTCTGGGCACCAGGTGACTCCCCCCGGCCTCTTCCCACAGGGACCTCTCGGATAACCAGATCAGAGATTTGGACCCCGGACTCTTTGAGAACCTCTCGGCCCTGACGTCCCTGTAAGTAGCCGGCAGCCGCCCCCTCCCCGGACCCCCGCCCTGGGGACACAACTCCTCGTGGACCCCTCCTGAGGGGAGCTGAAGAGTCTGGTTACCCCCTGCCCCATTTCAGGTCAGGGATGGGGGCGTGAGGGACCTGCCTCCCTCCACCCTAAGGGTGGGTCTCTACCCCCAACCCGTTCTCCGGGTTCCCCCATCGTCCTCCGGACCTCCCAGAGGCTAGGGGTCTGGGCCACTGGGCCCCCTTCCCCCTCCCCTGGGCATCGAGGGGAGGGTCCCAGGAAGAAGACCCTTCATGAGTCAACCTCAGGGAAAGTTGGGGGGAAGTAATAAGAAGAATTGCGGCATTTCTTAAGTGCTTACTCTGTGCCAGGCACCGTACTAAGCACTGGGGTAGGTAACAGTCAAATCGGGTCGGACACAGTCCCCGTCCCACGTGGGGCTCCCAACCTTAATCCCTATTTTCCAGATGAGGGAACTGAGGTGAGGTGAAGCGACTCGCCCAGGGTCACACGACAGACAAGGGGCAGAGCCGGGTTTAGGACGCCAGGTCCTCCTGACTCCCAGCCCGTGCTCTAGCCACTAGCCGCCCTCCCCAGCCCGCGGGGTAGGCCGGGCAGTCGGGACCGGCTCTCTGGGGGCATTCGGGGGTCGGGGGCATGGGGGGCACCGAACTAAAACTCTCACCCTTCTCCCGCACTTCCTGTCTCTCAGGGATCTGAGCAACAATGCCATTTCTACGTTGGAAGAAGGGATATTTGCTAATTTATTTAATTTAAGTGAAATGTAAGTTTGGGCCGAAAAGGGGGTGGGGGAGGGTCCTGGGGGCCGGCGGGGCCGGGAGAGCCAGGACCAGAAACGGAGCCTCCTGCTTCTCAGGCCTGCCCTTTGGCCACTAGACTCCAGTGCCTGTTACCCCCATCTTACAGAAAGGGAAACCGAGCCCAAAAGAGGTTAATCACTTGCCCAATCCATCAGTCGGTCAGCGATATTTACTGAGCACTTTTTCAGGTCTCTCAGTCGTATTTGCTGAGCGCTTACTGTGTGGGGGGCACTGTACTAAGCGTTTGGGGGAGTATGCTGTAACGGCAAATAGACACAGTCCCTGTTAGCGTGCAGAGCACTGTTCTAAGCGCTTGGGGAGTACAGATCGGCAACGTATAGGGACGGTCCCTACCCGACAGCGGGCTCACGGTCTAGAAGGGGGAGACAGCCAGCTCCTCCGCCCCACTGGGCCACGCCACCCTTCCGGCACCCCCAGACTTTACCGTGATCTTCCCCGAAGCCCTCGTGTCGGGCCGGGATGAGAGCTGGTGCCGGCGGGAGAGCTCGGTGCCCTCGGACCCTGCCCTCACTGCCGCCCTCGCCACCCGTCCTCTGCCGTCCCCTGCAGCAACCTCGGACGTAACCCCCTGCGGTGCGACTGTGCCCTTTCCTGGCTGCCCGGCTGGGTGGAGGAGCAGGGCGTCCGCCTGCTGCTGCCCGGGGAGACCCTGTGTGCCCAGCCGCCCAGCCTCGCCAACCTCCCGCTGCTCAACTTCAGCTTCTCGGGCAGCACGTGCGGTAGGTATAGCCCGAGGGTGGGACCGGCCGGGGGTGCGGGGAAGGGCGCAGCTCTTGGTTGTTGCCGCCATGTAGCTTGGGTGGGGAGAGGAGGTGGTGAGGATGAGGGAAGAAGGCAGTGGGAGAAACCCGGAGGTTGCCACGGCGACAGGGTGAAACAGGCGAGTGCCAAGGCCAGGGTTTCTGGGGACCAAACCGGAAAACGGACCGGAAAAACGGTCTTCGGGTCTCCGTGCGACCGGCCCCGTCTGACCCTGTGCGTGTCCGCGTATGTGTATGTTTACGGGTCCATTTGGGAGGCGTGGGCTGCCCGGGACGGGGGAACGGTGAGTTGCCGGCAAAACCCGGAGAGCGTTTCACGTGAGCCAGGTCGGGCCGGGGTTGGGGAGGGGGTCAGTTAATCAATCGGTCATACTTATTGAGCGCTCCCGATGTGCAGAGCACAGTACTAAGCGCTTAGTAGAGTACCACACAGCAGCAGACACATTCCATTACTTGTCCACTACCAGCTTGCGGTGAATGTGTGTCTGTGCCCGAGTGTGCTCACGTTTGAGCTTGTGTGCATGGGCGTATGTGTTCAAAAGTAGATGAGGGAGTGTAGGGTGTATTTATCCATTCATTGCGCCTCCCGTCTCCCCCGTCTCCAGCCCGCACTCCACTCTGCTGCCCGAATCATTTTCCTTCAAAAACATTCAGACCAGGTTTCCCCACTCCTCAAGAAACTCCAGTGGTTACCCGTCCACCTCTGCATCAGACAAAAACCCCTCACCGTCGGCTTTAAAGCAATCAATCCCCTTGCCTCCGGTTACCTCATCTTGCTACTCTCTTGTTACGCCCCGGCCCGAACACTTGACTCCTCTACTGCCAACCTTCTCACTGTCCCTCCATCGCGTCTATCTGGCCGCCGGCCTCTCGCCCACATCCTGCCTCTGGCCTGGAAGGCCCTCCCTCCTCATATTCGACAGATAATTGCCGTCCCCCACTTCAAAGCCTTATTGAAGGCCCATCTCCTCCAAGAAGCCCTCCCTGATAAGCCCGCCTCTCCTCTTCTCCCACTCCCTTCTGCGGCGCCCTGACTTGCTCCCTTTATTCATCCTCCCTCCCATCCCTACAGTATATATCTATCTGTAACATTTATTTATTTCTATTAATGTCTGTCTCCCCTTCTAAACTTGTTGAGGGCAGGGATTGCGCCTGTTTGTTGTTGTACTGTAGCCTCCCAGGCGCTTAGTGCAGTGTTTTGCACACAGTGAGCACTCAGTAAATACAGTTGAGTGAATGGAAGTGCTCAGCACACAGCGCTCAATAATCGGTTGGAGGGGGTTGAAATGCATGCATTTGTGTGTTTGCGTGAATGGATGTATGCACAGCTGTGTATGTGTGTCTGCAATTGTATGTGTGCGTGTGGGGCCTTGTATGTGTGAATATATATATTTAAATATCAGCGCACGATAACGTATGGGTCTGTCTGTGTGAGCGAGTGTCTCCGGTTGAAAGTGTGGATGAGGTTTAAGGGTGTGTGTATTTAAGGGGCCGGAGTTTGTGCGTGTTGGGTGGGTGTGTGTTTGTGTCCCCGGGAGGGGACTGTGCTGCCGGGTGTTGAGCCCCCGAGTGCTTTCAGCGAGGCTCGCCCGGTAGACTCTGGAAAGGGGACTGCCAGTAGCCAGGGTGGAGTGTGCCACCCCGTGCCCCAGCCCCGTCACCTGTGCTAACCCATACTGAATGGACCGGGTGCAGGCGAGCGGACTGGGCACCGGGTGGGCACAAGAGGCCCAGGGTCCTGTAAAGCAGCATGGCTCAGTGGAAAGAACCCGGGCTTTGGAGTCAGAGGTCATGGGTTCGAATCTCGGCTCCGCCCATCGTCAGCCGGGTGACTCTGGGCAAGTCCCTTCACTTCTCTAGGCCTCAGTTCCCTCATCTGTAAAATGGGGATTAAGACTGTGAGCCCCCCGTGGGACAACCTGATCGCCTGGTAACCTCCCCAGCGCTTAGAACAGTGCTTTGCACATAGTAAGCGCTTAATACATGCCATCGTCATTATTGTTATTATTAAAGGCAGTGGAACATGGCCAATTTGGGGTCCTGACCCGCCTGCCCCCTCTTTTCTTTTCTCTTCCCTTCCCTCTCTCTATCTCCACAGAGGAAGACTTCATCGCCTGCCTCCCCAGCAACCACAGCGAGCAAGACACCCCGGCCAATGTGTCCGTGGTGGCCTTCTCAGCCGCCCACGAGGGGCCCCTGGGCCGGGAGGCCTGCGCCGCCTTCTGCTGCTCCGTCGGCCAGGACTACGGGGCCCTGGCCAAGGACGGGCGCTGCCTGTGCGGCGCCGGACGAGCCCCGGACGCCTCCGCCGGCTGCCTGCCCTTCTGCGCCGGGGCCCCGGGACCGCCTGCCTGCGGGGGCCCCCGGCTGATGGCGGACGTCTTCCCCGCCCGGCTGGAGGCCCGGCTCCTGGGCCCCCGCGGCCCCCAGCCCACCCAGAGGGCCCTGGCCTTCAATGTCAGCTGCCCGCTCCCCGCCCAGTCCGTGCGCTGGGACTTCGGGGACGGGTCGGCGCCCCGGGTCACCCCCGGCCCCGCGGCCGCCCACCTCTATGCCCTGCCCGGCCGCTACAACGTGACGGCCGCCGCGTCGGTCGGGGTGGGGGCGGCGGTGGCCTGGCTGGAGGTGGTCCTGGAGGCCCCCCCTCAAAATCTGTCCCTCAGCTGCCCGGCCCTGGTGCGGACCAACGAGAGCCTGGACCTGACCCTCTGGAACCGGGGGGGCACGGGCCTCACCGCCACTTACACCATCACGGCCGAGCTCGAAGGACGGAGCGTGGGTAAGAGGCCCTGCCCTCCGCCCCCTTCTCGTCCCCCTCCGTCCCCTTCCCCCGCAGGCTCCAGGCTGACCCCCTCCCGGCCCCTTACCATCCGGGGCTCGGGGTGCCGACGTCCGACTCTTCTCATCCCCAGCGGTCCACCCGCTGTGCCCGGAGGACACAGAGATCTTCGCGGGGAACGGTCACTGCTACCGGCTGGTGGTGGACAAAGCCTCCTGGCCGGAGGCTGACCGGCACTGCAGGCTCTGGGGCGGCGGAGCCCTGGCCAGCGTGGGCAGCCCCGAGGTCCAGAGCTTCCTGGTGTCCCAGGTCATCAGGTGAGGGCATCCGGGACACCGGGGCCATCGCCCTCCCGACCGTCTCCTGGACTCCTGACACCCCTACGCCCCAGAAGGAGGCCAGAGCGGCGAGGAAATGGCCGGCGGGGGCCGCGGGGGGCTCACAGGAGCTGGTTCTGGGCGGGTGTTCTCCGTTCCAGCCGTTTCACTCATCCAGTCAACCGATGGGATTTTTTGAGCACTTACTGTGCGCGGAGTCCCGTACGGTACTCATTCATCTGTTCAATCCGTTCATACAATCGTATTTACTGAGCGCTTACTGTCTGCAGAGCCCTGTACTGAGCACTTGGGAGAGTAGGCTCTAACAACAGACACATTCCCTGCCCACAGCAAGCTTGCAGTCTAGCCTCCCCGTCTCACAAGCCCGTAACTTTGGCATTATCCCGACTCAAGTCTCATTCAACCCACATCTTCAAGTCCCGTCGGTTCAACCTTTGCAACCTGGCTAAAGTTCCTCCTTCTGCCTCCATCCAAACTGCACGGAACCAAACGTTCGTCCTCTCCCGCCGTGGTTACCGTGTCGACCTCCTCGGTGACCTCCCCGCCTCCCTCCTCTCCCCTCTCCGGGCGGTACTTCACTCTGCCGCCCAAATCATACCCCTTCAAAAACGTTCAGACCATGTTTCCCCACTCTTGGAGAAATTCCACTGCTTGCCCAATCCTCCTGCATCAAACTCCATCGACTTTAAAGCACTCAATAACCTCGCCCCTCCCGTCTTACCCTGCCGATTTCCGCACACTTCGGTCCTCTATCGCCAACCTACTCACTGAGCCTCGATCTCGTCCGCCTTGCCGCTGACCGCTTGCCCAAATCCTCCCTCTGATCCAAAGTGCCCTACCTTCAAAACCCTCCTAAAATCCCATCTCCAAGAGGTCTTTGCGGACAAAACCTTCATCTCCCCCTCTCCCTTCTGCGCACTTGGATCTAGCCCCTTTAGGAACTTGATACTAACCCTTCTGCGCCTACCCCTAACTTAATAATAATAATGATGGCATTTATTGTTACTATTATTACTATTACCCTATTTATTTATTTATTTTACTTGTACGTACCTATTCTATTTATTTTATTTTGTTAATATGTTTGGTTTTGTTCTCTGTCTCCCCCTTCTAGACTGTGAGCCCACTGTTGGGTAGGGACCGTCTCTATATGTTGCCAACTTGTACTTTCCAAGTGCTCTGCACACAGTAAGCGCTCAATGAATATGATTGATTGATTGATTGATTGATTAAGCCCTTGCTATGTGCAAAGCACTGTTCCAAGTGCCGGGGAGGTTACAAGGTGATCAGGTTGTCCCACGGGGGGGCTCGCAGTCTTCACCCCCATTTTACAGATGAGGGAACTGAGGCCCAGAGAAGTAAAGAGACTTGCCCAAAGTCACCCAGCTGACAATTGGCGGAGCCGGGATTTGAACCCACAACCTCTGACTCCAAAGCCCGGGTCCTTTCCGCTGAGCCACGATGCTTAATGTCTGTCGAGACTGTAAGCTAGTAACGGTCAGGGGAACGTGTCTACTAATTCTGTTGTATTTGACTCTGCCATGCACCTAGTAGAGTGTCGTGCCCACAGGGCTCGATAAACACCACGGATTGATCGATCGACTGAGTCCACGGGACCACAACTCTCCCCACCTTCAAAGCCCTCCCCAAATCATGGGTTCGAATCCCGGCTCCGCCACCTGTCTGTTGTGTGACCTTGGGCAAGTCACTTCACTTGGGCAAGTCACTTAACTTCTCTGAGCCTCAGTTACCTCATCTGTAAAAATGGGGATGAAGACTGTGAGCCCCACGTGGGACAACTCGATCACATTGTATCCCCCCCAGTGCTTAGAACAGTGCTTTGCACATAGTAAGCGCTTAACAAATGCCATCATTATTACTATTATTATTTTCTGGGCCTCAGTTACCTCGTCCGGAAAATAGGGATTAAGACCGTAACTCCCAATGTGGGTCAGGGAGTGTGTCCAACCCAATTAATTTGTATCTACCCCAGCGCTTAGTGTCAGCTGTGTGACTCTGGGCAAGTCACTTCACTTCTCTGGGCCTCAGTGACCTCATCTGTAAAATGGGGATTAAGATTGTGAGCCCCATATGGGACAGCCAGATCACCTTGTAGCCTCCCCAGTGCTTAGAACAGTGCTTTGCACATAGTAAGCACTTAACACATACCAAAGTTATTAGTAGTAGTAGTAGTAGTAGTAGTACAGTGCCTGGCACATAGTAGGCACTTAACGAATGCCACAATTACTATTGTTATCGACTGACTGGTGGCCATAAGCTACTGGAGGGTGGGGCGCGGGTGACCCCCCTCGTCTGTCGCCACAGGAGCCTGGACGTCTGGATCGGGTTCAAGGACGTTGCGGCCCCCGGGGCCCAGCCGGCCGGAGAGGGGTTTGACCTTCAGAGCTGCCAGAACTGGCTGCCCGGAGAGCCGCACCCGGCCACCGCCGACCACTGCGTCCGCATGGGCCCCACCGGCCAGTGCAACACGGACCTCTGCATGGCCGCCCACAGCTACGTCTGCGAGTTCCGGCCCCAGGGTGCGGGCCGTCCTCCCCGGTGTCCTCGGCCTCCCTCCCTCCCCTCCCCGCCGTTGGGGTGCGAGGGCTCCCGCGCCGGCGGTGAAATGGGTTTCTTGAACTGCCGCAAGAGAGAGGAGGGTCAGATATAAGGAAGCGCTTCCCGGATCTCTGCGGGGGCGTTCATTACAAAAACAGGCCCCATCCCTAGCTCTCTCGTCCTGGGGTGGGATGATGGGCCTGATAACCTCTCGACCCCCTCCACCCACCCACATTGCCTCCGAGCCCCCCTCGGCACCCCGGAGCCCGCTGGGGGGATCCGGAAGGTGAGCGCCGTCCTGCCCACCCCCAGCCGCAACTAAAGCGTCCCTCAGCTCGGGCTCGCGGCGGAGACCGTATCCTCGGGGGGGCCGTGACGGACTTGGGGAGGCTGTAGCCGGCCGGGGTCAGAGGTCAGAGCAGCCACCCCAGGACCGCCCGGTCCGGTCAGGGGGCAGCCGTGACCCGGGCTTCCCCGTCCCTTTCCCTCCTAGTGTCCGTGCTGGACGCACCGAGCTTCCTCGTGGGAGACCCCAGCTGGGACCTGCCCGCGGCCGCCGATCCGTTGGTCCAGAGGGAAGCCCTTTCGCCCCCGGCCCGGGGCACCGTGGAGGTAGGGCGGCCCCACGGCCAACGCGCCCGCACTCGCCCACTCACCCGGGCTGATCCAGGGCTGACTGCCCCCCGTCTCTCCCCGCCAGGTGATGTTCTTCCCCGAGCTGCAGGTGGCCAGCCGGGGCTTCCTCAGCGCCGTCGAGTTGGGGACCCAGGATCTCCCCTACCCCGTCCAGCTGTGGGTCCAGGTGTTCCGCCCCAGGAGCAGGGCTGGGGAGATGCCCACCGCCCTCGCGGAGCCAGCCCAGGGTAAGGGGATGCCCGGCGAGCGGGATCGCCGCCGCCGCCTGGGGTCTCTCAGTGAGAAGGGGCAGCCTCGGGGGTCGGTGTTGCCCCGGCCATCTCGTATCTCTCTCACCCGGGGAGCGGGGCAGGGGGAGGATGCCCTGGATTGAATTCCGGGAGGAAGGGTGGGCTGGGGGCCGGGAACTGGGGGGCTGAGGGAGCTAAACAGATGTCCAGAGGTGGGGGGCCGGGACGGAGCAGGGGCCCGCGGGGCTGAGGAAGCGTCTGGAGGCCAGGGAGGTTGAGGGGATTACGGAGAGTCCGCGGCGGGGTTCTGGGGCCGAGGTTCACTGTGATGTTTCCAGAAAGTGAAGACTGCCTGGAAGAAACGTGCAGAGCCACCAGGGCAAGGGTTAGTCTGGGACATGGCCCCCCTCTCCCTTCTCCCCCAGGGAATGCCAGTCAGCCTGGGGACCCACTGCTGGGCAACCAGACCTGGGCGCCCCTCGAGTGCCCGGCTGGCTGGGAGTGGTGCCAGCCCAGGAACGCCTGCCAGCCGCTGGGCGGCCCCCGCAGCCCGGGGCTGGATGCCAACGCCTCCTCCGGCCCCGACGTCCCACCCGACCTGGTGCTGTGGAAGGGGGCTCGGTTCTCCGTCCCGGCCGGCCCCTCTTCCAGGCGCACGGTAAGCGTCCCCGGTCCGCACCAGGGGCCGGGTACCCCCCGCGTTCCCTCCGGGCACCGGGGGCGAAGGAAGGGGGATGGGACCCGCGGCCAGTGTCCGCGCCCGGCTCCCGGAGGCCATCCAGTCGGTCCCCCTGACCCCGGGCCTGTTCTGTGGGCCTTTAGTGGTGTGCTGATGGGGCTGTCTGTCTGTGTGTCTGTCCCCGCCCTCGGCCCAGGTGACCTTCTGGGACAGCCCATCGGTGAACCCGGGCGACCTCCTCGGCCTCCAGCACGATGCCGCCCCCGGCTCCTTCCTCCTGTGCCCGGCCCCTGGGGCCCCGGTGGCGGCCCCCGCCCCAGACTGGCTGGCCGGCCTGCCCCTCGGCCCGCCCCCCGGCCGGCCGACACCTGCTCCCGCCGCCTGCGCCGTCCGGGCGCTGATAGCCACAGAGCGGCCCACGGCCCTCCTGGGCCCCAACCCCGGCCTGCCGCGCCCCGGCTCTTACACGGTCACGGCCGCGGTGGCCGGCGGGCTCGGCCGCCGGGACCTGGCCTGCGGCTTCCGGGTGGCGGCACCCGTGTCCGGGCTGCGCATCCTGCACCCCGCGCCCCAGCAGGGCCGGTTCTACGTGCCGGCCGACCGGCCCTCCCTGCTGCTGGGCCTCGACTCCGGCGACGACGCCACCGCCCGCCGGCCGGGCGCCAACGGGACCGAGCCCTTCCGGGCCTCCTGCCCGCCGGCCTGGGCCGCGTCGGCGCCGGTCGAGTGCGGCCGGGAGGCGGCGGGGGGGCGGTTCGCGGTGCTGCCGCTGACCGGCCTGGACGAGGCCGGGGGCGCGGTGGACGTCGTCGCCGAGAACGCCGTCAGCCGGGAGAACGTCACCGTCTGGGTCAAGGCCGAGGAGCCCGTCCGGGGGCTCAGGGCCACGCCGGACCCCCAGTCCAGGGTCCTGCAGGGCATCCTGGTGGTGAGCCGGGGGCCGGGGGCGGAAGGGGCCGGAGGGAAGGGCCGCGGAGGGTCCCGGCGTCCCACGCCCGCCTTCCCCCCGCCCCACAGAGGTACAGCCCCGTGCTGGAAGCCGGCTCGGACGTCACTTTCAAGTGGACCATCGACGACAAGCAGTCTCTCACCTTCTACAATGTCGTCTTCAACGTCATCTACCAGAGCGCCGCCGTGTTCAAGCTGTCGGTCAGTCCGGGGTGCCTCCCCTCCGCCACCTTCGGGGGAAACTGAGTCCGGCCGTGGGGGGTGAGGGGGGTCACCCCGCTCTGGCCCCCTGCTTCCAGACTTTGCCGGGGTGGGCAAGTGGCGGGGACACGCCCCCCCCCACCTCCGCTCGCCCTCTGCTCTGCCACCGCCGCCCGGGCATCTGTGCTCTCCGTACCCGCGTGGGTGAAGGACCCGAGCTTGGGTTCTGTGCCCCTCCTCCTTCTATTGGACGTATTTATTAGGCGCTTACTGCGTGCAGAGCGCTATGCTAAGCGCTTAAAAGAGTACGGTATAACAATAACAGCGCTTAGAACAGTGCTTCGCACACACTAAGCGCTTAGTAAATGCCGTTATTAATAAGCAGATGCATTTTTTTCCCACCACGAGCTTACGGTCCAGAGGGGGAGACGGGCACGATTAGAAATAAAGAAGTCACGGGAACGGACGTAAGCGCCATGGGGTGGGAGGGGGAGTGAATAAAGGGAGCGAGTCAGAGCCCACTCACCGAAGCAGCTTGGCCCAGTGGAAAGAGAGGTCGGGGTTCTAATCCTGGCTTCGCCCCTTGCCCGCCGTGCGACCTTGGGCAAGCCGCTTCCTTTCTCTGGGCCTCATTTACCTCATCTGTCAAATGGGGCTGAAGACTGTGATGGGGATGAAGACCTTGTATCCACCCCGGCTCGTAGAACAGTGCTTGGCACGTAGTAAGCGCTTATCAAAACCGTGATCGTCGTCGTCATTACCCCTCCCCCCGGCCCGGGTCAGCCCCCCTCCGCCGCCGCCCACGCCGAGCCCTCGCTCCCGGCCTCCCTCTTGCCCCGCAGCTGACGGCCTCCAACCACGTGAGCGACGTCACCGTGAACTACAACGTGACGGTGGAGAAGATGAACCGCATGAAGGACCTCTCCCTGTCCGACCCGCCGCCCGCCGTCCCCCTGAACGCCACGCTGGACCTCTCGGCCAGCGTCTGGGTGGACTCGGCCGTGGACGCGACCTTCCTGTGAGCGTCCCCGGCCCTCCCCTCCCGCGTGGCCGCTCGGGCCCGGCCCCAGCCCCTCCGTTCCCGGGTCCGTCGGGGAGGGGATGCCGGGGCCGGCAGAGAGACCGACCCGCCGGGGAAGAGGGGCGGGACCCGCCTCGGCCGACCGCGGCTCCCTCCCCGGCCCGACGGCAGGTGGACCTTCGGGGACGGCCGGCGGGAGAGCCGGCGGTTCAGACCCCCGTACAACGAGACCTTCCCGGAGCCTGACCCCGCCGTCCATCGGGTGCTGCTGGAGCACAACGTGACCCACGCTTACCGGAGCCCAGGTGAGCAGGCCCACCCCGGGCCGGGAGAGCAGGAGGAGGGGCGGCCCCGGAGTTGGTCGGTCGGTCGGCGGGCCGGGACGGTCCGGCGGATGCCATCCCCGCCCCCGGCGAGCTCCCTGCCCGCCCCGAGAGCCCGGCCTCTCCTTCCAGGGGACTACAACGTGACAGTGTTCATCTCCAACGCGTTCGAGAACCTGACCCGGCGGGCGGCCCTGAGCGTCCGGGCCCCCCTGACTCACGTGGTGCTGGAGCCGGCCGGCGAGGCCCTGGTGGCCGGCCGGCCGGTGGCCTTCGCCGCCCGCCCGCTGCCCTCCTCCGCCGGAGCCCTCTACACCTGGGACTTCGGGGACGGGTCCCCGCCCCTGACGGGGGACGGCCCGACGGCCGAGCACACGTTCGCCCGCAAGGGGCCGTACCACGTGACCGTCAGGGTGGCCAACGGGGTGAGCGACGGCGAGGCGGCCGGCCTCTACCGGGCCTTCGAGGAGATCCGGGGGCTGCGGGTGTCGGCGCCCGCGGCGGCGGAGCAGGGCACCCTGGTCGCGGTCAACGCCTCGCTGGACTCGGGCAGCGACGAGGACGTCACGTGGACCTTCGACCTAGGGGACGGGACGGTGCAGACGGGGCCCGAGCCCCGGGCCCGGCACGTCTATGCGCAGGAGGCCAACCTCACCGTCACCGTGACCGCGGCCAACCCGGCGGGCTCGGCCTCCCGGGACCTGGCGCTGCGCGTCTTCGTGCTGGAGGTGCTGAGGATCGAGCCGGCCGCCTGCGTGCCCCGGCGGCCGGACGTCCGGCTGCTGGCCCGCGTCACGGGGGACCCGGCCGGCTACGTCTTCGACTGGACCGTCGGCGACGGGTCCCCCAACGTCACGGTGCGCGGGAGCCCCGAGCTGCGGCGCAACTTCAGCCGCGCGGGGGTCTTCCCCCTGGCCCTGGTCCTGTCCAGCCGGGTCAACAGAGCCCACTACTTCACCAGCGTCTGCGTGGAGCCCGAGCTGGCCAACGTGAGCCTGCGGGCCGAGCGCCGGGTGCTCCGGCCGGGGGAGGAGGGCCGCTTCCGGGCCGGCGCCGCCCCGCCGTACCCCTACCGCTACGCCTGGGACTTCGGCGAGGCGGGGGCCGCCCGCCCGGGGGGCGCCGAGGCCGGCCACGCCTTCCGGGCGCCGGGCGTCTACTCGGTGACGGTCACCGTGTCCAACAACGTGTCCTCCGCCAACGACACGACCTTCGTGGAGGTCCAGGAGCCGGTGGAGCTGGCCCGGGTGGAAACCAACGGGTCGCGGGCGCTGGAGCTGGGCCGGGCCTACGCCTTCTGGGCCGTGGGCAACGGCAGCCAGGCCAGCTACCTCTGGGACCTGGGCGACGGGGAGCGGCGCGAGGGCCGGGCCGTGGTCCACGCCTACAACCGCACCGGCCGCTTCGGCGTCTCCGTACTGGGCTGGAACGAGGTGAGCCGGGGCCGGGCCGGGCTGAACGTGACGGTGCAGGGCCCGGTGCGGGGCCTGGCCCTGAACGCCAGCCGGACGGTCGTGCCCCTGAACGGCTCGGTGGGCTTCGGGGCCGCGCTGCGGGCGGGCAGCGCCGTCCGCTACTCCTGGGTCCTGTGCGACCGCTGCACGGCCATCCCGGGGGCCGCCACCATCTCCTACACCTTCCGCTCCGTGGGGACCTTCAACGTCACCGTCACGGCCGAGAACGAGGTCAGCGGCCTGCAGGACAGCATCCTGGTGCACGTCCTGGAGCAGATCGAGGGGCTGCGGATCCTGGGCGCCGGCGGCGGGGAGGAGGCCGGCGGCCCGGCCTGCTTCCCCACCAACCGGACGCTGCAGCTGCAGGCGGCCGTGCGGGAGGGGACCAACGTCACCTACGGCTGGACGGTGCTGCGGGGCGCCGCGCCCGTCCAGGCCGGGCCCGGCCGGGCCTTCCCGCTGACCGTCACGGAGGCCGGGACCTACCGGGTGCGGCTCCGGGCCAGCAACCTGCTGGGCGCGGCCGAGGCCGAGGCCGCGCTGGACTTCGTGGAGGGCGTGCGGGGCCCCCGGCTCTCGGCCCGGCCCAACCCCGCCGCCGTCGACGCCACGGTCAACGTCAGCGCGGCCGCCGAGGCCGGCTCCGGCCTGACCTACACCTGGCACCTGGGCGGGGGCCGCACGCTGACCACGCGGGAGCCCTGGGTGGCCTGCTCCTTCGCCACCCCCGGCCTGCACCGGGTGGCCGTCTCGGCCGGCAACCGGCTGGGCGCCGCCAACGCCACGGTGGCGGTCTCCGTGCAGGAGCCGGTCCGGGGCCTGCGCGTCGAGGGGCCCGGCGGGGACGGCTACGTGGCCTCCGGGGCCGCGGCGCGGCTGGAGGGGCGGCTGGAGCGGGGGACGGACGTCGCCTGGCGCTGGGAGCTCCCGGGGGGCGGGGCCGCGGCCGGCCGGACCGTGACCGCCGTCTTCCCCGCCGCCGGCCCCGCCGCCGTCCGCCTCAACGCCTCCAACGCCGTCAGCTGGGCCGTGCGCGACTGCCTGCTGACCGTGCAGGACGCCGTCCGCGGGCTGGAGCTGGAGGCCGAGCGGACGCTGGCGGAGCCCGGGGAGGCGGTCCGCTTCCGCGTGCGCCTGGCCGCCGGCTCGGCCGTGGACCTGCGCCTGCGGGTGGACGAGGGCCCGGCCGCCCCGCTGGCCGGGCCCGACTTCTCCTGGACGGCCGGCGGCGTGGGCGAGCACCGGCTGGCCGTGGAGGCGGAGAACCGGGTGAGCCGGGCCCGGGCGCAGGTGTCGGTGTCCGTCCTGGAGCCGGTGGGCGGGCTGGAGATCCTGGACTGCTGCGAGGCGGCCGTGGCCACGGGCAGCGAGCGCAACTACAGCGCCCGCGTGCGGGCCGGCACCCGGCCCTCCTTCGCCTGGGACTTCTCCCTGCAGAAGGTGCAGGGCGACGCGCTGGTCATCCTGACCGGCCAGAACATCTCCTACACCCCGGTGGCGGCCGGCACGCTGACCATCCACCTGCGGGCCTTCAACGAGCTGGGCGGGGCCAACCTGACCCGCCGCCTCCTGGTGCAGGACCGCCTGGAGGGGCTGGGCCTGCGGGCCGAGCCGGCCTTCGCCCGCCGGGCGGCCGCCTTCGAGGCGGCCCCGCGGCCCAGCGCCCGGCAGGTGACCTTCGCCTGGGACTTCGGGGACGGGTCCCCGGCGTGGCTGGGCCCCGGCCCGCACGCCAGCCACGCCTACGCGGCCCCCGGGGACTTCCTGGTGGCGGTCAACGCCTCCAACCTGGTCAGCTTCGTGGTGGCCCAGCTGGCGGTCACGGTGCGGGCCCTGGAGTGCGAGGAGCCGCAGGTGGAGGTGGCCCTGCCCCGCCACGTGGCCCTGCGCCGGGCCCAGCGCAACTACCTGGAGGCCCAGGTGGACCTGCGCGGCTGCGTGCGCTACCGGACCGAGTACCGCTGGCAGGTGTTCCGGGCCCCCAGCTGCCCGCGCCGGGGCGCCGCCCCGCCCGTGCCCCTGCCCGGCGTGGACGTCCGCCGGCCCCGGCTGGTCCTGCCCCGCCTGGCCCTGGCCGTGGGCGACTACTGCTTCGTGCTGGCCGTGTCCTTCGGCGACACCCCGCTCTCCCGGACCACGCGGGCCAACGTGACCGTGCTGCCCGGCCGGCTGGTGCCCCTGGTCGACGGCGGCTCCTACCGCGTCTGGTCCAGCGCCCGGGACCTGGTGCTGGATGGCGGCCGGTCCTACGACCCCGACCTGGAGGACGGCGACCAGACGCCGCTGACCTTCGAGTGGTCCTGCGTCGCCTCCTCCAAGGTCGGCCCCGGGGCGGCCAGGGGAGGGACGGGGCCCGGGCGGGGGCGGCCGGCGCGGGGACCCCGGGTCCGATTCGCTCCCCCTCCCGCCCCTCCGCAGGGTCGGACCGGCGGGTGCTCCCTGAACACGCCCCTCCCCCAGAAGAGCACGGTCACCGTGCCCGCGCGGGTGCTGGACGCCGGCGAGGAGTACACTTTCGCCCTCACCATCCACAAGCCCGGCAGGAACCCGGAGAGGACCAATCAGACGGTGAGTTCGGCCCCTCTGTCACCCACCCGCCGCCGCCCTGGGTCCAGGAGGAGAAGCTATACTGAGCCGAAGGAAGGGAGGGTGGGTTTGATGCCTGTCGATCCTCCGCTGTTTCCGACGACGACGTACGGATGCCAAAGCCGGGCGGGGAGAAGGCGGGCTAGGGTGAGCGTCGATTCTTTCGAAACGCGGTGCTGGAGAAGGCTTTTGCGAACACCGCCTGAAAGGCGAACGTGTAGGTTTCGGAGCAAATTAAGCCAGTGTGGTCTCTGGAGGGCCAAACGACTCGACTTGGGGCTTCCCGGAGGAGGTGGGTTTTCGGAAGGGCCTTGAAGCCGGTGGTGGGGACTCGCAGCCTGCTGCGGAGGGAGGGAGGTGGGCATCCAGTGGAGAGGGAGGGGAGGCCAGGGGCAGGGAGGCCAGCGAGGAGCCCGGTAGAGAGCATCCGCCAGACAGCGTGACCGAAATGGGAGGAGAACCCTGAGCGGGGAAGGGACGGATCCGGGAGAAGCCAGGGATGAGGCCCGAACCACACTGGGACGGGGAGAAGCAGCGTGGTGTGGTGAATAGAAACCGGGCCCGGAACTCAGAAGGTCGTGGGTTCTAATTCCGGCTCCTCCTCTTGTCCGCCGGGAGATCTCGGGCAAGTCACTTCACTTCTCTGGGCCTCCTCATCTGTAAAACGGGGATTGGGACCGTGAGCCCCACGGGGGACAACTCGATCAGCTTGTATTCCCCCCAGCGCTTAGAACGGTGCCTGGCACGTAGTAAGCGCTTAACCAACACCACGATGAATGGACCAATTCCCAGCCCCGGCGTGAGGCGGCCCTCCCCAGCCACGCCCCTGGGAGTGTGGGTGTTTGGGGCCGGGCCTCTCCCCGTCCGCCTCCGGCGGCTGTCTGTAGCCCCAGCTACGAGGAGCCAAAGAAGGGTGAGACGGAGTGACCTCTCACTGCCGGCCCTGAGGGGCCCGGGGTCCCTGCGAGGGGCCGTCGGCCGGCTGTCGGGGGATCCGGGGCCGGCCGCGAGGATCCGCGGTCGGCCGTGAGGGCCGTGAAGCCGCCGGGGACTGACCGCCCCGACCGCCCCACCAGGTGCTGATCCGCCGCGGGCCGGTGCCCATCCTGTCACTGCAGTGCGTGTCCTGCAAAGCCCAGTCGGTGTACGAAGTGAGCAAGAGCAGCTACGTCTACCTGGAGGGCACCTGCCTCAACTGCCCCCCTGGCACCGTGCGTGGGGTGAGTAGGCCTAAGCGGGAGGGCCGGGGACGGGGAGGGGAGGAAGCCAAACGTACGCTTGGTTACCGTCTCCAGCCGGTCCTATGCTCCGTGGCCTTGGGCAAACCCCATGATTACCCCCCGAGGGCCTCAGCTTCCTCCTCTGTAAGACGGGTGAGGTGGTCTCTGCTCTCCAAACCCCTGGGGGCTGCTTCTGAGCCGTCTGTCCCACAGGGCGACCTCAGCCTTTAATCCCCTCGCCCCCCTCCTACCTCACACCTCACCACCCTCCTCCTCTCCAAACCGGTCCGCACACTTCGCAACGTGCTCACTGTACCTCCATCTCACCTATCTTGCCGCCGACCTGGCCAGGAAAGCCCTCCCTCTTCACACCCGACAACAACGAAGCCCCCTTTTCCTTTTTCTTCCATCGTCTTCTGTGTCACCCTGACTTGCTCCCTTTATTCATCTCCCCTCTCAGCCCCACAGCACTAATAATAATAACACATAATAACGATGGTATCTGTTATCTTCTGGGTCACCCTGACTTGCTCCCTTTATTCATCTCCCCTCCCAGCCCCAGAGCACTAATAATAATAATAAATAATAACGATGGTACTTATCTTCTGTCACCCTGACTTGCTCCCTTTATTCATCTCCCCTCCCAGCCCCACAGCACTAATAATAATAACACATAATAACGATGGTATCTGTTATCTTCTGGGTCACCCTGACTTGCTCCCTTTATTCATCTCCCCTCCCAGCCCCACAGCACTAATAATAATAATAATTATTATAATAAATAATAACAATGGTGTTTGTTATCTTCTGTGTCACCCTGACTTGCTCCCTTTATTCATCTCCCCTCCCAGCCCCACAGCACTAATAATAAATAATAACGATGGTGTTTGTTAAGCACTTAATACGTGCAAAGCCCTGTTCTAAGCGCTGGGGAGGTTACAAGGTGATCAGGTTGTCCCACGGAGGGCTCACAGTTTTAATCCCCATTTTCCAGATGAGGGAACTGAGGCACAGAGAAGTGACTTGCCCAAAGTCACACACTCATTCCTTCATTCAATCGCATTTATTGAGCGCTTACTGTGTGCACAGCACTGCGCTAAGCGCTTGGGAAGTCCAAGTTGGCAACATCTAGAGACGGTCCCCACCCAACAGCGGGCTCACAGGCTAGAAGGGGGAGACATCTGACAGTTGGCGGACCTGGGATTTGAACCCAGGACCTCTGACTCCAAAGCCCGGGCTCTTTCCACTGAGCCACGCTGCTTCTCCCACCAATGTACATATCTGTCATTTATTTCTTAATATTAACGTCTGCCTCCCCCTCTAGACTGTAAGCTCTACAGTAGGGAACGGGTCTGTTATTTTGTTCTATTGTACTCTCCCAAGCGCTTAGACCTTCAGTCGTATTTATTGAGCACTCACCACGTGCAGAGCACTGTGCTGAGCACTCGGGAGAGAAAAATGCCACAAACAGACCCATTCCCTGCCCACAACGAGCTTGCAGTCTAGAGAGGGGAGGCAGATGTTAATACAGATAAAAGTACAGATGCATACATAAATATAGTGCAGCGTTCCACACGTAAGAGCTTAATAAATACGGCCGAGTGACCGACCGCGCGGCCTGGCAGAGTGCGAGCGCATCGTCCCTCCCCCCTCAGCCGGTGGTCTTTCCCCCCCTCCTCTCTCCGCAGAGCTGGTCCGCCCAGACCTTCAGCAACAGGTCTCTGGTCCTGGATGAGTCGACCACGACGACGGGCAGCGCGGGCACGCGGCTGGTACTGAGGCAGGGGGTACTGCGTGACGGCGAGGGCTACACCTTCACCCTGAGGCTGCTGGGGCCTTCGGGCCAGGTGGAGGGCCTGGCCTCCATCGACCTCTTCCCCAACCGGCCCCCCTTCGGCGGCTCCTGCCGCCTCTCGCCGCTGGGCCCCGTCACCGCCCTGACCACCAGAGTCCACTTCGAATGCACGGGTGAGACTAAAATAATAACATTCACGCCCTCAGTCGTATTTATGAAGCGCTCGGGAAAGCACAGTGCAACAATAAACAGCGGCGTTCCATACCCACGACGCGCTCACGGTCGAGAAGCGGGGAGACACACGTCAATACAAATAAGTGAAATTACAGATATATACGTAAGGGCCGCGGGGCTGGGAGGCGGGGGAAGAGCAAAAGGAGCAAGTTAGGCGACGCAGAAGCAGGGGGGGAGAAGAGGAAGGCTTCTCGGAGGAGACGTGCCTTCGATAAGGCTTTGAAGAGGGGAGAGAGTAACTGTCGGATTTGAGGAGGGAGGGCGCGGCAGGACGTGGGCCAGGGGTCGGAGGTGAGGCAGGTGAGACGGAGGCAAAGTGAGAAGATTAGCAGTACAGGAATGAAGCGTGCAGGCTGGGTTGGAGAAGGAGAGAAGCGAGGTGAGGTGGAGTGGAGTCTTTTAGAGCCAATGGCAAGGAATTTTTATTAGATATGGAGGTGGATTGGCAGCCGCTGGAGTTTTTTTGAGGCGGAGGGGGTGACACGTCCTGAACATTTTTGTAGAAAGACGATCCGGGCAGCAAATATGGTACCTGTTAAGCGCTTTATTATCAATGATAAAGGGACCGTTAGCCAAGAAATAACGCCGAAGATTAATGTTAGGAAGGCTTGCTCTGAAGAGCCTGGAAAAAGTCATGAAATGCGCGGATGTAACCACTGCCACGGAAATACAAACTGTCAGTTCTGTGGTGTTTCCAGTGACGAGGTGTGGATCCGAACGCTAGGCAGCGAAAAATCAGGATAGAAAGAACATTGGTTCTTCTGAAATGGGGTGTTGGAGAAGGCTTTTGCGAATACCGCGGACTGCCCGAAAACAAAGTAATGGATTTTAGAGCAGATGAAGCCCAAGTGGTCTTTGGAAAGCCCAATAACGCGACTTAGATTAGCATATTTTGGACACAGAATGAGGAGGACTGATCTCTGGAGAAGACACTAATGCCAGGAAAAGTCCAGGTAAAAGGAGAAAGAGGGAGGCAGGCAGCTAGGTGGATAGAGACCGTAATAACAATAACAGAAGAACCATTATTAAGATTGCGGATCATGACAGAGGACAGAGGACGTCCTGGAGAAAGTATAAGAGAAGCAGCGTGGCGCAGTGGAAAGAGCTCGGGCTTTGGAGTCAGAGGTCATGGGTTCAAATTCCGGCTCCACCAACTGTCAGCTGGGTGACTTTGGGCAAGTCACTTCACTTCTCCGGGCCTCACTTACCTCATCTGTAAAATGGGGATGAAGACTGTGCGCCTCCCATGGGAAAACCCGATCACCTTGTAACCTCCCTAGTGCTTAGAACAGTGCTTTGCACACAGTAAACGCTTAATAATAATAATAATAATAATAATAATGTGTCACGGTTTTGTGCCAGGTCATGGGTTCAAATTTCGGCTCCACCAATTGTCAGCTGTGTAACTTTGGGCAAGTCACTTTACTTCTCCGGGCCTCAGTTACCTCATCTGTGAAATGGGGATTAAGACTGCGAGCGCCCCCATGGGCCAACCCTATCACCTTGTACCCTCCCCAGAGCGTAGTACAGCGCTTTGCACATAGTAAGCGCTTAATAAACGCCATCATCATCATCATTATTAATATATCCGTGTGAATCAGAAACGACTCGGCGGCCCTTAATAATCAGATAATAAGTGCTTACCACGTGCTAAGCGCCGTTCTAAGGGCCGGGGTAGACACAAGTTAGGTCGGACACGGTCCCCGTCCCACGTAGGGCTCCCGTTCTTAATCCCCATTTTCCAGATGAGGGAACTGAAGATGACCCAGGCGGAGCCGGGATTAGAACCCACGACCTTCTGAGTCCCAGGCCCGGGTTCCAGACACCGAGCCGCCCCGCTGGACCCCCCAGCTGCCGCGTGCAGCTGTTTCTTGCCCCGGCCCGAACCGCTACTTACCCCCAGGTCGGCGGGCGGTCAGCGGGTGGTCAGCGGGTGACCGGCGTTGGGGTGGTCTTGCAGGCTGGCGGGACCTGGAGGACGAGGAAGCCCCCCTGGTGTACAGCCTGCTGCTGCGGCGCTGCAAGCCCAGCTCCTGCGAGGAGTTCTGCGCCTACAAGGGCAGCCTGTCCGAATACGGGGCCCTGCTGCCCCCCGGTTTCAAGGACGACTTCACCGTCCACTTGTCCGTCGTGGTGCAGGACCAGCTGGGCGCTTCCGTGGTGGCCCTCACCAGGTCAGGGCCGGGGGGCTCGGACGACCCCCTTCCCCGGGCCGGACACGCGCTCGGGAGCGGCGGGTGTCCCGGGGTGGGGCAGGGGAGGGAGACGGCGGACCCCGGGCGCCGGGTAGTAATAATAATAATAATTACGATGGCATCTTCATCATCATCATCAATCGTATTTATTAAGCACTTACTGTGTGCAGAGCACTGTACTAAGCGCTTGGGAAGTCCAAGTTGGCAACATACAGAGACGGTCCCTACCCAACAGTGGGCTCACAGTCTAAAAGGGGGAGACAGAGAACAAAACCAAACATACTAACAAAATAAAATAAATAGAATAGATATGTACAAGTAAAATAAATAAATAAGTGCATCTGTGAAGCGCTATGTGCGAAGCACTGTTCTGGGGGATACAATCAATCAATCAGTCGTATTTATTGAGCGCTTACTGTGTGCAGAGCAAGGTGATCAGGTGGGGCTCCCAATCTTAATCCCCATTTGACGGATTCATTCATTCAATCGTAGTTATCGAGCGCTTACTGTGTGCAGAGCATGAGGGAACTGAGGCACAGAGAAGCGAAGTGGCTTGCCCAACGTCACACAGCCGGCACGTGGTGGAGCCGGGATTAAAACCCACGACCTCCGCCTCCCAAGCCTGGGCTCTCTCCGCTGAGCCACGCTGCTTCTCGTAATAATAATGATGGCATTCGTTAAGCGCTTACTAGACGCAAAGCAGTGTTCTAAATGCCGGGGGGATACGAGGTGATCAGGTTGTCCCACGGTGGGGGGGGGTCACAGTTTTAATCCCCATTCGACAGATGAGGGAACTGAGGCGCAGAGAAGTGAAGTGACTCGCCCAAAGTCACCCAGCTGACAAGTGGCGGGGCCGGGATTAGAACCCACGACCTCCGGCTCCCAAACCCGGGCTCTTTCCGTCGAGCCGCGCTGCTTCTCAGTCCGGACCCACCCGCCCAGGGCAAGCGGCGGAGGGGTGACCCTGCTCTTCGACCATCGGAGAAGGAGTGTGGCCTAGCGGCAAGAGCCCGGGCTTGGGACTCAGAGGATGTGGGTTCTAATCCCGGCGCCTCCACTTCATCATCATCAATCGTATTTATTGAGCGCTTACTATGTGCAGAGCACTGTACTAAGCTCCACTTGTCTGCCGGGTGACTTTGGGCCAATCGCGTCACCACTCTGAGCCTCGGTTACTTCATCTGTAAAATGGGGATGAAGACTATGAGCCGCCTGGGGGACAGGGACCGTGTCCAACCTGATTACCTGTATGTACCCCAACACTTAGTACAGTGTCTGGCACATAGTAAGCGCTTAACGAATACCATAATTATCATTAATATCATCTCCGCTCTCCCTCATGGCTCTGAGCCTCCTCCATCCGGGGTCCTCGGCCAGGCTGGAGGTGTAGACGCGGCATAATGGACAGAGCCTGGGCCTGTGGGTTCTAATCCCGGCCCTGCCACTTGTCTGCCGTGTGACCTTGGACAAGTCACTTTCCATCTTACCGCCTTCCCTTCCCCACGGCACCTGTATATATGTATATATGCTTGTACATATTTATTACTCTATTTATTTTACTTGTACATATCTATTCTATTTATTTTATTCTGTTAGTATGTTTGGTTTTGTTCTCCGTCTCCCCCTTTCAGACTGTGAGCCCACTGTTGGGTAGGGACCGTCTCTATATGTTGCCAACTTGTACTTCCCAAGCACTTAGTACAGTGCTCTGCACACAGTAAGCGCTCAATAAATACAATCGATGATGATGATGACTTTACTTCTCTGTGCCTCCGTTCCCTCATCTGTAAAACAGGGATGGAGAGCGGGAGCCCCGTGTGGGATAAGGGACTACGTCCAACCCGATTTGCTCGGATCCGCCCCGGCGCTTAGTACGGTGCCTGGCACGTAGTAAGCGCTTAACAAATACCACAGTTATGAATTATTAGTAGTAGTAACAGACCCTCCAGTCCAGGGCGGCGTCCGGGAGGCAAAGAAGGTGGCAGGGAGACGGGGGCAGTAACCGAGGCCTCGCGGGCGCAGGCCATCGTCGTCGTATGAGGTTCTCTGGGGGGTCGGAAACACCGCGAGGGGTGTCTCACGCAGTCCGCGCGTGCAGGGAGCGTGTCGGCGCCACAGGCCTCCCCCCCAGCCCTCTTTTCCCCCCGCAGGTCTCTGCAGATCTCTCTGCCGGCGCCGCCCGCCGGCTTCCGCCGCCTCAGCCACTGGTTACACAACCTGACGGAGACGGTGCTCCCGGGGCTCGTGCAGCAGGCCGACCCTCAGCACGTCATCGAGTACTCGCTGGCCCTTGTCACCGTCCTCAACGAGGTCAGGGGCGGGTGGGCGGGCGGACGGAGCCTCGGGTAGGGTAGGGACTGTCTCTAGATGTTGCCAACTTGGACTTCCCAAGCGCTTAGTACAGTGCTCTGCACACAGTAAGCGCTCAACAAATACGATTGATGATGATGATGACTTTACTTCTCTGTGCCTCCGTTCCCTTATTTGTAAAACAGGAATGGAGAGCGTAAGCCCCCTGTGGGATAAGGGACTACGTCCAACCTGATTTGCTCGGATCCCCCGACTCGGCCCCCAACCCTCACCCCGGCTCCCGGCCCCTTCCCCCAAGTAAAACGTGCCAGTTCTGTTGGACTCTCCCAAGCGCTCAGTACAGTGCCCCGCACACAGTAAGCGCTCAATAAGTACCCCTGACTGACTGACTAAAAGCCCCGGTATCTCTCGAGGGGCCACGAAGTGCGACGCGCCGTTATGGGCACTTGGGAAGTAGGGGCACGTTCCCTGCCCACAAGGAGCCGAAACTCTCTGGGGGGTGAGGCGGACGGAGAAATCCGGGGCAGGGATCGGGGGTACGGCGGCGGGACACCCGGACCCGAGCGCCGGGAGGGTCCCGGGAACTATCAGGGAGGACTTCCCGGAGGAGGTGCGTCCCCAGGAGGGTCCCGTACCGTCCGGCCCCAGCTGCGGTTCTTCCCCCCGGGAATCCAGAGACACCACTGCACGTGGGCACTGCCAGGAGGGCTTGGGGGTGAGGCCATGGGCCGGCTACGCACCCTTGGGCGAGTCGCTTCACTGCTCCGGGCCTCAGTTCCCTCATCTGTAAAACGGGGATGAAGACTGTGAGCCCTGTGTGGGACGGGGTCTGTGCCCAACCCAAATACAGCAGCGTGGCTCAGTGGAAAGAGCCCGGGCTTTGGAGTCAGAGGTCGTGGGTTCAAATCCCAGCTCTGCCAATTGGCAGCTGGGTGACTTGGGGCAAGTCACTTCACTTCTCTGGGCCTCAGTTCCCTCATCTGGAAAATGGGGATGAAGACTGTGAGCCCCCGTGGGACAACCTGACCGCCTTGTAACCTCGCCAGCGCTTAGAACAGTGCTTTGCACATAGTAAGCGCTTAATAAATGCCATCATCAGTATTATTATTATTATTACCTCGGGCCTATCCCAGCGCTTAGTACAGTGCCTGCTGCTTAGAAGTGCTTAACAAACACCATTATTATTATCATTTTAAGGCCGACCCACCTGTCGGTTGGGCTCCATCTGCTGCTTCAGGCAGCGCGTCGTGCCGGCCGTCGGCGGAAAGCGCGGAACGCTGTACTGGGCACCTGGGGAAAGGCGATCGAAGGCAACACGGTCTTTCCTGGCCACGCGGAGCTGACCGTCTTAGGGGGAGGTGGGCAGGCGGGGCTCCTCCGTCTGATCTGCCCCAGTCAATCGATGGCATCTGTTGAGCGCTCACTCCGTGCGGAGCACCGTCCCGCCTCCACCGACTCCGTGACTCGTATGTCCCCACGGCAGTACGAGCAGATGCCGCCTCCGGAGCGGGAGGAGGAGGAGGAGGAGCCGGGGGAGACGGCGGAGGAGGCCGGCCTTGAGAGACGGCTCCGAGCGCAGACGCGGAGGATGGTCACCGACACCCTGGTGTCCCTCAACGTCAACACGGTGGATGACATCCAGCAGATTGCGGCGGCCTTAGCCCAGTGCACGGTGCGTGCCTCCCCTTCCCCCGGCCCCCCCCGACGACGCGTGCTATCTCTGTTTGGTTGGGGCCGGCCCGGTCAGACGGTGGGGGTACACGGCTGAGGTTTGCGTGTGGGCCAAGCGGATTCACGTAGACGAGCGACACACGTCTGCGCGTGTGTGCCCATGAAGCCCAGTCACCTAGGTGAGGGTTCACCTGCGCGTGTGCGTCCGCTCACGTGGACACGGGCTTGTGGGTGGGTGCGTTCGTACCTGTTTATCCACGTGAACCACCTACGGAGGTGGGGTCCGTAGGTGAGCGCCGCGGGCCGGACCCATCCCGTCCCGGGCCGCGACGGGGAAGCGGGGTCGCTTAGGGCCCCGGCGAGGTCCGTCCGCTCTCACTGCCCCCGTGCCCCCCGGTAGGTGGCCAGTAAGGAGTTCGTGTGCCGCCTGTGTCTGAAGAAGACGCTGCAGAAGCTGGAGAGCATGATGGCCATCCTCCAGGACGTGACCACGCAGGGCACGGTCACCCCCACCACCATCGCCGACAACATCCTCAACATCACAGGTTTGGGGCCAGCCCGGGGGAACTGCCCCTGAACCGGCCTTGCCGAAAGGGTCACGGGGGTGGTCCGGCCCCGACCCCTTCCCTCCCGGTCAGCCAGCCTCACGGAGACAGCTGGCCGGCCGGAAATTCCTTGATATCGGAGGGTTTTCCAGTGCGTAGGTGCCCAGTGGCCAGAGGCAGGCGGGGGACCCTGTCAGGGGAGGGTTGGCTACCGTTTCAAAGGAGTGGACCTCCCGGGGCCGTTCCGTCTTGGCTCCCTCGTCCGGGTGCCCCGTTCTCCGGGACCTCGGGGAGGCTCCGGGGATCCGCGGCCCGCGGGGGGTCTCGGGTGCCGGGGGGACCGAGGGAGCTGGGACGTCGCCATGCCGCCCCTCTCCCTCGCCGCCCCAGGGGACCTCATCCACCTGGTGAACAGCCCCGCGGCGCAGGAGCTGGCGCCGCCGGAGGGCTGGCCCCAGTCCCGCCTGCCGCTGGTGGCCTCCGAGGCCTACGGCCTGTCCTCCGAGCTGATGCGCATCGTCATGCGGTCGCGGGTGCTGAACGAGGAGCCCCTGACGCTGGCCAGCGAGGAGATCGTGGCCCGGGGCAAGCGGGCCGACCCCTCCGACCCGTCCAGCCTGCTGTGCTACGAGGACGCGGCCGACTGCCAGTTCTCCATCCCGCCGGCCTTCGACGGCACCCTGGCCGACGTGGCCGACGTGGTCCAGGTGGTCTTCCTGGTGGACTCCAACCCCTTCCCCTTCGGCTTCATCCACAACTTCACCGTGTCCACCCGCGTGGCCTCCATGCGGTTCCAGAGGCCGGACGGGACGCGGATCCCCGTGCGGGCGCTGGGCGCCGAGCGGGCCATCACCGTCAAGGTGGCCAACCACACGGGGGCCGGCGCCCGCGACATCTCGGCCGGCTCCGCCGTGGTGGAGGCCCGGACCTCCGTCAGCGCCGTCATCGCCACCGCCAACCGCAACCGCGAGGCCGCGCTGCACTTCCAGCTCACCTACACCGTCCTCGACGGTGGGCGGCGCCCCGGGCCCCCCGTGGGAGGGGGCGGCGGGTCCGGGGGGGCCGCGGCGGGAGCCCCGGGGGCTTAGAGGGGGCATGTCTCTCCCCCGCCCCGCCCAGAGCGCTACCTGGCAGCCGAGCCGGAGCCCTTCATCAGCGTCTACCTGCACTCGGCCCCCCGGCCCAACGAGCACAACTGCAGTGCCTCCAAGCGCATCGGGCTGGGGGCCCTGGCCGGCTCCGACCACAAGCCCTACACCTTCTTCGTCTCGCCGCTGTAGGTGCCCGCGGGGCGCCCCGGGGAGGGGCGGGGGGCACCCCCGGAGCCCGGGGCGGCCCCTCTCATCCCCCCTCTCCCCCGGCCCCGCCGCAGGACGGAGGACACTACCGGGAGCTTCCACTTCAACATCACCAGCCACTTCCGCTGGACGGCCGTGGAGGTGACCGTGGGGCTGCACAGCTCGCTGTGCCAGTACTTCAGCGAGCAGGAGATGCGCTGGAAGACCGAGGGGATCGTGCCCCTGGAAGACACCACCCCGACCCAGGCCGTCTGCCTCACCCAGCACCTCACCGCCTTCGGCGCCAGCCTCTTCGTGCCGCCCAGCTCCGTCCGCTTCATCTTCCCGGTGAGCCCGCGTGGGCGCCCCGGCGGGCGGGGGGCCGGCCGAGCGGAGCCCCGGGGCGGGGAGACTGAGGCCGCGGGGCCTGTCCCCCTCGCCAGGAGCCCGCCCCGGGCCTCAACTACGTCGTGCTGCTGACCTGCGCCGTCTGCCTGGCTGCCTCCGCCGTGGCGGCCG
Source organism: Tachyglossus aculeatus (assembly GCF_015852505.1). NCBI lineage: Eukaryota > Metazoa > Chordata > Mammalia > Monotremata > Tachyglossidae > Tachyglossus > Tachyglossus aculeatus. The sequence goes on from NC_052086.1 coordinate 9,369,138, forward strand.
GGATCGTGCGCAGGCTGGACCTGCTGGACATCAGCCGGGTGGGCGTCACCCCCTTCTGCGGACGGGGCGGCCCCCACAAGTACGAGATCTGGGTGAAGACCGGCTGGGGCCGGGGCTCAGGTGAGGCGGCCGGGCGGGCGGGCGGGCGGGGCCGGGCGGCCCGGGACAGCCTCGCCCCCCGGCACGGCGGCCCCTCACCCGGCGCCCCGCTCGCCCAGGCACAACGGCCCACGTGGGCATCACCCTGTACGGGGTGGACGGCAAGAGCGGCCACCGCCACCTGGACGGGGAAGGGGCCTTCCGCCGCAACAGCCTGGACGTCTTCCAGATCGCCACGGACCGCAGCCTGGGCGGCCTTTGGAAGATCCGGGTCTGGCACGACAACAAGGGTACCGTCCGGGAGGGGCGCGGGCCGGGCGATCCCGGGGCTCTTCCGGCCCGCTCTCCCGGCCCCGCCCGGCCCTGACCGCCCTCCCCCGGCGCCGGCCTCGCAGGGCTGAGCCCGGCCTGGTTCCTGCAGCACGTGATCGTCAAAGACCTGCAGAGCGGCCGCTGCCACTTCTTCCTGGTCAACGACTGGCTGTCGGTGGAGGGCGAGGACGGCGGGGGCCTGGTGGAGAAGGAGGTCCTGGCCGCCAGTGAGTCTGCCCCCCTCTGACCCCGACCCGCTCGCCGGAACGGGGTGGGGGGGATGGCGGGCGACTCCGGTCATCGCACGGTCGACGCCGCATCCGTCGCCCCTGTGCGAGCTGGGTGGACACGCGTGCTCGCGTACACGTGCCCACATATCTGGGCAGGAAGGCGGTCGGCCCCCCAAGGTCCGCCCGCCCTCCCGCCCTCCCTGCCCGGTCCAGCCCGCCGGGCGCCCACGCGAGTTCCCCGTCCCGCGCAGGTGAGGCGGCCCTGCGCCGGTTCCCGCGGCTGCTAGTGGCGGAGCTGCAGCGCGGTTTCTTCGAGAAGCACATCTGGCTGTCGCTGTGGGACCGGCCCCCCCCGCAGCCGCTTCACCCGCGTCCAGCGTGCCACCTGCTGCGCCCTCCTGCTCACGCTCTTCCTCTGCGCCAACGCCGTCTGGTACGGGGTCGTGGGCGACGCCGCTCACGGGTGAGTCCGGGTCCCTCTTTCTCCCGCCCACCAGCCCCTTACCTTCAGCCGTCGGGGTCCGTCCCGCTCACCCACCCCTTTCAACGTGGCCTAGCGGGTGGGGCCCGGGCCTGGGTTCCAATCCCGCCTCTGCCATTTATCTCCTCGGGCAAGTCACTCCGCTTCTCTGGGCCTCGGTCAGCTCATCTGTAAGATGGGGGTTACCCCGATTTGCTTGTACCCACCCCAGCGCTTAGCACGGTGCCTGGCGTGAAGCACGTGCTTAACGAACGCTACTATCGGTATCATTATTATCGTTATCGGGCCTCGACCCTCTGGCTGTGCGACACCGCCCTCCCGACACACCCCGGCTCCCCGCTCCCCTTTCCCCCCGCAGGGACGTGGCCGTGGCCAGCCTGCTGCCGGTCAGCGCGGACACCATGGCCGTCGGCCTGGTGTCCAGCGTGGTCGTCTACCCCCTCTACCTGATCGTCCTGTTCCTCTTCCGCATGGCCCGCAGCAAGGTGAGGCGTGCCCGGCTCACTCCTGCGGCCGCCCCGGGGGCCGGCGGGATGCGCCGGAGCCAGAGGGGCAGACACCAGACGGATGTCTCAGACCACCCCCCGGGCCCCGCTCTCTCTGCAGGTGTCCGTCAACCTGACTTCCGGCCCCCCGGATCCACAGTCCCCGGAGCCGGACAACTCCCTGGACTCCTCCGTGCTGGAGAGCTCCTTCCTGACCTTCTCCGGGCTCCAGCCTGAGGTGAGGGGGCGGGCTGGGGATCGCCGGGCTCCGAGGCTCGAGACCGGAAGCTCCTCGGGCGGGGGACCACACGTTCCTTGGGTCGGCCAGGCCGGGCGATCTCCCGTCCCTCTTCGTGCTGGACTCTCCCAAGCCGGACTTGCGGGCAGGGGATGGGTTTGTAATTGGCGTATCGTACCTTCCCGAGCGCTTAAGTACAGCGCTCTGCATGCAGCGAGCACTCAGTAAATTCGACTGAATGAACGAATCGCCCGTCCCCCTCCTTCCTCCGCCTCCTGTTCTCCCCAGTCCACCTCCGCCTCGCCTCCCGCTCGCATCCCACCTCACCCGGCGAACGTCCGGCCTGAGGAGGAGGCTTTGGGAAGTACCCTGCGCAAGGCAAACGCTCGATAAACACCATCCATTGATGGATTGGGGCCGGGGCGATGACAGGCAGAGGTGCCCGGGGGTCAGGAGACCGTGCCTCGGGCCTGTGTGTGACCCCTGACAAGTCACTCACCCTCTCGGGGGCCTCGCTTTCCCCAGCTGTAAAAGGGGGATTTCGAGCCCACTCTCCCTCCGGCTTAGATTGTGAGCCCCTTGGGTGGGCGGGACTGGGTCCGGTCTAATCGTCTCGCGCCCATCCCAGTGCTCAGCAGCATCACGGTGCTTGGCATGTAGCCCGTGGATACCGGATACCGCCCCATCCCGAACAGCTGTGGTCCGAACCCTAACGGCTATTCCCCACAGGCGTTTTCAGAACAAACCAAGACTGATTTATTCCCACCGGACGATTCCAGAAGGTGGGTTTTCCCCCAGGGAGGGGACGGGGTGGGTGAGAGAGAGGGGAGGGGGACCCGCCGGTCCAGGCCACCAACCCGGCCCCGGAGCCACGAGGGAGCCGTACGGTCCCGGGGTCAGACAGGCCGGACGGACCGTAAGCTCGCAGCGGGCAGGGGATGGGTTTGTAATTGGCGTATCGTACCTTCCCGAGCGCTTAAGTACAGCGCTCTGCATGCAGCGAGCGCTCAGTAAATTCGACTGAATGAACGAATCGCTCGTCCCCCTCCTTCCTCCGCCTCCTGTTCTCCCCAGTCCACCTCCGCCTCGCCTCCCGCTCGCATCCCACCTCACCCGGCGAACGTCCGGCCTGAGGAGGAGGCTTTGGGAAGGGCAGACGTCAGGGGTCCGGGGCGGGTGAGCCCGGCCCGGCCTCGGTCCGAGCGGCCACAGCGGATAAGTTTAGGGGGAACGGGGAGCGCCGGCCGTGCCCCCGTTCCCTCTGTAAGCGGGCCACCTACCTTCGCAGCCTGATCCGGTGGCAGCAGTCCGGCAGGGAGGGGGTGCTCAGCTGGCCAGACCTGCTCAGCGACCCTTCCATAGTGGGCAGCACCGTCCAGAGGCTCAAGCGGGGCCGCAGCGGCCGGCCCCCGGGCGTGGAGAGCTCGGGGTCGCCCGCAGACGACAACCTCTCCCTGGCGGCCTTCCACCACGCCCAGACCAAGTACTTCTCTGCTTCAGGTGGGCACCGCCGGGCTGGAGGGGCGGGCGGCGGGGTCATCTGCCGTGGCCTCCGGGGGTGGCGATCCGGGGCCCGAGACCAGGGTGGGCCGGCCGGTCCGGGTGGACCCGGCGGCCGGAGCCCCCCATGCCACCCCCTCCCCGCAGACGAAGATCTGGTCCGGCGGATCCTGGCCGAAGGGGCCGGCCGCACCGTCCACCCCCAGGACGGGGGACAGCGGGCACGGCCGGAGACCAACCCTGTCACGGGCCTGTGAGTGGCGAGGAGCCGGGGCCGGGGGCCGGCAGGCCAGGGTGGGCGAGGGGCCGGGCGTCCGTCCGGATGGGAAGACTGCGGCTCAGGGAGGCGCCGTCACCCACGGCCCCGCTCCCTGCAGGCCCTGCGCCCCGGGGGACCGGACGGACGCCCTGGCCCTGCAGAAGGTCAGCGAGAAGGGGCAGCCACTCTCTTCCCTGGCCGCGGAGGACACCGGAGCCGAGGCTGGCCGGACGGGTAGGAGCCCCCTTCTCCCTCTGCCTTCCCCGGACGCCCGGCCGGCCCAGGGCGGGGGCCGGGGAAGCCGGTGTGGGAGCCAAGCCCTCGGACGGTGGTGGAAGTGGGGACAAAGCAGGATGGCCTAACAGAAAGCGCCCTGGCCTGGGAGTAGGAAAACCATTGCCTGCTGTGGGGCCTCGGGCACTTCCCTTCTCTGCGCCTCGGTTTCCTCCACTGAGGAAGTTCCAATTATTTGGATAAAATGGGAATTCAGTGCCTGTACTCCCTACTTAGACCATGCACCTCATGAGGGAGAAGGTTGGTGACTTCCATTCATGCATTCAGTAGTATTTATTGAGCACTTCCTGCGTGCAGAGCACTGTACTAAGTGCTTGGGAGAGGACAATAGAACAATAAACAGACACAATCCCTTCATGCCTGTACTCCCTACTTAGACCATGCACCTCATGAGGGAGAAGGTTGGTGACTTCCATTCATGCATTCAGTAGTATTTATTGAGCACTTCCTGCGTGCAGAGCACTGTACTAAGTGCTTGGGAGAGGACAATAGAACAATAAACAGACACAATCCCTTCCCGAGGCGAGCGTATGGTCTTGAGGGGGAGGTGGACATTAATAGAAATAAATGTGTCTGAGATAAACTGTATTATAATAATAGTAATAATAATAATAATAATAATAATGGTATTTGTTAAGCGCTTACTATATGCAAAGCATTCATTCATTCATTCAATCATATTTATTGAGCGCTTACTGTGTGCAGAGCACTGTACTAAGCACTTGGGAAGTACAAGTCGGCAACATCTAGAGACGGTCCCTGCCCAACAGTGGGTTCACAGTCTAGAAGGGGGAGACGGACAACAAAACAAAACATATTAACAAAATAAAAGAGAGAATAAATATGTACAAGGTAAATAGAGTAATAAATATGTACAAATATATATATATATATATACACATACATAGGTGCTGTGGGGGTGGGTAGACACACACACACACACACAGACACATACACACAGACACTTCCCCCAGATACAGACACATACAGACACACAGACACACACAGACATCCCTCCCCAACACAGTGCTTTGCATAGAGTCAGTGCTTAATAAATGCCATCATTATTATTATTAGAGACAGACACACACTGCTCTAAGCGCTGGGGAGGTTAAAAGGTGATCAGGTTGACCCACGGGGGGCTCACGGTTTCAATCCCCACTTTACAGATGAGGGAACTGAGGCCCAGAGAAGTTAAGTGACCTGCCGAAAGTCACACAGCTGACAGTTGGCAGAGCCGGGATTTGAACCCGTGAGCTCTGACTCCAAAGCCCGGGCTCTTTCCACCGAGCCACGCCGCTTCTGTATCTACCCCATTCATTCAGTCGTATTTATTGAGTGCTTACGGTGTGCAGAGCACCGCACTAAGAGCTGGGGAAGTACGAGTACTAGACTGTGAGCCCGCTGTTGGGTAGGGATCGTCTCTATATGCTGCCAACTTGGACTTCCCAAGCGCTTAGTACAGTGCTCTGCACACAGTAAGCGCTCAATAAATAAATACGATTGAATGAATGAGTTGGCAACATATAGAGACGGTCCCTACCCAACAACGGGCTCGCAGTAAGCGCTTAACGGGTAACCGCCGTGGTGTCCCCTGCCCGGGCCCAGCGGCGGGGTTGGCCGGGGCCGCTCCTGCCCCCCGACCGCCGGTCCGTCGGAGAGGGCCATCCCTGACCCCCGCCCCGTCCCCGTCAGTGCCGGCCGAGGCCCCGTCGCCTCACCTGCTTCCCCCGTGGTGCGCCGCCCTGGCCCTGGGCCTAAGCCTGCTGCTCCTCGCCGCGGCCGTCGGCGTCTCCGTCTGGATCGGCGCCGGCTTCTCCTCCTCCGTGGGCGTCATGTGGCTCATCTCCGACGTCTTCAGCTTTCTGGCCTCCTTCCTGCTGTGGGAGCCCATCAAGGTCACTTTCCACCCGCCCCGGTCACCTCTCCCTCCGTCTTCCCCCGTGATCTCTGTCTCTCTCTCTCTCCCGCCCCCCGGGTCCGGCCTTTTCGGAGCGCCAGAGCCGGGGCTGGCGGGCGGGATCGGAGGCCGCGGGTCTGAGGCGAGCGCCCCCGTCTCCAGGCCCTGCTGGAGGCTCTCTACCTGGCGCTGGTGGCCCGACGACTGCACCCGGAGGAGGGGGACACGCTGGTGGAGCGTCCGGTCGTGCGGCCCGTGTCCGAGCGCATCCCCAAGGTCCGGCCGCCCCAGGGCTTCGCCCTCTTCCAGGCCAGGGAGGAGGCCCGGAAGGTCAAGCAGCTGCACGAGCTGCTCAAGGTGAGCGGCGGGGGGCGGCGGGAGGCCCCGGTCGGGCCGGGCTGGGCCCCCTGGACCCTCCATGCCATGTCCCCCTCCCCAGAACTGGCTGCTGTACGCGCTGCTCCTGCTGATCATCCTGCTGGCCAACTACGGCGACGCCGGCCGCCACGGCCGGGCCTACCTCCTGCAGCGCTCCATCAAGCAGGAACTGGGCAGCGCCGGCTTCCTGGGCATCCGCAGGTGCCGCCCTCCTCGGGGGCCGGCGGGCGGGGGCTGCTACCGGGCCAGACCCCCGAGGGTGGCCGCCGCCGCCGCTGCCGCCCTCCCCCTTCCTCTGGGTAGACCTTCCCCAGGCCGGGCGGCTGACCGTCGCTCCGTCCCGTCTCTCCCCTCTCCCCCTCCCCGCCCCTCCTCTCCGGACAGGTCGGATGAGTTCTGGGCCTGGATGTCCCGGGTTCTGCTGCCCTACGTCCACGGGAACCCGTCCACCCGCGAACTGGGAGCCCTGCGCCTGCGGCAGGTCCGACTCCGGGCAGGTGCGTGCCGGGGTGGGAGATCTCCAGCCCCCTTCCGTCTCTCCCCGTCCCCTTCCCCTCCGCCGCTGACCGGCCCCTTCCCCGACCCCCTCGGTGTTTCAGCTCACTGCCCGGACGTGGCCCGTCCGGGCTCCTTTAACACGGCGGACTACGGCGTCGGCTGGGAGCCCGCGGCTTGGAACGGCACGGCCCCCTGGGGGTACTCGGCCCCGGAACTGGCAGGGTAAGGGCCAGGACAGCCCCTCTCCCGGACCGGGCGGCTCCCCTGCCCGCTGCCGCCATCTAACACCGCGTCCCGCCCCGGCAGGGTCTGGTACTGGGGGTCCGTGTCCGTCTACGACAGCGGGGGCTACGTCCAGGAGCTGGGGCTCGGCCTGGAGCGGAGCCGGGCCCGGCTGCGCTTCCTGCAGCGGCACAACTGGATCGACAACATGTGAGGGGGCCGGGAAGGGGGCCGGGAAGGGGGCGGCCGCTCCCCGGCGCTCCCGCTCACCGGCTCTCCCCCCGTCCCCGGTCGCAGGAGCCGGGCGGTGTTCGTCGAGCTGACCCGCTACAGCCCCGGCGTGGACCTGCACGCGGCCGTCACGCTGCGGCTCGAGTTCCCCGTGGCCGGCGGGGCCGTCGCCGCCGTCAGCGTCCTGCCCTTCCCCCTGGAGCAGCTCGGCGGAGGGGTCACCCTGCAGCTGCTCACGATGGTCCGTCCGCGGTACCCCCGGGCCCCCTTACCTGCCCCGTGGGCCGGCCCTCCCTCCCCGGCCCCGCGTCCGCTCCGGCCGGCCTCCCGCCCACCGACTCCCGCTCTCGCCACAGATGTTCCTCATGCTGTTTGTCATCTACCTGGCGGGGGCCGAAGCCCTGGCCGTGCGCCAGGCCGGACGGGCCTACTTCCGGCGAGCCGGGGCCTGGGGCCGGTGGCTGCTCATCATGCTGGCCACGGCCGCGGCGCTGGTCCACCTGAGCCAGGTAACCCTGGCCGAGCGGCAGTGGGCACGCTTCCTGCGGCGGCGGCGCCGCTTCACCAGTTTCTACCAGGTGGCCTGGCTCAGCTCCATCTCCGGCAGCCTGGCCGCCTGCCTGCTCTTCTTGCTCACCCTGCAGGTGGGCGCCGGGCCGGGGCACCGGGCGGGCGGGCGGGTGGGCACGGGGCCCCGGACCCTCCCTGGGCTCGCTCCTCTGCCCCCCTTAAGCCCATCACCACCCTTGTCTCCACCCCAGGCGGCCCAGCAGCTGCGCTTCGTCCGCCAATGGGCGGTCTTCGGCAAAACCGTGGGCCGGTCCCTGAGGGAGCTGCTGGCCGCCGGGGCGGCCTTGGGGGTCCTGGCTGGGGCCTACGCCCAGCTGGGCTTCCTGGTGAGTCCGCTGCCCCTCCCAAGCACCAAGGGGGGGTGTCGGGAGCATGCGTGGGGAGGGAAGGGGGTGGGAGGACCGCTGCCCCCACAATCCCGCGGCCTCCTGCATGGCGGGCAGCGGGGCCCAGCCTGCTCCGCTCTCCGCCCCCCAGTTGTTCTCCTCCTGCTCCGAGGCCCTCCGCAGCCTGACCAGCGGGCTCCCGGCGGCGTGGGCGGACCCCCAGGGCGGGGGCGGCCCCCTCCCGCCGCTGCTGGCCACGAGCCTGCCGGCGCTGGGGCTTCTGCGCCGGTTGGTGGGCGCCGCGCTCCTGCACAGTTACCGCCAGCTGCGCGGCGAGCTGTTCCGCCCGGCCTTCGAGCCCCAGGACCACGAACTGGTGGACCTGCTCCTCCGCCGCCTCCGCCTCTGGATGGGCTTCAGCAAGGTCAAGGAGGTGGGTGCCGCGGGGCGGGGAGGACCGTGCGGCGGGAAAGAGCCCTCTGCGGGCACGGGAGCCCGCCCGGTGCCCCTGCCCGGGGCAGCCACTCGCGGGAGGCGGGAGCAGGGCCAACTGGGGGCTGGGCGAAACCTCTCCGAGCAGGAGCGCAGCTCCCCACGGCCCCTGGGCCCGGCCCAGCGGCTAGCACCCGGGGCTGAGAGTCAGAGGGACCTGGGTTCCGATCCCGCCTCCGCCCCTCGTCCGCAGTGGGACCTTAGGGAAGTCGCTTCACGTCTCCGGGCCTCAGTTCCCTCATCCGTCAAACGGGGATGAAGACGGTGAGCCCCGTGGGGGACAGAGATGGTGTCCAACCCGATTAGCTCTATATGTTGCCAACTTGTACTTCCCAAGCGCTTAGTACAGTGCTCTGCACACAGTAAGCGCTCCATAAATACGATTGATTGATTGATTGATGATTGTATCCACCCCAGCGCTCGGTACGCCGCCCGGCACATCATAATCATAACGATGGCATCTGTTGAGCGCTTACTATGGGCTGTCCTAAGCGCTGGGGGGATACGAGGCGATCAGGCTGTCCCACGTGGGGCTCGCAGTCTTAATCCCCATTTTCCAGATGAGGGAACTGAGGCCCAGAGAAGTGAAGTGCCTTGCCCAGAGTCACACAGCTGACAAGTGTGAAGAAGCGGAGAAGCAGCGTGGCTCAGTGGAAAGAGCCCGGGCTTTGGAGTAAGAGTTAATGGGTTCAAATCCCGGCTCTGCCACATGTCTGGTGTGTGACCTTGGGCAAGTCACTTCTCTGAGCCTCAGTTACCTCATCTGTAAAATGGGGATTAAGACTGTGAGCCCTACGTGGGACAACTTGATCATCTTGGATCCCCCCAGCGCTTAGAACAGTGCTTTGCATACAGTAAGCGCTTAACAAATGCCATCATTAAGTGGCGGAGCCGGGATCAGAAGCCATGACCTCTGACTCCCGAGCCCGGGCTCTTTCCACTGAGCCCCGCTGCTTCTCTAAGCGCTCAGCAGATGCCACGATTACCGTCCCGCCCCCGAGGTGAAAGCGTTTAACCAACGCCACGTTTACCCCCGTCCCCCGCAGTTCCGCCACAAGGTGAGATTCGAGGGGATGGAGCCGCCGCCCTCCCGCTCCTCCAGCCAGTCCAAGTCGTCGCAGGGGCCCCCGCCCAGCGCGGGCTCGGACGCCTCCCGCCCCTCCACGGCCTCCAGCCAGCTGGAGCCCGGGCCCCCCCGCGACCCGCCCGAGCCGGACCCGCCCCGCCTCCTGGCCGTCTCCGAGGCCCTGCTGGCGCAGTTCGACCGGGTCATCTGGGCCACCGAGGACGTGTACCGCCTCGAGAGCCGGCTGGAGGGGCTGCGGGGGCGACTCCGGGCCGGGCGCCCGGGCCCGCCCGCCCCGCCCGCCTCCGCTGCCACCCTGCCGGGCCGCATCGCCCGGGCCCGCCGGGCCGCCGCCTCGGCCGGGGCCCTGCTGGCCGCCCCCAAGGCCTACACGCCCGCCAACCCTCCCCGCAAGAAGGGGGCCAGGGTACTACTCCAGGGGAGGAACAGGGTCCACCCTAGCGCCCAGTGAGCACCGGCCCCCCACCTCCGCCTCCGCTCCCGGGCCCGCCATCAGTATTAAGCCATCCCCTCCCTCCCATCCCAGAGGGGCAAGGAATAGCCTGGCGGGGGGGAAGAGGGAAAGCTCTGGGTCGGAGGGCGTAGAGGGGTGACGGGGGGCTGCTTCCAGCACAGCCAGCCCCCTGCCCACTGGCCTTCCTCCCGCCAACCCCCCCTGGGAGCAGCGCAGCACTTTAAACACGGATTTTTCTTAGGTACCGCTCCCCGTTCTGTCCCCGGGCCCGGCGCGCAGAGCCCCGCTCGCTCCCGGGCCCCATCTCGCCTTCCCGGGCTCGGGGCGGGGTTGGGGGGTCCCCTCCTCTCCTAAGACATTAACTTATTTCCCAGCAGCTCAGGTTCAGCGGGGCTGTGCCGGCTGCATCCGTCTCCCCCATCCCCGCCACCCGCGCACGGGGGGAGTGCGGCCACCCTGCGGCCTTATCCCCACCCCACCCTACCCCGAAACTAAATTATTTCCAGTTGTGCTGGGCCCCGCTTCCACGTCACTACCCGGCCCCCTTTCGGCCTCTATGTAGTGGATGTAATTTATATGGGGTTGAGACATCTCTATTTTTGTATGTTGGCACCTGTTCCCAGCCAGCCCCAGCGCTAGGAGACTCTGCTGTCTAGAGCCAGAGACAAGGGGGCCGGGAAAGGCAGGGACGACCCCCGACCCCCGACCCCCGGCCGCTGCAGGAAAGCTGCCAGGGTGGAAGGGGGATGCTGGGCTTCCGCCCGAAAGGACCCGAGGGGACGGGTTAGTGCCACCCGCTCTCAGCGGGCACAACGCTTTGGGGTACCAGCCCCAGGAGGGTGCTGCTCTTGCCCCCCTCACGGGAGCGATACAACCAACAACCCGCCTTGCCCCTCTGGCTCCGGCCACCCTTGCCCGGCCCTGGGGGGGCCGCGGCCTCCGCCTTCAGTGTTACTCCGACCCGCCTCCGTCCCCACGCGACCGTCGGAGACCGCGACAAAGCCAATAAACCATTGGATGGCTACTAGACCCTGGCTCGTGGTGCCCCGGGGGGCGGGGGTGGCAACCGGGGTACAACGTCCGCTCCTCCCAGCCCCGCGCCCGCCCACCACCGCCCCGGGCTGTAAAAACAGACACGTCATTTCATTATTTCAGTGTTCTATTTCAAGAACTTCCCATATTTCATTGATCCGACACTTCCCTTCGCTAGCCCCCATTTCATTTTATACCTACACCTCACGGCACCCCTCTCCCAAACCCCGCCCGCCGTCGGCCATCTCAATAACCGTGCTACCCGCGCCAGTGGAGTCGGGCCAGGGGCCGTCGAGCCCCCCTCCGCCCACCCCCGTGTCCGTCGGCCCGCGCGGGCAGGGCGGTGCTCACACAAAGTCGGTGAAGTCGTCCACGGAGGAGATGAGCCGCGTCCGCTGGCCCGTCTGGTAGGGGGCGGCGGGATCCGGGGCCGGCGGGGGCGGGGACTTGGCGTGAGCGGGCGGGTGGACCGGGAGCAGGGGGAAGCCGGGCCCGGGGTACTGCGTCTCCTCTCGGATCTGTGGGGAGAGGGTCGGGGGGCAAACCGCGCAGAGCTCAGTGGTGGGTGTCTGCGGAGGGGGCGACCCGCCTCGCCCCGGCCCAGGAGCCCGGCCGGCCGAGCCCCTCCGCAGGCACACGCCCCGGGCCCACCTTCCCAACTAGCATCCACGCTGACCCTTCCCCGTGCCCGCCACTCCCCCGACTTGCTGGCGGGGACCCCCGCCGCAGACGACCCCCACGACCGCACTCCCTCCCGGCTCCGCTGCTTCTGGCCTGACCCTCCCCGGGGGCTGCCACGCAGCCCGGCCCCGACGCCACCCACCCGGTGCCGGAGCCTCTTGATGTGGCGCAGCCTGGCAATCCACTTGGAGGGGTAGATGTCCGTGGGGTTGGAGCGACTGTGGTGGACCTGAGACGCCATCTGCTCGGGAGAGGGGAGCAGTGGCTGGGGCGTGGGGGGGAAAGAGGAGGAGAGGAGGGAAGGAAGGGAAAAGGAGAAAGGAAGGACGAAAGGGAAGGAGGAGCAAGAAAGGAAGAGGAAGGACGGAGGAGAGGAGGGAAGCAGGCAGGCACTCACATTGGCATGCAATGCCATCTGGCGAGCGACGAAAGGCAGGTTCCGGTCTGAGACGATCTTGGCCACGCTGGTGTCCACGAGTCCTTCCATATCTGCGGGCACGAGGGCCGGTGCCTCATCACGAGGCGCCCTCCCGGAGGGGCCTGCCCACCCCCGCCCACGGCGGGGCCCGGCCCCATCCCCGCACCTTTCCGGCACTGCAGCGTCACCAGGTTGCACTGATAGTCCAGGGGGGTGATGAGGACGTGGACGAAGTTGAACTGGCCCTGCGGGGGGGCAGGAGGCAGTCACGCCACCGGCCGCGGTCCCCTCCGGCGGAGGCCCGGGGAGCCCGCCTCGCCCACGCCACGCCGCCCGGGGCCGGGCGCCGTTACCTTGATGGTGCCCAGCTTGAAATCCTCCCCCGAGTCGTTGTAGACGATGGTCACGAAGTCGTTGCCCAGGTGCCGCTTCTTATCGCAGCGGTTTTTGTCCAGGTCCTTGGTGGGCATCAGCGTGGCGATGTGGAAGATGGCTGCGGAGGGAAAGGAGGCGGGCTGCGGCTGGGGGGGCCGGACCCCTCCCCGCTTTTATGGAGCCCGGGATGGAGGGGTAAACGGGTCGGCCCCAGTCGGGGTTCTGGCCTGGTGAAGGGGAGGGTGCGGGCGGTACCCTGCATGATGTCGTCATGCCAGCAGTAGGTGAACTGCCCGTCCTCTCCGCACACCGCCAGCCCGCCCAGGTAGATTTTGTCCGGTTGGCAATCCTTGAGCTCGATCAGCTTGCCCAGCCCGGCCAGGAACTCCGTGTAGCGGTAGGAGCCGTGCTCATTGGACAGGATGGCGATCTCGTTGGTGCTCTGCGGGGCGGGGGCGAGGCCGCCGTGAGCCTCTCCGGGAGGCCGCCACCCCCACGCCGAGGGAGAGGAGGCGGCCGTTCCGACGCGCTGGGGGCGGGGAGGGTCGGCCGGGCGGTGGACCGGAGGGAAAGCGGGGAGGAATCACTCCATCCCCACGCGGGGAAAGAGACCCGCAGCGGCTGACGATCCGCCCAAGGCGAGCTTGGCGCTCCTGCCCGGCGAGGCCCCGGCCGCTCACCTGACCCTCTCCCACGTAGAGGACGGCGATCTTGTGGGTGTCGTACGACGGGATCTGATCCAGGAGCTGGACGGACCGTTCGTACGTCTGGAGGGCGGACGGGGTGGGGGGGACACGGACGGACACAGAGTCGACCAAGAGCCAGGATGGGGCAGGGCAGCCAGCTGGGGATCAAGGGGTGGTGACGGCAGCCCCCGCCCCAGAGCCTCAGTGGATGGGCGACCCTTCCCACTTGCCCCTTAATAATAATAACAACGATAACAGTATTTGTTAAGCGCTTAATATGTGCAAAGCACAGTTCTAAGCGCTGATCGTCCCAGTGCCACAGGCCCGGGAGCCCCCCGCCCCAGGTCACCCTGCCCAGGCCGGGACCCAAAGAGGCCCCGGACTGGAGAGAAGAGACGTCGCCACCTGAGGCCTGGGGGGCCGGAGAGGGACCAAGTCCAGGGGGCGGGGATGGCCCCGGGGCCGCCCACCTCGTTGGGCAGCAGGAGCGGCTTGTTGGCCTCTTCGCCGAAGAACGGGGAGTGATACAGCTGCAGGAACACGAAGCTGGCGAGAAAGCAGACCCTGGCACAGATGCCTACCAAAGCCTCCGCAGCACCGACTGGCAAGGGACCAGACCCTGCCCCAGTTGCCTCACTGTCCCCTACCCAGGTGTTTGGGGGCAGGGGGTGGTCCGAGGATCTGGGGAGAGGATGAAGCCACCCCCGGGCCAAAGCTTGTTTCCATCTCCAGCCCAGCCTCAGTTTCCCTTGGCACTACTGGAGAGGAGCGGTTCAGCCAGGGGTGCCCCCGGCCCCAGTAGGCTCCCTTGGTTTCCAGCACCAAAGCAGGCTCGGCCACAACGACCGACCCCGACGTCCGGTCGCGCGTCCGACTGGGGCCACGACCGCCCGGCCCGCCGAGGAGGGACCCTTTCCTGGAGGGGTGAGGGGATTTCTACCCACGGGATGGGAAAACGTGCGGGTGGGTCTGCCCTCCCAAGTCCTCCGTCCAGTGCTCGGCACAGAGCAGGAGCTCAAACCTCATGGCTGGCTGATGGAATGACTAAGTTGAGAAAACCCAGAGGTGGGGCCGGGGCCGGACCGGGCCAACACTTCCCCCCCGCCTGGCCAGCCCGACGGGGTCCGTCTGTCCGGCCCGCCTGCCTACCTCGGGTTGATGCCCGGCACCTTCTCCGCGTTGGCAGCGGCCGCCCGGCCCTTGAAGGCCTCCCTCTCCATCTTCTTGCCCCTCCGTGAGGGGGCCGAGTCGGAGATGGTGTACCCGCGGGGCCGGTGGCCGCCCGGGGAGCTGGGGGAGGCCCCGGGGGCGGCCGCGGGGGCCTCCAGCTGGGCCGTCCCCGCCCCCCGGCCGTCCCCGTCCTCCTCTTCCTCCTCCGCCCGGTGGCCCACCCAGGGCCCGGCCGCGGCCCCCTCCAGGTGCCCGGAGCGCGACTTGGCCCTGCCTTCCGGGCTGAGCTTCCCGGCCTCGGGGCCGGCGCCTTGCAGCGCCTGCAGCTCGGGCGAGGAGCTGGACTTGCTCAGCGGCTGGAAGGCCGCCGCCGCCGCCTCCTCCTCCATCCCCGCCGGCCGGTCCGGCCCCAGCCCGACCCCCTTCTCCACGGGGACGGCGCCGGGTGCCAGCTCCTCGGAGCGGAACGGCCTCTCCTCTTGGCTGGACGTCGAGGAGGACTGGGAAGTGGGGGGGAGAGGGAGAGGTGTGGGGAAGAGAGAGGTTATGCTTGCTGACACGGCCCGAGGACACCCCCACCCATCCACCCCCGTCGCTTCTGGCCCGGATAGGAGCCCCTCTAGGGGCAACTCTGGCCAGGCCCCTCCGGCCCAGACAGGCCACCTCGGGGGTGGGCGGGCGTCTGGCCACGAGGACCTAATCATAACAATCGGGGTATCTGTTAAGCGCTCACTCCGTGCCGGGCACCGTCCTAAGCGTTGGCTGGACAGAAGCAGATGGGGTTGGACACAGTCCCCGTCCCACGTGGGGCTCGCAGCCTCCAGCCCCATCTTACAGACGAAGTAACTGAGGCCCACGCCAAGGGGACCTCCGCGCCCGCTCACCCGGCTGTAGCCTCCCGGGTGCCGGGCGGCCTTCTCTTGCGTCAGGGCCTGTGGCGAGCAAGACGCCTCGAAGTCTTCTAACCCCTGGGGGTCGGCACCGGGTGAGTCCGGCTCCCGCAGGTCCACCTCCCGCCGGCTCCCCTCCTCCAGGACCACCGCAGACTCTGCCGGGACAAGGCCGGGGCCATGGGGGGGCGGGGCCGCACGGGCAGGCGGCCCGGGCCCGGCCCGGCCCTCGCTCACCGGAGAGGATCCCGGGCCGCGGGCACCGGCCGACGCCGGCCGGTCGGGGAGCCGGCGACGCCCCCGCCTCCCCCGGCCCTCCCGCCTCCCGCCGCCCACGGAGGCCGTGCGCCGGGGGACGGGTCTGCTCCGCGCCCGATGGAACGGCCTGGCCGGTCGGGAGGCGGCGGGGTAGCCCGGGGCCCCAGTGGCGAGAACTCCAGTCGGGAGCGGCCCCACGGGCAGCGCCGCACGCTCTCCGAGAAGCCGCGGGGGTTAGCCTTAGCGCGCACACCCGCACTCCCGTGCCCAGACGCACGCATGCACACACCAGCTCAACGTGCAGATCGGGGAGGGGGCGGTCCGAGCCGGAACCCCTCGGCCCCGAAGCCGGCGGGAGGCACCGCCGGCCCCGGATGTGGATGAAGGAAGACGGGGAGCGGGGATGTGGGTCTGAGGCCCCCACCGGGACCCCCCAGCCGGCCCCACCGTGCGGACCCTTGCTGGGGCCGCCGCGGATACTCTTTCTGGCCTGGACGTCCTCGGCCGGGTCAAGGGCCCCGGCGGGCCCGGACGAGGAGGGGGACGGGGAGGACGGGGCCGGGGGGGAAGGGGGATGAAGAGATGAGGGAGGCGGCTCTCTATGAGTGGCAAACACTTTCGCTTCCTTAGAGAGAGGGAGACAGAGAAAACTATACCTGCCCAGGAAACACTCCTGTGCAACTTGCCTTGACAACTGGACAGCAACATAGAAGAGAAAGAGGCCACTGCAAAGGGAAACGGAGTGAGCAGCTCCGTCACAGAGGAAGGAAAGGTCACAGGAAAGCATCATAGCGCCCGACTCCGGGTGGGGGAGTGGGTGGGGGGGAGCCGGAGGAGCCCAGGGCCCCCCGGGGGGGGGGGGCCCACCCTTCGCCCACACCGGCAGATTCTGACTTTCCTCTCTCCCCCGTCTCTTGCTTCCAGGACCGCAGCACCATCTGAGTTCATCGGCAAAATCGAAACCGTCATTATTATTAATGAGGACAATAGCATCTGTTAAGCGCTTACTACTTGCAATCTTCCCCCGTGCGTCTCCGATCCCGCTCCGTCTCCAACCCTCCCATCTTTCCCAGCCGTTTCTCGAGAGATGTCCCGCCTCAACGCAGAAATCTACCCACCTCCACCCGCACCTCTGACCCCTTCTCTGCGTCCAACCCGATTAGCTCCCATCTCCCCCAGCGCTTAGTACAGTGCCCGGCACGCAGTAAGCGCTAAACAAATACCACAACAATTATTATTATTATAGTTCCCTTGGCAGCTTATCAAAGCACTTGCCCCTTCCCTTCTTCCTCCCTGATCGCCGTCTTCCACTGCTCTTTCCCCGCTGCTTTCAAGCAAGACCACGTATTCCTTAATAAAATCCTCCACCCCACGGCCCGCTCTGGTGAGCACCCCATCTCCCCCGCCACCATTACTTTCCAAACCCCCTGAGTGGGTTGTTTTCCCACTACCGCCCCACCTCCCCAACCATCGCCCTAAGAAAACGGCCGGAAGTCCATCACTGGCGGCTCCTGGCCATCCAACGGCCTCTACTCCATCCTAATCCTCCTTGACCACCCCTCTCTCCCGGAAAAGTCGTCCGATCTCGGCTTCGCTGACGCCGTCCTCTCCCGGTTCTCCTCCTGGCTCTCTGGGCCCTCATTCTCAGGCTCTTTCGTGGGCTCCTCCCCTGCTTCCTGCCCCCAAAACCGTTGGGGGTTCCTTGAGGATCAGTCCCGGGTCCCCTTCTAGTCTCTACCTACATTCACTCCCTCGGAAAACTCATCCGTTCCCAGAGTTTCGACTACCACCTCTGTGCGGATGATTCCCCAATCTCCATCTCCGGCCCTGATCTCTCTCCCTCTCCGCAGTCTCACATTTCTTCCCGCCCCGCGGGACGGCTCTACTCGCGTCTCCCGCTGACACCCCAACTTAACCCATCCGAAACAGAACTCATCTTCCCTCCCAAACCCTGTCCTCCCCCGACTTTTCCGTCACCGCAGACAAAACTGCCAGCCTCCGTCTCAGGAGCCCTTAACCTAGCCAATGCCCTCAACCTGTCTCATTGGTGACTTTATCCGTCACCAAATCCCATCGGTTCTGTCTTCACGACACCTCTAGAATCCGCCTCTTCCTCCACACCCAAACTGCGGCCACGCGGGTCCAAGCGCTTCTCACACCGTCCTCGATTTCTGCCTCAGCCTCCTCGCTGACCTCCCTGCCTCCAGCCTCTCCAGCTCTGCACAAAATAAGCACTCGAACACCATGGACTAATCGGATCGTTTTTCTTCAAAAGATGCCTCCCCGCTCAGAAACTCCCAGTGGTTGCCCATCGGTCTGGACATCCAACAGAAACTCTTTACCGTCCACTTTTTGGTTCTCTTGCTCCTCCCTCACCCCACCGATTTCCTCCTCTAGCCCAGCCCACACTCTTCGCTCCCCTAACACCAACCTACTCAGTCTTGGCTATCTCGCCGCTGACCCCTCTTCCACATCCTCCCTTCCTGCCCACAGTTCCCTCCCCATTCGGGTCCGCTCTTCTCCCACCTTAAAATCCCATCTCCTCCAAGAGGCCTTCCCCGACTAAGCCCCCATTTCCTCTTCACCCTGTCTCGTTTTCCAAGTATTTGGGTCTGTATCCTCTAATTACTTGAATACTTAGCCTTCCCCCAGCCCCACTTAGGTCCACATCCTTATACTCTGCCATTTTCCCCTCTCTCGACTACATTTTAATGCCTGTCTCCCCCCGGCTTGGAAACTCCTTGTAAGCGGGGAACGTGACTCCCAGCTCTGTTGGACTGACCTCTCCCAAGGGCCACACAGTAAGCGCTCCATAAATACCGCCGATCGATTGAGCCCCAGGGAAGAAGGAGAAATCTCAAGAGGGCAGAGAGGGGACCGGGGGTGACGGGGTGGAGGGGAGACGGGGACCCGATTGGGGCAAGTCACGGCCAGCGGTCCTGAGCCCGGAGGCCCCATGAGCGCGGGGGAGGCTGGACCCCAAGAGGCCGACGACCGGGAGAGCCTGGAAGAGGGAGCGGCGGTCAGAAAGAGGGGTTCGGGGTATGAGAAGGGGTGCCCACGGAGGTCTCGCCCCACCCGGCCGGGGTCCCGGGGCCTCGGACTGGCCTCCGGGGGCTGGGTTTCCCTGCCGACGCGGTGGCGGGCAGAACCGGGCTGGAGGCAAGGCGGGTAGGGAAGCGGCCTCCGGCCCCCCAGACAGCCATCGAACCCCGTGACTTAACCAAAGCCCCACGTGTCGCCCCCCTCTCCTCCTGTGCGGTCCGCCGGCCTCCCGGGCGAGCCTCCCACCTGCCCCGCTGTCCTCTCCCAAGCGTCCAGTACGGGGGGGGCCCTGACCGCTGCAGGCTGTCAGCCTCTTGAGGGCAGGGAGCGGGCTCACCAACTTGACAGTACTCTCCCGAGTGCTCGGGACCGCGCCCGGCACGGAGCAAAACGCTCAGGCAGCATTCGGGACCCTCAAGCGCCTCGAAACCTACTACAGGTTCATCGATTCGTTCCCCGTCGCGCCGTAAACCTCGAGGGCGGGGACCGTATCGTCTACCTCGACTGAACTCGCTCTCCCAAGCGTTGGCTTCGGCGCTCTGCACACACCGACTGTTTGATTTCCCATTAGACCGTCAACTCCGTGAGGGCGGGAGTCCCGGCCAACCCTATCGCACGCTCCCGGACGCTCGGGACAGTGCTCTGCACACAGTCGGCACTCAATCCGTACAGTCCCCGCTGGACCGTAAGCTCGCTGTGGGCGGGGAACGCATCCGCCGCCTCTGTCGCGTCGGAACCTCCCAAGCACTCGGGATTCGGTGAGCCCTCAATAAAGATCACTGATGGACTCTCCCTCCGTCGGACCCTCCCCGGCGCTCCGTACGGCCGTCTGCCCCAGCGGGGAGGCCATTCAGCGCCTCGGGTTGACGGGGGTGAGATTCCCGCCCCGCCTACTTGCCACCCCCCGGCCTCCCGGGGGCCGGCTGGCGGGACCCAGACCCCTCCGCGGTCCCCCGGCCGAGGTCCCGGGGGGCGGCCCTCACCGGTGTTGGAGCGCTGCAGCGGCGAGGGCCTGGCGGTGCCGGCGGCCAGGCCGGGCGAGGGCACGGACAGGGACTTGTAGAGGGCGGTCTCGCGGTGCTCCTTGAAGCGCTCGGCCGCCATGAGGGCGTTGGACAACTCCTGCAGCGGCATGTTGTTGATGTCCGAAGAGAAGGGGCTCAGTGGGTTCTCCAGGCTCATCAGCCAGCTGGTGATCCCTGGGGGATGCCGCGGGGGGCAGTGAGCGGGGGTCCCGAGGCCCAGAGCCGCCGTCCCAGCACGCCGGATCGTCCCACCGCGCCCGCAATGTGACCCAAATTGCTCACTGTGGGCAGGAGATGTGTCTGTTGTTCTACTGCATTCTCCCCAATGCTTAGTACAGTGCTTTGCACACAGTAAGCGCTCAGTAGCTACAACCATCGAATGAATGAATGATTTCTGGGGACGGCAGAGCCACGGGACCTCAGGCCCCGACGGTCCGGGGACCGGTCACCGGGGTGGCTCTGGGGGCCCGAGGCGGACCACGGGGAATCAGAGAGGCCGGCGGGTGAGGGGTGGGGAGGCCGGCATCTGGAAGGGGGCACCGAGGCAGGGGCGGGGCGATGATCGGGCCGAAGTGACCTCCATCCCCACAGTGTGACATACCGAGGGTGAGGGACGGGGGTGGGGGGTACCCACGGGGCTCAGAACCGGGGATCTGGGGGGGGGGACGGAGGCCGTGGGACCAAGTGGGTGGCGGGTGGTACCTGTCGGGCTGCGGACCAGGATCTCGGCCCAGCCCTGGGTCAGCAGGGGCACACACGCAGCCAGGTGGGCTTTCTCCTTCGGCGGGGGGGGTCTTCTCCGGGCAGGCGGGGGTGGGCTGCCCCTGGGGTCCCGGGGCCAAGGAGGCCGGGCTGTCCTGCGCCCCGGCCCGCAGAGCGTGACCTCCTAGGCAGGGAGGGGTGTGTCGGGGGGGCTGGGGCATCGGGGGGAGGGGGCGCGGCTCACCTGACTCGCTCTGGTACTCCAACCCGGCCCGCAAACCTGGCTACCCTAACGCCAATCTTCTCCATCTCGCCTTTCTCGCCACCGAACCCTCGCCCACATCCCGCCCCAGGCCCGGAACGCCCTCCCTCCTCCTCTCCGACGGACAGTGACTCTCCCCCGATCCAGAGCCTTATTGAAGGCCCACCTCCTCCAAGAGGCCTTCCCTGACTATAGGCCCTCATTTCCTCTTCTCCCGCTCCCTTTAGCGTCGCCCTGACTCGTTCTTTTTTTTTTCTTAGTGGCATTTGTTAAGTGCTTACTACGTGCAAAGCACTGTTCTAAGCACTGGGAAGATTACAACGTGATCAGCCTGTCCCACAGGGGGTTCACAGTCTTAATCCCTATTGTACAGATGAGGTCACTGAGACAGTCTTAATCCCCATTTTACAGATGAGGTCACTGAGGCCCAGAGAAGTTAAGTGACTTACCCAAGGTCGCACAATTGACAATTGGTGGAGCCGGGATTTGAACCCATGACCTCTAACTCCACAGCCCGTGCTCTTTCCATTGAGCCACGCTGCTTCCTTACATTCGTCCCCTCTCCGGCCCCCCGCCACTCATCTCCGTACTTTATAGCTTATATTGACGTCGCTTCCCCCATCTACACCGTAAGCTCGGTGTGGGCAAGGAACGCGCGTTATACGGTTACGCCGTCCTCTCCCGAGTGCTTAGAGCAGTGCTCTGCACCCGGTAAGCGCTCGATCCACAGGGCTGAGCGACTGACCTGACATGGAGCGGACTCGGTCCCGGGAGCCCCTGCAGACCTGCTGGCCGGCGGCTTGGGACTCCAGCTTGGCCGGTGCCTCTTTCGTCTGCCTCACTTGCAGGGCGGGATCCGGCCTGAGAACACGCGTACGTGGGCACGCGTGAGCCCGTTCCAGCATCGCCACCCCCGAGCCCCCGCGGCCCGCCCGCCCACCCCTTCCCCGCCGGCACCTGGGCTCGGGGCCGCCGTGGATCTCGGTGTCCAGGCCCAACAGAGAGCGGGCTCCGGCCCCCACGCTGGTCGTCACCGTCACCAGCTTGTTGCCCACCAGCCAGGTCTTGGTGCGGCCCCCGGCCAGCAGGAACTCCCCGACCGGAGACCTGGGGGTGCAGAGGGCGGCGCCGTTGCGGGGGGACCGAGCCCACCGGGGCTTGGGGGGGTCTGCCCGCCGAGAGGGCAACCAGCGCGCTCTCTCACCTCTTGGGGACGGCGGTGAAGTTGGAGAAAACGTAGCGGGCCATCATGTCCAGGCAGGCCTCCGTGAGCTCCAGGTGCAGCCTCTTCATGCCGTCGTCCGCCTGACCCATCGAGCTCTCGTCCGCGGACCCCAGACTCGAGCTGGTCACGGACGCCTGGACCCTGGCGGGGGGGCGGGGGGGCCGGTCAGCGAGCGGGGCCGGCCGGCGGGCCCCTGGGGTTAGCCGGTTAGAACGCATGCAGGCCCCGGCCCGGAAGGCCCGGCCGCTCCCCGGCGCCGTTTGATTTCGGAAGCAGCCCGAGGGACCCCGGCGGGCAGGCGGGCCCTCGGAGGGGAGGGCCCGGCCGGGTTAGCTCGCCCCGCGGGTCGCGGGAAGGCGGCCGACACATGCACGGGGACGACAGACGCACCAAAAATCAAGTCGCGCGTCCAGCCAAGGTTGCATTCTGCAGCCAAAACCAGCGCCGGGCGGCCCACGGCTCCTCGCGGGCGGGGGGCGCCCCGGCCGCTCCCGCCGTCTTTCCCGGGCGCTCAAAACGGCGCCGCGCTTCCGGTGGGAGCTCAGTAAATACCATCACGACGGCTGCCGTTGTCCTCTGCCCAGCGCTCAAGACGGCCTCTAGAACCCATTGAAGGGCAAACTCCCTGGGGGCCATCTCCAAGGACTCACTCGGTCCAGCCCGTGGCAGCTTGGCAAATGCCGGGAGCAACTCGATCGGTTGAGGGGACTTACTGAGCGCCCACCAGCTAGCAGGTGCCGCCCTGGGCCCTGAAGGGTGGAATAGGAGGGGGTGCAGGAGAGGAAGAAGGCCGACGAGACCCCCTGAGAGCCCCCCTCCCACCCGCCCCGAACAAGAAGCGGTCAATAAGTCGGTCTACACTCGGTCTCTGGAGGCCGCAGGACACGGGCACCCAGTACCCCCACCCCAGCTCACCTGGGATGCCCGGGGAGGGGAGAGGCCGGAAAGGATAACTAGGCCTGGGAGAAGCCTTAAATCAGTTCCCCCGGGGGGAAACGAAGGAGGTGGGGAGGGGCTCTCAATCCCTGCTACTTTTTGAGTGCCTCCCAGGCGCACGGGCCTAGTGGCCACAGCATGGGCCTGGTTCTAATTCCGGCTCCGCCACGGGTCTGCTGTGCGACCCTGGGTAAGTCGCCTCACTTCTCCGGGCCTCGGTCCCCTCATCTGTACAGTGGGGATTGAGACATGTGGGACGTGGACTGCGTCCAACCCGATCCGCTTGTATTCCCCCGCAGCGCTTAGTACAGTGCCGGGCACACGGTAAGCGCTTAAATACGACAATCGTGATTACTACAGCACTTGGCGGGGAGCCCAACGGAAGCCGCCCCCGAGGCAGACTGAGAAGCGGCATAGTGTAGTGGATAGAGCAGGGGCCTGGGTTCTAATTCCACCTTGTCCTTCTATCTCCTGGGTGACCTTGGGCAGGCCAATTCCCTTCCTCTGGGCCTCAGTTACCTCCTCTGTAAAATGGGGATTGAGACTGTGAGCCCCACATGGGACAGGGACGGTGTCCAACCGCCTCCGTGTAGATCCACCTCGGTGCTTAGTACAGTGCTCGGTATATAGTAAGCACTTCAACATCACAATTATTATTATTAAGACCATCTCAGACTGCCGTTGGCCACTGGCCCCTCTCCTGGAGTCATCTGCCAGGAGAGCCCCTTAGGGCAGTGGACTTGTGGGGTGAGGGGGGGGTGTATGACACTCCCCCGAAAGGACGGGGCCGAGCCGCAGAGGCGGGAGAGCGCGCCTACCCTTTGGACGATGCCAATGCCCGGGAAGGCCTTCTGCCCTCCGCCCCTTCCCAGGCCCTGCCTTCCTCTCTGCTTTGCGTCCAGCCCTCTGGGTGTCAAGGAGCCTGCCACAGCGCTCAGTACAGTGCCTGGCACTCCCCAGGTGCTAGCAGATGCCTCCAGGTGACCGGCTAAGGCTGAGGTTGGGACTGCAATATAGTCCTTGTCTACTGACCGCTGTACGCTCCAACTGCTAGTAATAATAATAATAATAATAATAATAATGGTACTTATCAAGTGCTTAAGAAGAAAAAGGGTTGTCTAGTGGTTAGGCCCAGGCTTGGGAGTCAAAAGGACCTGGGGTCTAATTTGAGAAGCAGCGGGGCTCAATGGAAAGAGCACGGGCTTTGGTGTCAGAGGTTGTGGGTTCAAATTCCGGTTCCGCCAATTGTCAGCTGTGTGACTCTGGGCAAGTCACTTCTCTGGGCCTCAGTTCCTTCATCTGCAAAATGGGGGCGAAGACTGTGAGCCCCACGTGGGACAACCTGATCACCTTGCATTCCCTCCCAGCACTTAGAACGGTGCTTTGCACATAGTAAGCGCTTAATAAATGCCATTATTATTATTATTATTACTATGGCTTTCCATTGGCTTTCTACGGGCAAATGCCATCATTATTATTAATCCCTGTTCTGCCACTTGTCCGCTGAGAGACCTTGGACAAGTCACTTGACTTCTCCATGCCTTGGTTCCTTCAGCTAGAAAGCGGGAATTAAGGCTGTGAGCCCGGGGGAAGACAGGAACTGTGCCCAACCTGATTTGATTGTATTTCCCCCCCAGCACTTAATACAGTGGCTGGCACCTAGTAAGCACTTAAACACCACAATTATTTATTATTATGTGCCAAACGCTCTTCTAAGCACCTGGGTAGCCACCGGTTAATGGTATTTGTTAAGCGCTTACTATGTGCAAAGCACTGTTCTAAGCACTGGGGAGGTTACAAGGTGATCGGGTTGTCCCACTGGGGGCTCACGGTTTGAATCCCCATTTTACAGCTGAGGCAACTGAGGCACCGAGAAGTCAAGTGACTTGCCTAAAGTCACACGGCTGACGAGTGGCGGAGCCAGGATCTGAACCCATGACCTCTGACTCCAAAGCCCGGGCTCTTTCCACTGAGCCACGCCGCTTCTAGTTGATCAATTAATCTCGTTAACCAGTTGATCAATCTGGACATCGCTTAGTATAATGAGAAGCAGCATGGGGTAGCGGAAAGAGCCCAGCCTATCACAGGTCACAGGTTCTAGTCTCGGCTCTGCCACGTACATAATAATAATGATGGCATTTATTAAGCGCTTACTATGTGCAAAGCACTGTTCTAAGCGCTGGGGAGGTTACAAGGTGATCAGGTTGTCCCACGGGGGGCTCACCGTCTTAATCCCCATTTTACAGATGAGGGAACCGGGGCCCAGAGAAGTGACTCGCCCAAAGTCACCCAGCTGACAATCGGCGGGGCCGGGATTCGGACCCGTGACCTCTGACTCCAAAGCCCGTGACCCCGGGCAAATCGCTTCGCTTCTCTGGGCCTCAGTTGCCTCAGCTGTAGAACGGAGATTAAGACGGAGCCCGGCGTCCACTCCAATTTGCTTGTATTCGCCCCAGCGCTTGGTACAGTACTCGGCACATAGTAAGCGCTTAACAGATGCCGCCGTTATTATTACAGAGAGGAGTGCTCCGTAAACACCAGCTGAGAGCAACTTGGCTCATCTCCCTCTCCGGTCCGTGGCCCACCCGTCCCCGCCTCTCTCTGGATTTAGAACAGAATGCAACCTTTCCACCCTTCATTACCGGGGTCTCCTCTCCAGCCCGGAGACCCCGCGGCCCTGAAGCCCCGCCACGAGCCCCTCGTCCTGCCGGGGCGGCCCAGGGCATGCAAAGCGCCCCCCGCCCCCCCCAAACGGCCCCCATGCAGCACCCCTCCGCGCCCCCCGCGAGGGCTCGCTGGGCGGGAGGGGAGAGGGGGACGGCCCCCGGCCCCGGGGGCAGCGCCCGCTCGCTACCTGTGCTCAGACACGCTGATGCTGCGGCACCTGAAGGCGTTGGCCGCTGGGCTCTCTCGGATTTCCTTCACGGGAGGGGAGTTAGCCAGGCCTGGTCTTACGGTTTTGGCTATCCTCAAACTACTGGGGGCGGGGGGCCGCCCCCGGGGGAGGGTGGGCGGCAGCGGGTTGCGGGGGGCGGCGGGGGGGGGGGGTCCCGCGCGGAGAGCGGTCGGGGTGGGGACAGGCCCGAGGGAGAGGCGGATGAGACAGCCACGTGCCGAAAGGAAACGTTCGTGATCAAATAAAAGAGGGGGGAGAAAACAAAACAAAAAGAGAACAGAGGCGTCAGATAACGTGTGGTGACATGGCCCGGAAGAAGACATCAGATGAAATGCCCGGCCCCCAACCTCAGGTCCAGGCCCGGCCGGGGGCCGCTGGGATACTGCACTGTCAGCCCCCCCGCCGGCCGCCGGCCACTCCCGGGGACGGACGGCCCCCGGCCCGGGTGGAAGCTCCTCGCGGGCGGGGGACGGGCCACTGCTTTGTGGAGCCGGGGTCCCAAGCTCCCCAGTCCGGCGTGGCACCCCCGGGGGGTGTCGGGTCCAGGCCGTGAGGCCCGCCAGCCCTGGCGACCGCCGGCCGCGCCCCGGCTGTCCGGACGCCCCCCCGGACGGCCAACAGGAGGGTGGTCTGCGGACGTGTGCCCGGGCCTAGGGCCCATCCCTGCCGCCCCCTCAGGACACGGGTCTTGCTTCCGGGCAGTACGAGACGCCGGGCGCGGAGGCATCCGGCACCACATCCGGACGTCCGACAGGCCCAGCTCGTATTCCCCGAGTGCAGTATTCCAGCCCGATGAAGCCAAAGCACTCGGGGGGGAGGGGGGGGCGATGGTCAACTCAAAGGGTGGGAGGGAGCAGAAGGCGCAGCCGGATCCGAACGAAACACGGAGCGGGGATGGGGGAGCGAGGGGCAGAGCCAGGCTGGGGGACTGGGGACGGGGGGAAAGAGACGCGGAGCCAGGCTGGCAGGGGGGCAGAGTGGAGGAGGAACAGAGCCGGGTTTCGGGGAGAGGAAGGGGGCAGGTTTGGGAGGCCGCCCAGCCCATCCCGCTCCGTCGCCGGGTGCCGGCCGGGGTGGGGGAGAGGGAACTTGGAGCTTGGCCTAGAAGCTCCGGGAGGTCAGGAAACGTGTGTTCCTGTGTCAGGTAACACCCTCTGCCGAGCACCGGGAACGGCACCCAGACGGCCGACCGCCGGACTACCCCACTACACGGAGGGAGCCCTGATGGCAGAAAACGCTCAGTACGGTACCCGACATACTCGTGGGGAGGGAAGAGGAAGAGGTCAGGCCGACCCAGCTCCTGGTAGGAATCCGGCCCGTTCCCCTACCTCTGCCACTGACCGGGACAGCGTACCGGCCCAAATCTCGGCCTCCCAGGGGGTACCTCGGCTCTGCTCAAAGGCTGCTTCCCTCCAAGAATGGGGGCTGGGAGGTTCCCCAAGGGCTGGCCTGAGCCCAGGCTTGGGGGAAAAAGGGGTGGACAAGCTGTCTCTTTGAGACCGAGGTGGGGGTGAGTGCCCCCATGGTCACCTTAGCCCGGGCCCAGCCAAGGCCCCCGGATCTCGTCAGCCACCGACCACCTCCGGTCACCTAACTCACTGGCCCTGGGACGTAGCCCGTGGCCCACCGGGAAGCCTCCCCGTCCCATCACCCCCCGAAACGCGCCCCTCTACCTCTTGGGCCTCTCGTTGAGGCTGGTGCTCCGCGCCCGGAAGCTGTCCTTCTCTGGGGTGTCGTCGAAGGAGAGCAGCACGTTGGAGCGCAGGCCCTGAGGGACGGCCCCGGGGTTGCCGGTCAGGGCCGGAGGCTGCTCCCCCGGCCCCACCCCGGGTGCCCCGGGGGGTGCGCAGGTTTAGGCCCCGCCTCGCCACGGCCCCCTGAAGAACCCGGGGCAAGTCCCATCCCCGCTCCAGGTCTCAGTGTCCTCCTCTGTGAAACGGGGCTGAGATGCCCGCTCTCCCTCCCTACCGAATCCCGCGGAGAACCAGGACCACATCCAGGCCACCCCGCCCTGCCCATCTCACATCTGCCCGGAGTGTGGCCCAGAGCCACTCAAGTAGCTGCGACCCTCAAGCACCTTGGTGATGAAGGGGACAAAGTCTTTGCGGAAGGGGAGGCGGCAGCGGATGAACCACATGGCGATGACGTGGTGGGCCAGGCACACGATGTACTGGTTAAACCTGCGGGACAGCGGGGCGAGGGGATACGGTTACACCGCGAGTCGGGCCCGGAGCCCCCGCGGGACTCACACGGGCCCGACCGCCGGCCCTTCCCCGCCCGCCGGAAGGATCCTCTGTCCTCGGCCGTCGGCCCCCCGGTTTTCAGCCGGGCCCCAGCTCCGTCTGAGGCCTTGTCGTCCCGCGGCCTTAAGAACGCTTCCTCCGCCCCCGCGGCTTCCCGCTTCCAACACCGGCTCTCCGGACGGCAGCCGCTCGCGTCTCCCGCTGGCACTCATCCTCCTCGCACGGCCTGTCTGCCGCGACTGGTTGGCGCTCGTCTTCTCCTTCTGTTTCCTACTTCAGTTATCACCACGTGACTACGGCCTAGCCCGCGGCACATCACCCCCACAGCCCCGGCTCGCTCGCCGTGTATCCGTCTCATCAATCCCGCCGCTGACCCCTTGCCCAAGTCCTCCTTTGGGCTTGGAACTCCCTCCTTCTTCATATATACCAGTCCACCAGTCTCCCCCCACCTCCAAAGCCTTATTAAGGTCTCCTCTCCTCCAAGAAGCCTCCCCTGACTTTCTTTCCCTCTAATTCTCCCTCCGGTGTCGTCTACGCACTTGATCTGTCCCCCCTAAAGACGTGGTGTTCACTCCACCCTCGGCCCCACATCGCTTTTCTCCAGATCCTTAGCTTATACTAACATCCGTCTCCCCCGCTAGACTGTAAGCTCCTTGTGGGCAGGGAAAATCTACTGAGTCTGGGGTATTGTACTCTCCCAGGCATTTAATAGTGCTCCACACGCAGAAAGTACTCAATATCTTCGATTTTTTTCTAAATGGTATCTGTCAGGCACTTACTATGTACTAAGTGCTAGAGCAGATACAAGCCAGTCAAGTTGGACACGGTCCAGGGCCAACACAGGACTCACAGTCTTAATCCCCATTTTACAGATGAGGGCACTGAGGCCCAGAGAAGGGAAGTGGCTGTCCCAAGGTCACACAGCAGACGAGTGGCAGGGCTGGAATTAGAACCCAGGCCCTCCTGACTTCCAGGCCAATTGACTGGCTGGTTGGTGAGTAGCCTGGGTAGCGGATTTCTGTCACAGCTTCTAGCTCCAGGTTGCCAGGACGTGTTTTTGTTCGTGGGTCCGGCCTTTCATTCATTCACTCACTCAATCGTATTTATTGAGCGCTTACTGTGCTCAGAGCACTGTACTAAGCGCTTGGGAAGTACAAGTCGGCAACACAAAGGCTAATACCTCGCCTCAGTTCTAACTCGCTGTCGGCCCTTACCGTCTGGCTAATTTGGCGAGACGGTTTAGTCATCTGCAGGGCTTCCTGGGGGGCCGTGGGCTCCTGAAGTCCCCCCCCGGAGCGCTTAATACAATGTGCCGCCCCCGGCAGGCGCTCAGTAAGTGGTATTACCGCGGCCAGGGGCACCCGCCTGGGGGCCCCGAGGGTAGAGTACTTACTTGGATGGGTTGGTGTAGGGCAGGGAGATAGCAAAGACGCTGGCGTACTGCTCGGCGGCGAAGTTCCTGTAGAGGTGCGGCAGCCTGGCCAGAGCTGAGACCCGCCCCCGAGACCGGGCCTGTGAGAGACCCACCGGCCGGCCGCTCTCCCGATCCCACCCCGCGGGAAACCGGGAAGGATTAGTTTGGAGCGCAGCCTCCACCGTCACCCCCCGCGGCCTCCGAAAGGTCAGTCAGATGGCCGCTTGGATTTATCGAGCGCTTACCGCGTGCACAGCACTCTACTAATGATAATATACGGTATTTGTGAAGCGCTTACTGTACTAAACGCTGGGGAAGATACGATTAATCAGATTGGACACGGTCCCTGTCCCCCAGGGGGCTCACCGTCTCAATCCCCATTTTACAGATGAGGAAACTGGGGGACAGAGAAGTAAGGTGACTTGCCTAAGGTCACACAGCAGACAAGCGGCAGACCTTCTGATTCCCAGGCCCGGGCTCTATCCGCTATGCCGTGCCGCCTCTCTGTCTCCCCCCTCTAGACTTCACAGCTCCAGGTGGGTGGCGAACTTGCCCCCCAACTCCGTTGTACCGTCGTCTCCCAAGCGCTCAGTCCAGCGCTCTGCACGCAGTAAGCGATCAGTAAGTAGCTCTGACTGATGGCCATCCCTCTACGTCCACCTGCTTCCACGTTTGGTTTTGCTGTCCGTCTCCCCCTTCTAGACTGTGAGCCCGTTGACGGGTCGGGACCATCCCTATCTGTTGCCGACTTGGACCCCCCAAGCGCTTAGTCCAGTGCTCTGCACACAGTGAGCGCTCAATCAATACGACTGAACGAATGACTCCCTCGAGGTCAGGGGTGGCACCTTCCCGCTCCTACGGTCTCCCCAAGCGCCCGAGACCGCGGTCCACCGAGACCGATCGCCCGACCCTATGCGGGCCGCTTACTGGACAGGAATTCCAGGAGGGGGATGGCCATGGTGGCGGTGGCGGAGATGTGGGTCAGCTTGACGATGAGCACGGGCAGGGCCTTGATGATGACGTCGGGCATCTCCACGCTGCAGACGGACAGGGCCAGCACGCACTGGTTGGCGCAGCGGTAGATAAGGCCGTGCTCCAGGGAGTAAACCAGCTCCCGCTGTAAAAATAATCATAATGATGGCATTGATTAAGCGCTTACTATGTGCCAAGCACTATTGTAAGCACTGGGGAGGTTACAAGGAGATCGGGTTGTCCCACGGGGGGCTCACAGTCTTCATCCCTATTTTACAGATGAGGGAACCAAGGCCCAGAGAAGTGAAGTGACTTGCCCAAAGTCACGCAGCTGACAAATGGCGGAGCCGGGGTTTGAACTCATAATGATAACAATAATGATGGCATTTATTAAGTGCTTACTATGTGCCAAGCACTGTTCTAAACACTGGGGGGACACAAGGTGATCAGGTTGCCCCACATGGGGCAGGGACTGTCTCTATACGTTGCCAAGTTGTACTTCCCAAGCGCTTAGTACAGTGCTCTGCACACAGTAAGCCCTCAATAAATACGATTGATTGATTGATTGATTACAGTCTTAATCCCCATTTTACAGATGAGGGAACTGAGGCCCAGAGAAGCGAAGTGACTGGCCCAAAGTCACCCAGCTGACAATTGGCGGATCCGGCATTTGAACCCATGACCTTTGACTCCAAAGCCCGTAATCTTTCCACTGTACTAAGCGCTAGGGAGAGGGCGGCACGGCAGAATTAGTGGAGCGGATCCCCCGTCCGCAACAAGTTTGGCAATGGCCCTGAGCCTTTCCCTTCTCTTCTTCCTCCAGATGGTGACCTATGATCCCATCAGTCTCCCCCGCTGGACTAGACGCTCCCCGAGAGCGGGAATCGGGTCTGCTGGCTCTGCGATACTCTCCCAAGCGATACTCTCCCAAGTGAGGTCGCCAGCTTCCTGAGGGCCGGGATCCTAAGAAAACCACTACGCTCTTCCCAGCACTCGGCAGAGTGCTCCGCTCACGGGACACTTCAGCTCAAGGGCAGTTTCACTTTTTGGACTCTCCCGAGCGCTTAATACACTCAGGAATGCGTCTACCAACTCTGTTGCATTGGACTTTCCCAAGTGCTTACTGTCCACAGCATGTGCTTAATAAATAGCACTAATTAATCGGTTCAGTGCTCTGTGAGCGCATGGTCTACCAGCTGTACTGTACTGGACTCTCACAAGCGCTTACCCTCCACAGTAAGCGCTCGATAAATACCGTTAACTGATAAGCACAACGCTGGGCAGACAGTCTACCCGCTCTATTGTACTGGACTCTCCCAAGCGCTTACTGTCCACAGTAAGTGCTCAATAAATACAACTGATTGATCAGTACAACGCTCCGCACAGACGGCACTTCATCTCTCCCCAGACGCTTAGCACGGCGTTCGGCAAACAGTACGGTCGGCTCGAGGGCAGTGGCCGCATCTGCTGACTCTACTGGACTCTCAGTACACGCCTTGCACATATTAAGCACCCAATCAACGCGACTGCCTTTTAGGCTTCGAGCTCCCGGGGGGCAGGGAACCCAGTAGCCCCGCTATCGACGTACTCTCCTGAGCAACTACTACAGTGCTCTCTGTCCGCAGGAGGCACTCAGTTAACGCTCCTGAAAGACCGCTTGATAAGGCCCCGCTTCCATTCAGTCAGTCGATTGTTTTGGAGCGCTTACTGTGTGCAGAGCACTGTACTGAGTGCTTGGGGAGGGTATAATATAACAACAGATTCCCCGCCCACAACGCGCTTACGGTCTAGAGAGGGAAGACGGGCATTAATAGAAATAAACGGCAGCTACGGACCTGAGCGCTGTGGGGCTTGGGGGGAGGAAGATGAAAGGGAGTAAGTCAGGGTGACACCGAAGGGAGTGGGAGAAGAGGAAAGGAGGGCTTAGGAGGGAAGGCTTCTTGGAGGAGATGTACTCTGAAGGTTGGGGGAGAGTCACTGCCAGTTGGATACGAGGAGGGTGATGGAGCTCAAAGCTGACGCCATCGCGGTGCCCACCCTGCCGGCCCGGCCCCCACACCTGCTTGGCCTTATCGAGGTAGCGGTGGTAGGAGATGAGCGCCGTCAGGACGGGCACCACCGCCAGGTGCAGGTCCGTTCGGGAGAAGCCGTCCGGGGTCCCACGGAGGCGCTCGGGGGTCTTCCGGTCCGACAGCTGGGGACGGGACGGGGGGAGGGTCCGGTGAGGAGGCCGCCGCCTCCATCCTGAGGACCGAGCTACACGCGGCTACTCCGGGCACCTTCCTCGGGACCTGTCCCGTGCACCCACGTCCCCACTGCCTCGACTCCGCCCGGGGGGACCCCACGGCCCACTGGCACGCTGGGAACGGGAAGCCGGAAGCCGCTGCCAGGGAGGGGTCGGGGGTCTCGCTTCTGGTGAAGTCTCCCCACGGGCTCAGTCGGTGCTCGGCCCTCAGCTGGCATTCAGACAACTTTTCTACGGGGAAGCTCTGAGGCCACGTCACAGGAGCCCAAGTTTGGAAGAGAGGAGACTTGGATTCTCCTTCCGGCCCCATCCCCTGGCCCGCTGGGGGACCCTAGGCAAGTCCCCTAATCACTCTGGGCTTTAGATTTATAATCACTATTACTACTATCGATGACTATAATTAATCGCATATTTAACACATCATAATTAATAATAATAACAATGGTGTTTGTTAAGTGCTTATTATGTGTCAGGACTGTTCTAAGCGCTGGGGTAGATTTAAGAGTGGAAAAGGATGGACACAGTCCCTGTCCCTCTTGGAGCTCACAGTCTTCCCATCGATAAAATGGGAAGCCACCATCCGCTTCCTTTCCCTCCTGTGAACCCCGGGTCGGGCGGGAGCCCCCCAAATGCCTCCCTCGCCCCGCCGCCCGTGGGGGTCCTGCCGGGGGGCCGTACCATGGCGCAGAGGGCGGAGGACAGCTGGTCGACGCTGCACGGGGAGGTGAAGATGAGCACTTTGTAGCGCAGGGACTCGGGGAGCTTGCTGAGCACCAGCTTGAGAACCTTCCAGTCCGTCTCCTGGACGGGCAGAGGGGCAGAAGGGGTGGGCGGGCGCCGTCGTCCCGGACGCTTGGCTGCACAAGACGGGTCCCGTCGCCTCCAGGAGACCTTCCCCGACTCATCCCTCCCCTTCCCCGCCGCTTCTGCCACCCCAACCTCCCTAGGGGTGCCGCAGGCTTCCTGCCTGCTTCCTCCTCCGGGCCGCCCCTTCTTCTGACACTCCGCCTCCTCTCTCCACCCTGCACCCCAACACACCTGCCCGGTTCCGCATTCCCGCTCTCCCCTCCTCCTGCACCCTCACCCGGTGGTTCAAGAGTGACGCCGACCACTCAGCCAGTGCCCTCTGCTCACCCACCTTCCTCCCTCTCCTCCTTCCCACCTATAATTATTTCTCGGGCCCCTCTCCGCCGCTACGCTGTAAGCTCCCCAGGGGCGGGGAATGCGTCTTAGAATGCCACTGCCATCCCACCAGCCAGTCTGGGCCCCACCGATCTAACAATCTACGGTACTTATTGAGCACTCATTTTGTGGGCAGAGCACTGTACCGGGCGCTTGGGAGGATACCGTGAAAAGACACGGCTCCCACCCAGCAGGGAAGGCAGACGCTACAAGCTGCTGTGGGGAGGCGTGGGCAGCTGCGTAGAGTAGCGGGGGCGAGGGCTTGTCCACTTACTTGCTTTAAGCACTGCAGCACGACGCCGAAGAGCAGGGAATAGGGCAGGTAGCCCACGCGGATGGCAGGCGGTGCGCCCGAGAGGCCGGGGCTACCGGTGGGCGGGGACAGGCTGCCCCCGGCCTTCTTCTCCGAGATACGCTCGGGCTCTCTGCACCGGGGAGAGCCTCCTTTAAATTTATATTCACGTCTGTCTCCCCCGCTCCAGACTGGAAGTTCCTTGCGGGCGGGGAGTGTGTCCATTCTTTCAGCTAGTCATATTTATTGAGCATGTACCATACGCAGAGCACTGTACTAAGCACTTGGGAGGGTACAATGCAACATTAAACGGACACATTCCCTGCCCGTAGCGAGCTTAAACGATTATACTACTTGTAAAGCGCTCACTAGGTGCCCAGCACTGTTCTAAGTGTTGGGGTTGAGACAAGTTAATCAGATTGGATACAGTCCCTGTCCCATGTCGGGGGGTCACGCTCTTAATCCCCATTTTCCAGCTGAGGCCCAGAGAAGTTAAATGACTTGCCCAACGCCACACAGCAGGCATGTGGCGGAAGCGAGATTGGAACCCGGGTCCTTCTATCACCCAGTCCCGTGCTCGATTCAACAAAAGAAGCAGCGTGGCTCAGGGGAAAGAGCCCGGGCTTGGGAGCCGGAGGTCACGGGTTCTAATCCCGGCTCCACCACTTGTCAGCTGCGCGACTTTGGGCAAGTCACTTGACTTCTCTGGGCCTCAGCTACCTCATCTGGAAAACGGGGATTAAAACCGTGAGCCCCACGCGGGACAACCTGATCACCTTGTATGCCCCCCCAGGGCTTAGAACAGTGCTTCGCACATAGTAAGTGCTTAACAAATCCCATTATTGTCATTAAACCGTGTTCTATTGAGAAGCAGCGTGGCTCAGTGGAGAGGAGCGCGGGCTTTGGAGTCAGAGGTCATGGGTTCAAACCCCGGCTCCACCAATTGTCAGCTGTGTGACTTTGGGAAAGTCACTTAACTTCTCTGCCCCTCAGTTACCTCATCTGTAAAATGGGGAGGAAGACTGTGAGCCCCACGGGGGACAACCTGATTACCGTGTAACCTCCCCAGCGCTTAGAACAGTGCTTTGCACATAGTAAGCGCTTAATAAATGCCATTATTATTATTATTATTATTATTATTCTATTGTACTTTCCCAAGCACGTAGTACAGCGCTCTGCACACAGTAAAAGCTCAATCAATACGATGGACTGACTGACCGTTTCGGGGCGGGCGGGGGAGAAGGGGCCCCGGCGGCTGAGATCCAGGACCCTGCGGCCGGGCCTTCCCAACGGCAGAGGGGCCGGGCCCGGTCTGGGAGACGCTACTCTCCTCCGTCTTCCCCTCGCCCAAGGGGAAGGCCGGGGGCCGGGGTGGGTACGTACGGGGCGTCACAGAGGCAGTAGGGGCTGAAGCGGACGGCTCCGTCCTTGCTGGGCAGCCCCAGGCGGTGCAACGAGTCGGCCCGCAGCAGCAGCAGGAAATCGAAGGCCTGCGCAGGGTGAAGACGGCGAAGGGGGTGAGGGTCGGTGTGGGCTGGCCCTCTGCCCTCCGCCCGGTCCGGGCCCAGGGTTCCCGTCGCCCAGCCCAGCCCCGCCGCGGGCACACCTGTAGGCGGATGCTGCTGGCAGTGGGCAGAGAGTAGCCGTACTGGTAGTGGAGCTGGATGTGCTGCAGGAGCAGCTCGTAGACCACGGTGGCGTGGCTGGCCGGCAGCGTGTACAGCTTGGTCTGCGGGAGGCCACGCGCTGCTCAGCTCCCCCGTGGAGCCCCCCGCCCCCCGGACCTCGGGGCGCCCCCGCCCTTCCACCACCGCTGGACCGCTGTCCCGCCCCGTGGAAGCCGGGAACGTCCTCCCGGCCGCATTAATACAAATACGTAATTTATAATCTATAATCTACAGATATGAATATCATTACAATTATTATCATAATGAATGATAATCATCATGATTATAATGATGATTATAATGCTTGTAATATAATTTAAGTTATAATAATTATTATAATTACAATATATTATAATTGTATGATCATAACGATCATTATCATTATCAGAACAGTGCTGTGCACATAGTAAGCGCTTAATAAATGCCATCGTTATTATTATTATTATTATTATAGTGATGATTACAATGATGATTAAGGATAATAATGCCTAACCCGGGCGGGCATCGGACCCCCGGCACCGACAGGGTATTGGGCAGAAGGCCGGCCAGGGTTCGTACGGAGACGATCCAGTGGGGCCCAGTGTTCAGGACCCGGGGCTGGGAGTCGGGAGACCTGGGTTCTAATCTCAGCTCTAGCCCCTGCTCTGCTGGGTGAGCTTGGGCGAGTCACTTACCCACCCCGTCCTTGGCGTCCCCCTCCAGAAGGGGAACAAAAGGACCACTCTCCCTTCCTCTTAGTTGGGAGTCCCTGGAGGGATGGGCACTGTCTAATTCTCTTATATAATAATAATAATGACGGCATTTACTAAGCGCTTACTATGTGCAGAGCACCGTTCTAAGCGCTGAGGAGGTTACAAGGTGATCAGGCTGTCCCACAGGGGGCTCACAGTCTTCATCCCCATTTGACAGATGAGGGAACTGAGGCCCAGAGAAGTGAAGTGACTTGCCCAAAGCCACACAGCTGACAGTTGGTAGAGCTGGAATTTGAACCCATGACCTCTGACTCCAAAGCCCGGGCTCTTTCCACTGAGCCACGCTGCTTCTCGAGTCCGGGGTGGCTGGGGATCGGTGTAAGGGTCGAATCGAGCCCACCCTCCATGCCAGGTTGGCGACAGGGAAGGAGGGGTAGGGGAGAGTGGACTTTCCGAGCTCCCTCCCCGGCCCCAAGACCGACCTCGAGGATGACCAGCAGGCCCAGGACGGCCGTCTTCACGTCCTCCAGGGAAGCCAGGAAGGAGGGTAAGTCCCGGGCTTCCAGCTCCGGGGGAGGGGACAGCGGGCGGGCGGTGACCTGGTCGGGGAGAGGGGTGGGGAAGAGAGGGGAGGCGTGAGCCGCCTGCCCGAGGGGCGCGGAGGGGACCCCCGTGGGTGGGTGTGGCCCGACCTTCTCGATGAGGTCCAGCAGGCTGTTGAAGTGGTGCGTGTGGCAGCCCTCGGCCACGTCCACCAGCAGCTGCGTGGCCAGCTTCCGGACCTGCGGGTCCCTGTCCTCGGGGATGTGGGCCAGCTGGGGGATCACCACCGAGTTGATCAGCTCCTCCTACGGCCGGCGAGAGGGTCGGGGGGGGCCCCCGAGGTCACTGGTCACTCCTGCCCCAGCAAGCGGCCACTTGCCCTCCCCGGCTTAAGCATGCAGTTTTACAAGCGTTTGCTTGGCTACGGGTGGGACCTTACCCGCCCCGGCCCCCGGTGGCACATTTCCCAGCGTCCCCCCACCTTACAAAGGGGATGAGGGAAGAGAAGTGACTTGCCCGAGGTCACCCGGCGGACTAGGGGCGAAGCCGGAATTAGAACCCCGATCCTTCTGCCGCCCGGGCCCGTGCTTTAGCCCCTAAGCCACACTGCTTCTCCAATAAATACGATTCTCAATCAATACGACCGCCTGACTTTCTCCACCCCCACCGCGGCTGCCGTGGCCCACCGGGTGCGCGCTCACGCTGAGCTTCCGGGCGGTCTCCGGAGAGGGCCTCCCATCCCCGACCCTGCGACCCCCAGACCTCACGAGCACCCCCAAGCCGGGGCCCACCGAGGCACAGACCTCGTAGAACTGCCTGTTGATGCTGAGCACAAACGACAGCACGTCTAAGACCTTGATGCGCACTGCGCTGCGTGGTTCGTTCCTACGGGAAGGGGAGGGAAGCGGGGGAGGAGGGGAGGGAGGCCACCCTGGCACCCGAGACGAACGTGGTCCCCCTCTGGAAGCCCCCGACCCGGCCCGCTCCCGGCCTCCCCTTGGTCCGGCAGGGCTGCCTGAGGAAACGGATCCCACGCACGCGTCCTCCCCCAGGCTGCCCGCGTCCAGCCCAGAGGCGAGGCCCAGCGCGAGGGACGGCGGGAGCCCGCCGGACCCACCTGAAGAACCTCTCCATGAGCAGCTGCAGATTCTGGATCCAGCCGTCCTTGGCGGGGTGGATGGCGCGGGCGCGGTAAGCTATCAGGTTCAGGACGGACGACTCCTTCGGGGAGAGCGGGCCGGGAAGAAGGGGAGGATGGGGGCTCCGTCACCTGGCATCGGGCCCGGCATCACCGACGGGTGGGACTGCCGACCCGGGGGAGGTCTGCGGTCCCTCGGCGAGGGCCGGGACGATGGGTCTCGCGCGTCTGTTGCCGTCCACCCCGCCCGGCCCGCCCCACCGCCCGGTGCTCTTACAGATCTCTGATGGGCGCACCGCTCGATGAGCTCGAAGTAGCGCTCCTCCGAGCCGTGGAAGTCGTTCTGGTCGCAGCGCTCCTCCACCGTCGTCAGCAGGTCGTGGACGATCGACTTCAGCTCTTGGCTCTTGATGCTCTGGGAACACAGAGGGGCCGAGGCGGTCGGGGATCCCGCCCACCGCCTCGGCGGGACTCTCCCGAGCGCCCAGCGCGGGGCTCCGCACACGGCGGGCGCTCGGCAGACGCCATCGGTTGAGATCGGCGTCAGATCGTCTGCTTGAGGACTTGCGGGGCGGGGGCACCCTTTGTTTGTGATTCCCAGTCTCCACCCTGCGGGACGCGCCTCAGCGTTAATAGATCGTAAGCCCCCCGACGGAGGGGAATGGCGGGAAGGAATGGGAGTTTGGCTTCCGTCCCGCTCGGCAGCACCTGATATGGGCCCTAGGTACATCCCGGCGCCGCTACTTCCGCCAGCCCGGCCCACCTCCCCCGACGACTCGCCGCGGGAGACCACGGGGCGGGGAGGAGGTAGCCACCGGCCCACAGCCCGAGTCCCGGCAATGCCGGCCACAGAGTCTTGCCCATACAGAAAGCTGACCTCACCGCCCCGCTTTCCGGGGTGCACGCCTGGTGTTTGAGCCCCCACCCGTTCCCAATCCCAGGATCACCCCCCGGTGCCCACGGGCAAGGGCAGCCCTAGGCGACAGCCCGGCAGGACTCCCTCCCCGACACGCAGCAGGGCTTCCCCTGCCCCCGAGAGGCCAACCGTTCCCTCTGCCCAGGCGGTAGGTCAGTCGGTTGACTGTATTTATTGAGTGCTTACTGAGCACAGAGCATGGTCCTAAGTGCTTGTACTTGTACTTCCCAAGCGCTTAGTCCAGTGCCCTGCACACAGTAAGCGCTCAATAAATACGACTGAATGAATGAATGCTTGGGAGATCAGGCTATATCGATACGACAGACCCACTCCCTGCCCCTAACGAGCTTATGGTCTCCGCTCCGCGCCCGGGGCCACACCGGGGCAAGGGGGGGGATGCCGTGGCCCCACCAACCTGCAGCTGCTGCAGCAGACGCTCCAAGATGTCCAGCAGGACGTCCCAGCTGACCGCCTGGAGCTCCGCCCGGTATTTCTTGATGAGCCTGGTCACCGACAGGACGATCTCGTAGGACACCACCTCGTTGGGGCACGTCATCGCCTGGAACACCGGACCCGCCGGGGCCCCGACCTCAGCCACGGCCCGGCACCGCGGGGGCCGCCAGGACGTGCCCCCAGGGGTGACCCAGGCCACCTGGGCCGGCTGCTGTCGTGCCACCCGCAACGGTCCGGGCAGGGCTTGGCTCGGAACAATCGCTCATTCCTCCTGCCAAGTGCTCCCTCCCACCAACCCCCAAGGTGCCCAGAAAGGAGGACATGAGCTCCAGTCTGATGCCCGGGAGAGAAACCCACCCTCACAGACTGACTTCAGACAGTGGGCTATGGACGGACGGGAAGACCACCCCCCCTGCCCGCCAAGCTCACCCTCCGGGAGTCACAGTTGCCCACGGGAGAGAAGAGTCTCCCCCCTCACCACCCCTGGCTAGACGGGTCTGACCCCTGCCCGCAGAGAGCTTCCGCCCCCCAGGGGAGCGGGCCAAGCCGAGCCCGGGTCACCGGCCCCGGCCCCACACCTGACCTTGTAGAAGGAGGGCAGCACGGACATGGGGGAGTTCCTGAGAGAGGGCAGCCGGTGGGCGCCCCAGAGCGCCATGCCCACGAAGAACACGGCGCCACGCAGCAGGGGGGCGTCCTCCATGTAGGCCCTGCAGTGTGGCCAAACGGTACAGGCTCATGGCGTGCCAGGACCCGCGGGGGGGGGGGGGGACCGAGAGCATGGGGAAAGAAAAGGGGGCAGCCGCACCTGTCCTCCATGATGCGGCACATGTTGTAGATGGCACTGTGCCCCAGGTGGGTGCCCAGCAGGTTGCGCATAAGCTGTGGGGCAGAGGGCAGTGCCATCTGTCACCCCCTGTACCACAACCCTTGTCCACATCCCCAACCCTCGAAAACCTCCACACATTAGAGAAGCAGCGTGGCTCAGTGGAAAAGAGCCCGGGATCTGGAGTAAGAGGTCAGGGGTTCAAATCCCAGTTCCGCCAATTGTCGGCTGTGAGACTTTGGGCAAGTCACTTCACTTCTCTGGGCCTCAGTTCCCTCATCTGGAAAATGGGGATGAAGACTGTGAGCCCCCCGTGGGACAACCCGATCACCTTGTAACCTTCCCAGCGCTTAGAACAGTGCTTTGCACATAGAAAGCGCTTAATAAATGCCATTATTACTATTATTTTTAACACCCTGGCTTCCAGCTTAGACTTCTAAGGGGGCAGATGAGCCTTGGGCTGCTCATCCCCCGCCTCCCCACCTCCTCTCGGAGTCCCTCCCCGATTTCCTTCTCCCCAGTTCCCTTCCTCCCCCCACAGCCACCCGGACTCCCCTTTCCTGCTCTCCTCCTCCGGCACATATCCGTGCCCACCTTATCCTTCTCTCTCTCTTCCTATCGATAAACTCGGACATCTCTGTCTCCCCTGCTAGACTGCCAGCTCCTCGGGCCTTCTATCTAACCCTCTCCCAAGCGCTCGGTACAGCGCTCTGCACCCCCGGGGGCTCCACGCTGGAGCGGGGAAGAGTCCGACAAGCTTGAGCCACACGTTCCTTGCCCTCAAGGAGCTTTCACGCCAACAGGACGGGGGAGGGTGGACCAACCGGCCGACTGGCCAGAAGCCCCAACCCTCCTGCCGGCCCACCTCTCGCCCCGGGAGTGATGGGGGTGTGGGGAAGGGTGGGAGGGAGAGAGGGAAGGAAGGATAGCCTCCCAAGCACCCCCCGGCCCTCCCCGAGCCCCACGGCAGCCGTCTGGCCAGCGTCCCGACCTTCCAGCAGGGCTCACACAGCTCCTTGACGTTGATGGTGCGGCAGAGAGTGACGATGAAGGCCGGTAGGGTCTCGGAAGGGAGGCAGTTGTAGCACACCACGGCGTCCAGCACCTGAAGGGACACCTGGCAGGGGCGGGGAGGGAAGGAAGAGGCCCGTGGGCTCACGCGGACTCCTCCCCCTGGGCCGGTGAGAAGCGGGATCCTCGGGGCTTTTGAGGGGGGCACGTTTCCTCAGGCCTACAGGTCAGAGGGACTGGACTGCCCTAACTACGCAAGCTGACTCTGGGGAGCGTCGGACTCCGTCCCCGTGCCTGTGCTGTCCCGACCTCTGCCGTCTCCCAGCCCCGGCCCATCCCCGGGCCTCGCCCGTGGCCGTGGGGCCCCTGCTCCCTCACCTCTATGTCCACGGAGGACGAGGTCCGGATGCACAGGAGACAGATGAGGCTGCGAAGGACACACATGATGGGGGGAGGCGGGGGAAGTCGGGGACCCAGAAGACGCGAGATAACCCCAGCCATGCGGTCGGGTCCCGGTTCCCTTGGGAGCCCAGCAGGGATTGCGAGGGGGGGGCCCGGCGAAGAGCCTCGAGTTGCACGGGCCGAGCTCAGGCTTCCAAAGAAAAGCTAGGGGAAGGCCCTGCCTTCCTCTTGCTCCCTTCCCAGCCTGCACTTCTTTTGCATAGCAGGAAAGAGCGGGGCCGGGGTTGTCCTCACTTAAACACTGGCCATCCTGAGCTGGCCCAGAGAGGCAGGGCCACTGCTTCCCATCTCCCATGGGTCACTGTAGCCCTCTGCTTTAATGGGCCATATGCTCGCTGGCCCTTCCCAAGAGGGACTGGGGCAGGAGGGGTTTCCCCCGGGCAGCTTTACGAAGCGCCACCGTGCCAGCCGGCCAGCTCCAGAGAGCCTCCCGCCTCCACTCTCCTCAGCCTGCTGGTACTGGCCAAGCCTTCTCTGCCCGGGATTGGCCGATCCAGGCACGTAGAGCCCGGAAGCGACGGTTTTCCCGGCCGAAGACCCCAGCCACGTAGAGCCGCGGTGGGGAGCGACGGCATTCCCGGCCGATCGCTCTCCCTGGGGCCGGGAAGTCCGGCCAAGTGAAGCGATCCCGGCGGCGGTATTCCCGGCCGCCCGTTCTCCCCCGACCCCCGGCGGGCCCGGCCCTCGCGCCTTACTGGACCATCGGGGCGATGTGGTCGTCCAGGTAGCAGCTGTTGAACTTCACCAGGTTGACGAGCACGAGCAGAAAGTCGGAGGACAGGCCCACGGACATCCACTGCAGGACAAACTCGGCTGGAGGAGGGAGACGGGGAGAGGGCGCATGGCTCGGACCCAGCCAAATCGGGGCCCTTCGCAGAGCGCTTCCTCGGGACGGAGCACCAGACGGAACAGAGTTAATCCAGCGTATTTACTGAGCGCTTACTATATTCAAAGCACTGTCCTAACCGCTTGGGGAGAGTACAATGATAAACACACTCCCTGCCCACAACGAGCTTACGATAGGTAGATGTAATTAGTTCCTGCCCTAAAGGAGCTTCCAATTTCCTGTGCGCAGAAGGCTAAACGGAAGTTTGGGAGAGTCTAACTGAATTAATGGTCACGATCCCTGCTCTTGAGAGAAACCGATCCCCCAAAGTTAGAGAGGAAGTAAGAGGCGTATGAGTCCGGGAGTGTAGGCTGTTGAGGGGAGGCGGGCTCAGGCGGCCTGGAGGTGCCGTATGGGCAGTGGGGGACGGATAACAACTGGAGAGAGGAGAAACTTTCCAGCAGAGAGGTGATTTCAGAAGAGCTTAGAAGGGGAGAGCAGTGGTCTGGGAGTGGGTCAATGGTGGGAGAAAAGAGAGAGAGTACAATAGGCATGGCCTAATGGATAGAGCCCGGGCTTGGGACTCAGAGAGATCTGGGTTATAATCCCGCTCCCGTCTGCTGTGTGACCGGGCAAGCCACTTCTCTGTGCCTCAGTTCCCTCATCTTTAAAACGGGGATTAATACCAGGAGCCCCGTGTGGGACGTGGACTGTGTCCAACCTGATTAGCCTGTATCTACTCCAGTGCTCAGTATAGTGCTGGCGCATAGTAAGTGCTTAACATA
Organism: Tachyglossus aculeatus; assembly: GCF_015852505.1. Classification (NCBI taxonomy): domain Eukaryota; kingdom Metazoa; phylum Chordata; class Mammalia; order Monotremata; family Tachyglossidae; genus Tachyglossus; species Tachyglossus aculeatus. The sequence goes on from NC_052086.1 coordinate 9,412,462, forward strand.
CCATAAAAAACAGGGAACGAGGCCCTCGGCGAGTTGGTTAGCTGGAAATCAGGGATCATTTCTGCCAACTCCCAAGTACTCCGTACAGTGCTCTGCCCACAAAACGCTATAAGCTCCCCAAGGGAAGGAGTTGTGCCTGCGAGAGTGTTCACTCTACTCTCCCTAGAGTGCTTAGTACAATGCTCTCTGCACACAGAACACTGTGAGCTCCTTGAGGGCAGGGATCGTATCCCCTAACGGGCTTTGTTTCCCAAGCGTTCAGTACGTTATACTCACATCGTTGATTAACCGAAAGAAGAGCGCGAGCTGGTGTGTAGTGGAAGAGGAGAGAGAGAGCACGCGCGAGCTGGCATAGAGACTCTGCCATGGGAACGTGGGCCCCAAATTGTTAAAGGGGGGAGACAGGGGGTCCCACCGACCTCACCAACACCTCCCTCCGGGGCAGGGCTAGGACCAGGCCCATTTTCCAGGGCCGCTACTCAAAGTGCCCAGCGGGCCGGGGGCAGAGCAGCAGCCACCGCGGTCACCCACCCAGATCCTCCTCCAGGTAGGCGATGTGGCGGCCGTTGTCCGTGAGAGCCCTGAACACTTCCAGCCTCTCGGGCAGGTCCTCTCCGGAGGGGTATTCCTTGATGACCCGGAAGATGTGGGCCCGGAGGATGCCCAGGTGGTCCCCCTGGGGGTGCGGGCAGGGGAAACCAGCTGGCACCTCTGGAGACGTGCCCGCCCCCAACTGTGGGTCGACCACAAGGCGGGGCCCGCGCCCATGCCACCGTGAGCCCCGAGGAGCCAAGTTGGATTTCCAGGTTCGAGGATGGCCACCGGCGCCCGCCCCCGGGGCCCGCAGCTCGCCAGCCCTACCTGCCCCTGGACGATGGCCTTGAGCAGGTGCAGGACGGCGTGGCGAGCCTCGGCCGGCCCTTCGGGCTGCAGCATGTCGGCCACGGCTCTCCAGATGGCCTCCACCGCGTGCTGCGGGACGGGGGAGGGCAGCGGAGTCACCCGCGGCCCAGGGCAGAGGCTCGTCAGCCCATCAGATCTCGTCCGTGACGCAGCCTCCCTGAGATGGACACTCCCCCCGGCCCCGACAACGGCTCCATAACCCATCCAGAGCCCCACGCCACCCCGGGACCGTGACTGCTGGCAGTCCGCGAGGCCAGACCGTTACCGAAACGATTCCTTCAGCACGGACCCGATGCCAAACCCTGTGCTAGGCACTAGGAGGGATACAGGGAGGAGGGAGAATCAGAGTAGACACGGTCCCTGTCCCACAGTCTAAGGGACGGGGGGTGATGGGGATTTCATCCCCACTTCACAGAGGAGTCTGAGGCCCAGAGAGGTTAAGTGACTTGTCCAAGGTCTCTCAGCAGGCTGGCAGCAGAGCTGGAATCAGAACCCTGGGCTTCCCAAACCAAAGCACCAGGATCTTTCCACCCGGCCTCACAGAAAGAGCCCAGGACTGGAGTCGGGAGACTCGGGTCCTAATCCCGGCTTGGCCGCTTCCCTGACGTGTGACCCGGGGCAAGTCCCTTAACTTCTCTGGGCCTCAGTTTCTACATCTGTAAAATGGGGATTTGATACCTGTTATTGTTATTAATAATAATAATAATAACAGTAATTGTTATGCACTATGTGCCAAGCACTGTTCTAAGTGCTGGGGTAGATACAAGGTAATCAGGTTGTCCCATCTGGGACTCATAACCTGTTCTCCCTCCCCTTTACAATGGGAGTCCCGTGAAGGACGGGGTTACGTCCGGCCCTATTTTCCTGGATCTACCTCAGGGGGAGAGAGGGGATCCCACCACAAGCACACAGTAAGCACTTAGCAGACGTCACGATTATCTTAATTACTAAGGCGGAAGAGGAGAGGCCGAGACCCAAGGTCACGGGCAACCCTCCGCCCTCAACGCACAGGACAATCGGGCTCTCCATAGGCACAGGTAGCTCACCATCTACAGCCAACCCACTTCGACCCCCCCATTGGAGACTAGGGGAGTGGACTGCCCGTGCCCTGTCACCAAAGGGCCGGCCGTGGCCTGTCAACAAAGTAGAGAGTCATGGGGAGGTCTGCACGCTCTGTCAGAGGGAAGAGGGATGGGGGGTGAGGGGGGAAAGAAGGAAGCGGTCGGGGGTGGGCCAGAGGGGAAAACTGGGGAAGTGGCGGAGGGGGACGCTGGCCAGGGGCAGGAAGTCTGTGCCCTGTCACCAAAGGCGAGAGTTGGGGGGAAAGAGGAGGGTCGGTCAAGGCGTGGGTCATCTCCTCCAGGGACGGATGGGAGAGTCGAGGGCAAAGAGGAGGTCCGGTCAGGGGGTGGGCCGCCCACGCCGGGTCAAGGAGGGGAGAGCCGGGGCCGGGGCCCAGACGGACAGACCTCCTCAAATTTCTTGGTCTTGGCCACGTCGCAGATCTGACTTATGGCCCGTATGCGGTTGTGGAGGCCACATTCCGGACTCAGCTCCTGGGAAACAGAGGATGAGACGGGGAGGACTCCCAAGGACCCGCGATCCAGGGGGCACCTCTACCAACTGTTATACTGCACTCTCCCAAGCGCTCAATATGGCGCTCCGCACACAATAAAAGCGTTTGATAAACACCACTGACTGATCGTAAGCACCAAAACTGGAAGGGACTATATGGCTTAAGGCGCCGGGAAACTAATCAGGGAAGGCTTCTTGGAAGCGGAGGGGCTTTAGGAGGGATTTGAAGGTGAGGAGAGCAGGTCTGCTGTGGGGAGGGAATTGCTGGGTTCATTCATTCACTGTCATATTTATTGAGCACTTACTGTGTGCTGAGCACTGTACTAAGTGCTTGGGAAGTACAATTCGGCAACAGATAGAGACAATCCCTACCCAGCAACGGGCTCACAGTCTAAAAGTGGGGGGAGACAGACTACAAAACAAGTAGGCAGGCATCAATAGCATCAATATAAATACGATTACAGATCTATACACATCGTTAATAAAGTAAATAGAATAATAAATACGCACATATATACACACAAGTGCCGTGGGGCAGGGAGGGAGGTAGAGAAGAGGGAGGGAGTCGGGGAGATGGGGAGGGGTTGACTGACAGAGGGCCTCCAGGAGGCCTTCCCAGACTGGGTCCCCTCCTTCCTCTCCACCCCGCCGCCTTACCTCCTTCTCCTCCCCACAGCACCGGTATACGTGTATATATGTTTGTACGTATTTATTACTCTATTTATTTTACTTGGACATATTTATTCTACTTATTTTATTCTGTTAATATGTTTTGTTTTGCTCTCTGTCTCCCCCTTCTAGACTGTGAGCCCGCTGTTGGGTAGGGACCGTCTCTATATGCTGCCAACTTGTACTTCCCAAGCGCTTAGTCCAGTGCTCTGCACACAGTAAGCGCTCAATAAATACGACTGAATGAATGAATGAATAAATGACAGAACCCCTGAGGATCTACTGCAAGCCCCGCCCCCAGCCCCCCACCATCTGAGCATCTTCGGCTGCCTCGCTTCCCCCCCACCGCTTCTTACCCTCAGGATTTCAGCAGTGATGATGAACTCCGTCTGCCGGCCCTCTGACGATCTGCCGCTGGATCGTGGGGTGCCCAGGCCCAACAGGGTCTTAAACTTCTCCTTGAACCCCGAATCCTTGCTAGGTGGCTTGGCCATGATGGCTGGGGGGGGGGTGGGGGGCCTCCTCTGGGTGAGAGACAGGGAGGACAGACGTGGAGGGGGGCTTATGTAGGGTACAGCTGCAGGCCCCCACCCCCCTACACTCACCAAGCACCATCTTCCCCCCTCCCCACCCCGGGGACCTCCACACCTGCCTATTCCCCCCACCTCCCAAAGCAGAAGCAGCGTGGCTCGGTGGAAAGAGCCAGGGCTTAGGCATCAGTATGGCTCAGTGGAAAAAGCGTGGGCTTGGGAGCCAGAGGTCGTGGGTTCCAATCCTGGCTCGGCCACTTGTCAGCTGTGTGACCTTGGGCAAGTCACTTCACTTCTCTGGGCCTCAGTTCCCTCATCTGGAAAACGGGGATTAAGACTATGAGCCCCACGTGGGACAACCTGATCACCTTGTATCCCCCCCACCAGCGCTTAGAACGGTGCTTTGCACATAGTAAGCACTTAAATACCACCACCATTATTATTATCAGAGGTCGTGGGTTCTAAACCCAACTCTGCCACTTGTCAGCTGTGTGACTTTGGGCAGGTCACTAAAATGGGGATGAAGACTGTACGTGGGAGCACCTGATCACCTTGTATCCCCCCCAGCGCTTAGAACGGTGCTTCACACATTGTAAGCGCTTAACAAATACCACCACTATTATGATCAGAAGTCGTGGGTTCCAATCCCGACTCCGCCACTTGCCAACTGTGTGACTTCGGGCAGGTCACTAAAATGGGGATGAAGACTGCATGTGGGAGCACCTGATCACCTTGTATCTACCCCAGCGCTTAGAACAGTGCTTGGCACATAACAAATACCGTAATTATTACTACCGCTATTATTAAAAACCCCTGATTGTCTGAGGCCCAGGGGAGTCTTTCTTGGTCAGGTGTTCTGGTGTTGTGGCGGGTCTCGGTCACCTGTCCTTACCTGGGCTCCCCCCTCAGCCCCTTCCCAAGGCCCCCTCACCCTTGGCAGGCCAGTTGCACCCTGCAGCTCTGGGGGCAGGATGGGGGGCAGGATTTGGGGGCTCCCCCCACCCCACCCCGACTGTGGGTCCTGCCCCCCTCTCCTCCCCTCCCCCGCAGGCCGGACTCACCCCCCACTCCAAGCCCAGGAACGACCCCCAGCCTCAGGATGCTCCTGAGGACCCCAGGATAATTGCCGTGGCCGGAAGTGCCCCCTTTCACGTCCGGCAGGGGTGTCACGTGAACATGGCAGGGCCTGACGGGAATTGTAGTTCTGGCGGGAGGCGCCGACAACCCCCCCCCCCCCACACACACACACACACACACGCACACGCGCGCGCACCTACAGGGGAGGGGCAAGACGGAGGAGAAAACGTCACGTGGGGGGCTAACGGCCGCGGGGGCTGCCGGGAGATGTAGTCCTCGCCCCTCATACTATCAATCAATCAATCGCATTTATTGAGTGCTTCCTGTGTGCAGAGCACTGTACTAAGCGCTTGGGAAGTCCAAGTCGGCAACACATAGAGACGGTCCCTATCCAACAGCGGGCTCACAGTCTAGAAGGGGGAGACAGAGAACAAAACCAAACATACTGACAAAATACTAATACTGATGGTATTTGTTAAGCGCTTACTATGTGCAAAGCACTGTTCTAATCGCTGGGCAGAGATACGAGGTGATGAAGTTGTCCCATGTGGGGCTCACAGTCTTCATCCCCATTTTACAGACGAGGTAATTGAGGCTCAGAGAAGTTAAGTGACTTGCCCAAGGTCACACAATCAATCAATCAATCGTATTTATTGAGCGCTTACTGTGTGCAGAGCACTGTACTAAGCGCTTGGGAAGTACAAGTTGGCAACATATAGAGACGGTCCCTACCCAACAGCGGGCTCACAGTCTAGAATCAATCAATCAATCGTATTTATTGAGCGCTTACTGTGTGCAGAGCACTGTACTAAGCGCCTGGGAAGTACAAGTTGGCAACATATAGAGACGGTCCCTACCCAACAGCGGGCTCACAGTCTAGAAGGGGGAGAAAGAGAACAAAACCAAACATATTGACAAAATACTAATAATGATGGTATTTGTTAAGCGCTTACTATGTGCAAAGCACTGTTCTAAGCGCTGGCGGGGGGGATACGAGGTGATGAGGTTGTCCCATGTGGGGCTCAGAGTCTTCATCCCCATTTTACAGACGAGGTAATTGAGGCTCAGAGAAGTTAAGTGGCTTGCCCAAGGGCACATAATCAATCAATCAATTGTATTTATTGAGCGCTTACTATGTGCAGAGCACTGTACTAAGCGCTTGGGAAGTCCAAGTCGGTAACACATAGAGATGGTCCCTACCCAACAGCGGGCTCACAGTCTAGAAGGGGGAGACAGAGAACAAAACCAAACATACTGACAAAATACCAATAATGATGGTATTTGTTAAGCGCTTACTATGTGCAAAGCACTGTTCTAAGCGCTGGCGGGGGGGATACGAGGTGATGAGGTTGTCCCATGTGGGGCTCACAGTCTTAACCCCATTTTACAGATGAGGTAAACAAGGCTCAGAGAAGTTAAGTGACTTGCCCAAGGTCACACAATCAATCAATCAATCATCATCATCATCATCAATCGTATTTATTGAGCGCTTACTGTGTGCAGAGCACTGTACTAAGCGCTGGGGAAGTACAAGTTGGCAACATAAAGAGACAGCCCCTACCCAACAGTGGGCTCACAGTCTAAAAGACAAGCAGACATGGGGCGGAGTCGGGATTCAAACCCATGACCTCTGACTCCAAACCCCGGGCTCTTTCCACTGAGCCATCATTCATTCAATCGTACTTATTGAGCGCTTACTGTGTGCAGAGCACTGTACTAAGCACTTGGGAAGTACAAATTGGCAACATATAGAGTCGGCCCCTACCCAGCAATGGGCTCACGCAGTCTAGAAGGGGGAGACAGGCAACAAAACAAAATATATTCACAAAATAAAATAAATAGACTAGTAACAGGTGTCAGGTCATCAGAATAAATTGAAGTAAAGCTAGATGCACATGATTAGCAAAATAAAATAAATAGAATAGTAAATATGTACAAGTACATGCCAAGTGCTGTTCTAAGTGCTGAGGTAGATACAAGGTTGTCCCACGTGGGGCTCACTACATTCATCCCCATTTTACAGATGAGGGAACTGAGGCCCGGAGAAGTAAAGTGGCTTACCCAAAGTCACACAGCTGACAAGTGGCGGATGGGGATTGGAACCCACGACCTCTGACTCCCAAGCCCGGGCTCTGTCCCCTATGCCATGCTGCTTCTCATATTCATTCATTCAGTCATATTTATTGAGCGCTTACTATGCGTCTGGGAGCGTATGATACAATAATAAACGGATATATACCCTGCCCACAGCGAGCTTAATTATGGTACTTGTTAAGCGCTCACTATGTGCCAAGCACTGTTCTAATCAGGTTGGATGCACACATGAGGCTCACGCTCTTAATCCCCATTTTACAGATGAGGTAACTGAGGCCCGGAGAACAATACTAATAATAATGGCATTTGTTAAGTGCTTACTATGTGCCAAGCACTGTTCTAAGCACTGGGGTCAATACAAGGTAATCGGGCTGTCCCTCGAGGGGCTCAGTCTTCATCCCCATTTAACAGAGAAGCAAATGACCTACCCAACGTCAAACAACGGGCACGTGGCGGAGCTGGGATGAGAACCCAAGTCCTCCTGACACCCAGGCCTGTGTTAGTTCTTAGTACAGCGCTTTGCACACAGTAAGAACTCAATAAATCCGGCTTAATAATAGTAATAATAATAATGATGGTATTTGTTGTTGTCCGCCAGCGAACTTGGCATGACTGACCCCATCTTGTGCATGCCAACCGATTAACCTATTTGCACCCTACTTGTCGATCTCCATTTTACAGATGAGGTAATAATAATAACTATGGTGGTATTTGTTAAGCGCTTACTATGTGCCGAGCAGTGTTCTAAGCGCAGGGGGAGATACAAGGTATCCAGGTGGTCCCACTGAAGGGACTCACGGTCTTAATCTCCATTTTACAGATGCGGTAATAATAATAATAATGGTGGTATTTAAGCGCTTACTATGTGCCAAGCACTGTTCTAAGCGCAGGGGGAGATACAAGGTATCCAGGTGGTCCCACTGAAGGGACTCACGGTCTTAATCTCCATTTTACAGATGCGGTAATAATAATAATAATGGTGGTATTTAAGCGCTTACTATGTGCCAAGCACTGTTCTAAGCGCAAGGGGGGATACAAGGTAGCCAGGTGGTCCCACTGAAGGGGCTCACGGCCTTAACCTCCATTTTACAGATGAGGTAATAATAATGATAATGGTGGTATTTTTTAAGTGCTTACTATGTGCCAAGCACTGTTCTAAGCACAGGGGGGGATACAAGGTAGCCAGGTGGTACCACTGAAGGGACACACGGTCTTAATCTCCATTTTACAGATGAGGTAATAATAATAATAATGGTGGTATTTGTTAAGCGCGCTTACTATGTGCCGAGCACTGTTCTAAGCGCAGGGGGGGATACAAGGTAGCCAGGTGGTCCCACTGAAGGGGCTCACGGCCTTAATCTCCATTTTACAGATGAGGTAATAATAATAATAATGGTGGTATTTGTTAAGCGCGCTTACTATGTGCCGAGCACTGTTCTAAGTGCAGGGGGGGATACAAAGTAGCCAGGTGGTCCCACTGAAGAGGCTCACGGTCTTAACCTCCATTTTACAGATGAGGTAATAATAATAATAATGGTGGTATTTTTTAAGCGCTTACTATGTGCTGAGCACCATTCTAAGCGCCGGGGGGAGATACAAGGTAGCCAGGTTGTCTCACTGAAGGGACTCACGGTCTTAATCTCCATTTTACAGATGAGGTAATAATAATAATAATGGTGGTATTTTTTAAGCGCTTACTATGTGCCAAGCACTGTTCTAAGCGCAGGGGGGGATACAAGGTAGCCAGGTGGTCCCACTGCAGGAATTAACGGTCTTAATCTCCATTTTGCAGATGAGGTAATAATAATAATAATGGTGGTATTTAAGCGCTTACTATGGGCCGAGCACTGTTCTAAGCACAGGGGGGGATACAAGGTAGCCAGGTGGTCCCACTGAAGGGACTCACGGTCTTAATCTCCATTTTACAGATGAGGTAATAATAATGATAATGGTGGTACTTGTTAAGCGCTTACTATGTGCCGAGCACTGTTCTAAGCGCTGGGGAGGTTGTCCCACGTGGGGCTCCCAGTCTTCGTCTCCATTTTACAGCTGAGGGAACTGAGGCCCAGAGACTTTGCGCGACCGGCCTGGGGGTCACACAGCGGACAAGTGTCTGGGGCGGGATTAGAACCCACGTCCTCTGCCTCCCCAGCCCGTGCAAGCGCTCAGTCCAGTGCTCTGCACCCGGTGGGCGCTCAATAAATACGACGGGACGAATGAACGCCCTGTTCGTCGGGGCCCTCAGGACCGTCATGGCGGCCTGAGGCGCTGCCGGAAGTTGGACGTTCCCGCGCCTCAGGGGGCCGCGGGGGATGCCGGGAGTCGTAGTCCGCCGCCCGTCTGTCTGGCTCGCCGCGGAGGCTGCCGGGAGTCGTAGTCCGCCGCCCGTCTGTCTGGCTCGCCGCGGAGGCTGCCGGGAGCCGTAGTCCGCGCCCTTGTTTCTAGCCGCGGAGGCTGCCGGGAGTCGTAGTCCCCGGGGCCCCCCGGAGGGCTGTAGTTGACTCCCAGCGGCTACTTGATGAGCGCGGCGGCGGGGCGCGGGGCGGTGACCCGCAGCATGAGGCGCAGGCCCGGGCGGGCGGAGGACGCGGGGACCCAGCCCGCTGCAGGTAGCGCCCCCAGCATTCATCCAATCGTACTTACTGAGCGCTTACTGGGTGCAGAGCACTGTACTAAGCGCTTGGGAAGTCCAAGTCGGCAACATAGAGAGACGGTCCCTAAGCGCTAGGGAGCGTCCCCCTCCCCACAGCACCTGTATATACGTTTGTCCGTATTTATTACTCTGTTTATTTTATTTGTACGTATTTATTCTATTTATTTTATTTTGTTAATAATCATCATCATCATCATCAGTCGTATTTATTGAGCGCTTACTGTGTGCAGAGCACTGGACTAAGCGCTTGGGAAGTACAAATTGGCAACATATAGAGACAGGCCCTACCCAACAGTGGGCTCGCAGTCTAAAAGGGGGAGACGGAGAACAAAACCAAACATACTAACAAAATAAAATAAATAGAATAGATATGTACAAATAAAATAAATAAATAGAGTAAAGAATATGTACAAACATATATACACATATAATAATATAATAACGTAATGTTATATATAATAAATATAATATACATAATATAATATAATAATATTATATAATAATATAATAATAATGATGATGATGGCGTTTGTTAAGCGCTTACTATGTGCAAAGCACTGTTCTAAGCGCTGGGGGGGATACAAGGTGATCAGGTTGTCCCATGTGGGGCTCACAGTCTTAATCCCCATTTTACAGACAAGGTAACTGAGGCTCAGAGAAGTTAGGTGACTTGCCCAAGGTCACACAGCAGACATGTGGTGGAGCCGGGATTCGAACCCATGCCCTCTGACTCCAAAGCCCGGGCTCTTTCCACTGAGCCACGTGTTTTGTTTTGTTGTCTGCCTCCCCCTTCAAGACTGTGAGCCTGCTGTCGGGTAGGGACCGCCTCTAGATGTTGCCAACTTGCACTTCCCAAGCGCTTAGTGCAGTGCTCTGCACACAGTAAGCGCTCAATAAATACGATTGAATGAATGAATGAGCCCCGTGTTGGGTAGGGACCGGCTCTGTATGTTGCCAACCTGTACTTCCCAAGCGCTTAGTGCAGTGCTCTGCACACAGTAAGCGCTCAATAAATACGATTGAATGAATGCCCAATCAAGCAGTCGTGTTTGTTGAGCTCCTACTGTGTGCAGAGCACTGCGCAAAGAACAAGAAAAATACAGTACAGTCGGTACACGGTGATCCAGCAGTCTCTAGGCCTCAGTTCCCTCATCTGTAACAATAATAATGGCATTTATTGAGTGCTTACTATGTGCGAAGCACTGTTCTAAGCGCTGGGGAGGTTACAAGGTGATCAGGTTGTCCCACGGGGGGCTCATAGTCTTCACCCCCATTTTAATAATAATAATGATGGCATTTATTAAGCGCTTACTATGTGCAAAGCCCTGTTCTAAGCACTGGGGAGGTTACAAGGTGATCAGGTTGTCCCCCGGGGGGACTCACAGTCTTAACCCCCATTTTACAGATGCGGGAACTGAGGCACAGAGAAGTTAAGCGACTTGCCCAAAGTCACCCAGCTGACAATTGGCAGAGCTGGGATTTGAACCCGTGACCTCTGACGCGCTTACTATGTGCAAAGCACTGTTCTAAGCGCTGGGGGAGGTTACAAGGCGATCACGTCATCCCACGGGGGGCTCACAGTTTTAATCCCCTTTTGACAGATGAGGTAACTGAGGCACAGAGAGGTTAAGCGACTTGCCCAAAGTCACACAGCAGGTGGTCATGGGTTCTAATCCCGGCCCCGCCACTTGTCTGCTGGGTGACCTCAGGCACGTCACTTCACTTCTCTGGGCCTCGGTTACCTCAGTCTGGAAAATGGGGATTGAGGCGGTGAGCCCCACGTGGGACGGGGACGTGGGACGGGGACTGCGTCCAGCCCGATTTGCTTGTATCCGCCCCGGGGCTTAGTACAGTGCCCGGCACATAGTGAGCGCTTAACAATACCGCGGTTATTATTATTTTGTGGGGTGCTGACCCCAGTTGGAGCCGTCCTCGGGGCCCGGAGGGCCCAGACAGGTGAATTCCGGCTCTGTCCGGCGGCGAGGGTCCAACTGTCCTCGACCGAGGTCAACTGGGGGGTAGGGGTGGTAGACGCCCCCTGAAACGAGCCCTTTTGCAGTGGTCCCCGCCGGAGGAGCCCAGGTCCGGCCCCTGAAAGGGCAGCGGCGGCGGCGAACAGCGGGGAACCTCAAGATCTGCTACGAGCCCTCGGCCGCAAGCGGCGTTGAGGCGGCGGGGCCCGGCCCCCCCGGGGACCCCCCGTGGGAACCCCCAGCCTGGAGACGGCACCTGGACAACATCCGGGACATGAGGGAGAGCAGAGACGCCCCCGTGGACCAGCTGGGGGCCGGGCAGTGTTTCGACCGGGATGCCCCTCCGGAGGTAAAGCTACGGTCCCGTGCGGGCACAACGCCGCACCGAGCTCTGCGGGGAGAGGGGCAGGACCCTGCCCTCCGGGGGCTGACACTCTAGAAGGTTCCGCCCTCCAAGGGCTCCCGTGTATTCAACTACCACCTCTATGCGGATGGCACCCAAATCTACGTCTCCGGCCCCGATCCCTCGCCCTCTCTGCAGCCTCACATTTCCTCCTGCCTTCAGGACGTCTCTACTTGGATGTCCTCCCGTCACCTCAAACTTAACATGTCCAAAACAGAACTCTTTATCTTCCCCCCCAAACCCTGTCCTCCCCCGTGACTTTCCCTGTGGATGGCACCACCTTCCTGTGTCACAAGCCCGTAACCTTGCCGTTATCCCTAACTCCTGTCTCTCATTCAACCCACGTATTTGATCCGTCACTAAATCCCGTCGCTTCCCCCTTCACGCCATGGCTAAAATCGGCCTTTTCCTCTCCATCCAGACTGCTACCGCGTTAAAACGATCACCTATCCATTCCTGCCACGATTACCACGTCGGCCTCCTTGCTGACCTCCGGGCCTCCCGCCTCTCCCCACTCCAGTCCACGCTTCGCTCTCCTGCCCTATCATTTTTCTACGGAAACGTTCAGGACACGTTTCCCCACTCCTCCAGACCCTCCAGCGGTTGCCCACCCACCTCCGCGTCAAACAAAAACCCCTCACCATCGGTCATAAAGCTTTCCGTCACCTCGCCCTCTCCCACCTCACCTCCCTACTCCAACCGAGCCCACACACTCTGCTCCTTTAATGGTAACCTTCTCACCGGACCTCGATGTCGTCTAGAGCGGAGCAAAGGGAGCGAGTCGGGGCGACGCGGAGGGGAGGGGGAGCCGAGGAAAAGGGAGGCTTAGTCTGGGAAGGCCTCTTGGAGGAGGTGAGCCTTCCGGAGGGCCTTGAAGGGGGGAAGAGTGATTGTTGGGCGGATGTGAGGAGGGAGGACGTGGGCGGGAGAGGTCCACTGGTTCCTGTCCGCCTGAGCGTCTAGCAGCGTTGTGGGCAACCCATGGGTCGGTCAGCATATTCACTGAGCTCAAAGCACTGCACTGAGCGCTGCCGGGAGGGCCCGGGGCGGGGACTCCTGTGGGGTCCCCAGCCCAGCGCGGTCCCCCCGCCCGCCCCACCCCAGGTGCAGCGATACCAAGTGCTGCTGTCGCTGATGCTGTCCAGCCAGACCAAGGACCACATAACCGCGGGAGCCATGCAGCGACTCCAGGCCCACGGCCTGAGCGTGGACAGCGTCCTGCGGATGGACGACACCACGCTGGGCCGGCTCATCTACCCCGTGGGCTTCTGGAAGGTGAGCGCTGGCCCCACGATGTCACCGGGGTGACAACCGCACCGTTTGTCAAGCTCTTTTCCCATCCGCCGAGCGCTGTGCTAAACACTGGGATAGATGCGAGATAATAATAACGGCATTTGTGAAGTGCTTACCAGGTGCCAAGCACCGTTCTCATTGGGTGCGGTCGTATTTATTGAGCGCTGACTGTGTGCAGAGCACTGAGACACAAGCACTGTCCGGGCTTGTGAGACGTAAAAGTACAGTGTGCAGAGCACTGGGCTAGAGCTTGGGAGAGAAGAATACAACAATATACAGACACATTCCCTGCCCACAACGAGGTTACAGTCTAGAGGTTGACACAGTCCCGGCTCCACGTGGGACTCCTAGGGTAGGTCGGGCTTCCAGATGGAGGAGGGGGAAGAGGAGAAGGAGGAGGAAGAGACTCTGGGAGAGGAGGAAAAGGGGAACGGAAACAACTTTCACTCTGGGGCCGAATTCCTATTCCCGGATCATCCGAGGGTCTTGTAGGGGAGGATTAAGGGGGGCCGCGTTTCCCCCCACCCCTGGCTAATGGGAACAAATGAGGCATGCCGGGGCGGGAATCCCGTTCTCCATGTTGGGACACCCGGGCTGGATAAGGGGTCACTACCCCCCCTCCCCCCCGTTGGCTCGCCTAGGTTACCCTACTTCACGTAAAAGGACACCCAACCGTGCCCCTCTGCCCACCCCCGGGAGGTGGGCGTCCCCGTGGGCGTCGCCAGGCCCGGCCGAGCGCTGACCGGGCCGGGGCTCTGCAGAGCAAAGTCCGGTTCATCAAGCAGACGACGGCCATCCTGAAGGACCGGTACCGGGGGGACATCCCGGCCAGTGTGGCCGGCCTGCTGCAGCTGCCCGGGGTCGGACCCAAGATGGCCCACCTGGCCATGGCCATCGCCTGGGGCGCCGTGTCTGGCATCGGTAAGTCCGGGGACCGGGGGGAGGGCGGGGTGTTCTGGGCGGAGATGCTCTGCCCAGGCTGGGGCTTGGGGAGGGCCCGCTGGGTCTCCAGTTTCCTGCAGACCGGTGGGTCCAAGGGCAAGCAGGAGTCCTGGCTCTCGGCATCCCGGGCATCCCGGCCGGCTCTGGCCACGGACCTGGGCAGCGTGGCCCAACGGTGAGAGCGGCGGGCTGGGAGACGGGAGACCCGGGCCCGTTGGACGACCCTGAGTAAATGACTTCACCCCTCTATGGGCCTCGGTTCCCTCACCTGGGCAATGGGGATCAGACCCCCTGCTGTCCCTCCCCCGTGGACGGCGGGCCTCATCTGGGCCGGGGAATAGTTCCCGGCCGTGATCCAGTGCTCAGCCCGTCGCAGAAAGCGATGGACAAGAACAGCGAGACCACCCTAGTGCTGTGGGGGAGCCCCTGCCACACCGGCCTGCCCCCCTCCACCCCATTAATCGGACTTATTGAGCGCTTACTGTGTGCAGAGCACTGTACTGAGCGCTTGGAAGAGTACAGTGTAACAGCAAACAGACACATTCCCCGCCCACAGTGGCGCTGGGGTTGACAAGTTCATCATGTCGGACGCAGTGCCCATCCCTCACGGGACTCCCAGCCTAAGTAGAAGGGAGAGCCGGTATCGAATCCCTGTTTTACCGATGAGGAAACTGAGGCCCAGAGAAGTGAAGCGACTTTCCCAAGGACACACAGAAGGCAGATGGTGGGGCCGGGATGAGAACCCAGGTCCCAGACCCAAGCTCTTTCCACTAGGTCACACTGCCGGCTGGGGTGTAAGTGAGTGATTGGCTACTCCAGGAGGATGCTGTCTCGCGGGGGTCAGATGGCCGGACTCCCCTCCTCCCGAGTCTCCCTGCCCTCCCCGGGGCCGACCCGGCCCGGCCCGGCGGGCTTCGGCTTGGGAGGAAATGGAGTTTCCTGTTTACGAGGGGAGGAACTGGAGAGAGGGGGAAGGACTCTGTCTTGGGCGGAGGCCCGGAGCTGGCTTCCCATGGTGAGCAAAGTGTGATTCGATCGATCGTATTTCTGAGCGCCGACCCTGTGCAGGGCACTGTATTAAGCGCTTGGGAAAGTCCAGTACAACAGAATTAGCAGACACGTTCCCTACTACTACTACCATGATAATGCGACTGATAAGGAGGCCTTCCCAGACTGAGCCCCTTCCTTCCTCTCCCACTCGTCCCCCTCTCCATCCCCCCCATCTTCCCTCCTTCCCTTCCCCACAGCACCTGTATATATATATGTTTGTACATATTTATTACTCTATTTATTTTACTTGTACATATCTATCCTATTTATTTTATTTTGTTAGTATGTTTGGTTTTGTTCTCTGTCTCCCCCTTTTAGACTGTGAGCCCACTGTTGGGTAGGGACTGTCTCTATATGTTGCCAACTTGTACTTCCCAAGCACTTAGTACAGTGCTCTGCACACAGTAAGCACTCAGTAAATACGATTGATTGATTGATTGATAACAATAATAATGGTGGTATCTGTTACGTGCTTCCTATGTGCCAGGAGGTTTACAAAGTGCTGGCTTGGATATAAGCAGATTGGGGTGGACACGGTCCCTGTCCCGCATGGGAATCACAGTCTTAATCCCCATTTTACAGATGAGGTAACTGAGGCAAAGAGAAGTGAAGGGACTGACCCAAGGTCACACAGCACCGTAATGAGCTTCAGGGGGCCGCTGGGTGGGCCGGAGGGGCTGCTCTTCGGCAAGTCCGGGACTGAATGTCCCGGGTTGTCCCTCCCCAAGGGATCCTCTCAGCGCCGGACCGTGGGGGAGAAGACCACCCCGGGAGAGGCAGTGTGGTCCAGTAGATGGATCCCCCTGCGGAGCGGGAGTCGGAGACCCAACTGGTCAATCAGTGGTGGATTTTGAGCCTTTATCCCATGCCTAGACACCATCCCTGTCCTCAGGGAGCTTACTGTAGCGTGGCTTAGTGGAAAGAGCCCGGGCTTTGGAGTCAGAGGTCCTGGGATGCCGACCAACCGTAAAAACAAGCCAAAATTGGCCCTGCCTGTAAAGCCCCTAAAAGAACACGGTCAAAATCTATGATTACAGGCAGGTGGGAAATTGGGGAAGGCAGCAGCGTGGCTCAGTGGAAAGAGCCCGGGCTTTGGAGTCAGAGGTCCTGGGTTCAAATCCCAGCTCCGCCACTTGTCAGCTGTGTGACTTTGGGCAAGTCACTTCATTTCTCTTTGCCTCAGTTCCCTCATCTGTAAAATGGGGATTAAGGCTGTGAGCCCTATGTGGGGCAACCTGATCACCTTATAACCTCCCCAGCGCTTAGAACAGTGCTTTGCACATAGTAAGCGCTTAATAAATACCATCATTATTATTATTATTATTATTACTGTCCTTTGTGGCAGGTGGACGTTAAAGTCAGTAACCGGTAAAGGAAGCCACGGAGTATAAAGATTTGGATAGAGTGGTAATAATAATTGTGGTGTTCGTTTCTAGACTGTGGCCAAGGTGCCACGGACTGGCACTTAGGTGTCTGCTGGGCCTGCGGGCCCCAGAAGCCTCAGGGACAACTGTGCCCCCCCTTCCCCCCCCACCGAATGGATTGGGCAGCGGAGGCAGTGAGGCCGGGCCCCCCGGGAGTGAATAATTAATATCGCTTTGAGTAGCTCGGCGGCGGCAGCGGCGGCGAGCTGGGCGGACCAAATGAATAGCAGTTCCAGGCCCGATCGATTCAATTACGCTCTCCCCATCGCCGGAGGGTTTTGTTTCATCAAGCGATGAGAAGCAGCGTGGCTCAGTGGAAAGAGCCCGGGCTTTGGAGCCAGAGATCATGGGTTCAAATCCCCGCTCCGCCAATTGTCAGCCGTGTGACTCTGGGCAAGCCACTTCACTTCTCTGGGCCTCAGTGACCTCATCTGTAAAATGGGGATTAAGACTGTGGGACAACCTGATTACCTTGTAACCTCCCCAACGCTTAGAACAGTGCTTTGCTTGTAGTAAGCGCTTAATAAGTGCCATTTAAAAAAAAAAAGCGACGGCCACCGCTGGCCGGACTCTGGCCAGGTCCGACGACCTTCTCCGGGCCCCGAGCCTCGTGCCTGGAGCCGTGTGCTGGGGAGGAAGGGGGCTGTAGTGGGGGAATGCGCAGGGATGCCGGCCAACTGTAAAAACAAGCCAAAATTGGCCCTGCCCGTACAGCCCCTAAAAGAACATGGTCAAAATCTATGATTACGGGCAGGTGGGACATTGGGGAAGGCAGCAGCGTGGCTCAGTGGAAAGAGCCCGGGCCAAGATCCGCCCTTTCCTCTCCATCCAAACCGCTACCCTGCTAATTCAAGCTCTCATCCTATCCCGTCTGGACTACTGCACTAGCCTTCTCTCTGATCTCCCATCCTCGTGTCTCTCTCCACTTCAATCCATACTTCATGCTGCTGCCCGGATTATCTTTGTCCAGAAACGCTCTGGACATATCACTCCCCTCCTCAAAAACCTCCAATGGCTACCGATCAATCTGCGCATCAGGCAGAAACTCCTCACCCTGGGCTTCAAGGCTCTCCATCACCTCGCCCCCTCCTACCTCACCTCCCTTCTCTCCTTCTACTGCCCAGCCCGCACCCTCCGCTCCTCCACCACTAATCTCCTCACTGTACCTCGCTCTCGCCTGTCCCGCCATCGACCCCCGGCCCACGTCATCCCCCGGGCCTGGAATGCCCTCCCTCTGCCCATCCGCCAAGCTAGCTCTCTTCCTCCCTTCAAGGCCCTCCTGAGAGCTCACCTCCTCCAGGAGGCCTTCCCAGATTGAGCCCCTTCTTTCCTCTCCCCCTCGTCCCCCTCTCCATCCCCCCGCCTTACCGCCTTCCCCTCCCCACAGCACCTGTATATATGTATATATGGTTGTACATATTTATTACTCTGTTTATTTATTTATTTATTTATTTTACTTGTACATTTCTATCCTACTTATTTTATTTTGTTGGTATGTTTGGTTCTGTTCTCTGTCTCCCCCTTTTAGACTGTGAGCCCACTATCGGGTAGGGACTGTCTCTATGTGATGCCAATTTGTACTTCCCAAGCGCTTAGTACAGTGCTCTGCACATAGTAAGCGCTCAATAAATACGATTGATTGATTGATTGATTGATTTGGAGTCAGAGGTCATGGGTTCAAATTCCGGCTCCGCCAACTGTCAGCTGTGGGACTTTGGGCAAAGTCACTTCACTTCTCTGCACCTCAGTTCCCTCATCTGTAAAATGGGGATTAAGACTTTGAGCCCCCTGTGGGACACCCTGATCACCTTGTAACCTCCCCAGCTCTTAGAACAGTGCCTTGCACATAGTAAGCGCTTAAAAAATGCCATCATTATAATTATAGAGCCCGAGCCTGGGAGTCAGAAGGTTGTGGGTTCTAATCCCGGCTCCGCCACTGGTCTGCTCTGTGACGTTGGGCAAATCACTTCACTTCTCTGGGCCTCGGTTCCCTCATCCGGAAAATGGGGATTGAGACTGGGAGTCCCACGTGGGACAGGGACTGTGTCCAACCTGATCTGCCTGTATCCAACCCAGCACTTAATACAGCGCTTGGCACACAGTAAGCGCTTAACAAACAGCATTATTATTATTATTAATGGTAATAATAATTATAATCAGTGTGGCCTAATGGAGAGAGTCCCGCCTTGGGAGTCAAAGGACCTGGATTCTAATTCCGACTGCCACTTGCCTGCTGGGTGACCACGGGTAGGGCATTTCACTGCTCTGGGCCTCAGTTAATTTGTAAAATGAAGATTTAACCCTACTCCCTTCTACTTAGACTGTGAGCCCCACGGCAAGGACTGCGTCCAGACCGTGTCCATCCTGATTATCATGTATCCCAGAGCTTTGAACAGTGCTTGGCGCATAGTAAGCACTTGGCAAATGCTATCTTTAAAAATCATAATAAGGGTGGAATTTATTAAGCGCTCACCATTCACTAAGCACAGGGCCACTTGCCAGCGTCCTAGAGGGCGTGGAGCCGGGTGGTTTCGGTCAGTTGTATTTACTGACTTCCTCCGTAAGGCCGAGCACTGTACTAAGCGCCGAAGTTTCCAGTCTAGCGGAGAGTTCAGTAAATACGATCGATCGAATGAATGAACGAACTTGGACGGTGCAAGTAGGAGAAAGCGACGAAGTACCTGAAGATCCGTACACGAGTGCCACGGGGGTTGTCAGTCCTGAACTGCTTGGCCGGTACAGGACGGCTGACGCGGGAGGTGGGAACTGTCACATGAGGAGATGAGAAATTAGGCCCGAGGCTCTTGGAGGAGATGGGATTTCAGACTTCATGCCCCAGCTCCGTCCCTGAGAACGACGGTATTGGATTCAGGGCTATCAACGGGACCGTTCCTGTCTCGGCTCCGGCCCGGCCAAGCCGGGGTCACGAGATGGGGGGAAGGCATGAGGGGCACTCTGCCAACTCTCTGCCCCCTGCCCCGTCCGTCTGGGAGCCCCGGGCCCTTTCCGACCCCGCTGTTGCTTTCTCCTGCCGCAGCGGTGGACACTCACGTGCACAGGATAGCCAACAGACTCCAGTGGACCAAGACGGTGACCAAGAGCCCCGAGCAGACGCGAGCTGCCCTGGAGGACTGGCTGCCGAGGTGAAGCGGAGGCGGGGGGACGGCTCCCCGATGACCCCGCGGACACCCCCGGGGGTGGGCTTGGGAGGAGGGAGGATCAAGGTGGGGTGGGCAAGGAAGGCCTTAGGCAGCCCCGGCGAATTCCCTCTGCCCACCCAGAGCTACGTCACACGATGGCATTGTTAAGATTCTCTGCAGAAGCGTGCAGAGTGGAGGACGGGTCCCCGGGCATCCCCAGTACCCCCCGCCTTCGCCCCCGAGTCACCACGGCCCTCCTCCCGGGCCCCGAGGTGCCATTTCCGATCTGTGGGACTCGGCGGCTGCCAGGGCGAGCCAGCGAGCAGGGGCAGCCGGATTGGAGCCCGATCCGACCCGTCGCCTCTTCCTCTCCCCAGGGAGCTGTGGAGCGAAATTAACTGGCTGTTTGTGGGCTTCGGTCAGCAAGTGTGCCTGCCCCGCCACCCTCGCTGTGCCAACTGCCTCAACCGCCCCCTCTGCCCCGCCGCCCAGGATTCGTGAAGGGAGGGGCCGGGCCGCAGCCCGCGGAAGCGGCAGGGGGTTCTGGCTGCCGCCCCTGGCTCCAGCCCGGGCCTGGCCTATTTCCGGGCCAGGGGCTGGGCTCACCTCCTTCCTCCTCGAGTGGCCGGAGCGGCGGGTGGGACTCGGGCCGGCCCCGGACCCGTAGACATCACAGCAGCCCCGCCGGGGCCGGGGGAGGCTGCCTCCTACCCACGGCCTGGGCCTGTTCCCAAATGGTTAATAAAGTCTGGAACTTTGAGCCACGGTCAAGGGTGTCAAGGGGAACTTCAAGCCACCTGGCACTTTTTGGGCAGGGGTAAGGCCGGGGCGATCCACCTTGCCAGCGTGAGCGGCCAAAGGTGGCGGAGGATTGGGCTACCGTTTGCAGCACCCCAGTTCAGGCCCAGCACCATGACCCGGGCCCTCAGATAGCCGGCCCCCGGAGCCTTCAAGCCTCCGGTTCACCAGAGATCACCATGCCCCAGAGGCCCCTCGCCCCCGGGGCTCAGTCTCCCCAGGCAGGCGGGCCAGACCTGGCAGCCATGGCCACCAGTAGCCCCAAGCGTCCCCACGGCCGTGGGATGTCACACACATCACGACGTCAATCGCCAACCATCACAGAAATCCGGAGGACCCCTGGCCATCCCCCGCCCCGTTCCCTCGACCCCCTTCCGCGTCTGGACCATAGCACTTGGCTGCGGGAGGCCGAGCACCGGAAATCGAAATACCGGACGCCAGGGTTGCCGGGGCCGAACCGGACGGACTCCAGACCGCCACGGCAGCCAGCCGGGCAAAGGGCACCCCTCCCCATCGCCGTCCATACCCACCCTCTCTGTGAAATAACGGCCCTGTGGCAGACCCTGCCGCTGCTCATGGCAATCCAAGTTTATGGTCAGCGCTACAGTCATTATACATCGTTTTTACAAGGCAGAGAGCTCTACAGGGGCGGTGGTTTTCATGTTAAATGTGCGGAAGCAGGAGTTATTCCTGCCGGCTACGCAGGGAGAGGCAGGGACGGGGAGAAGAGCGGGGTGGGGGGCACGGAGCACGGCCCAGCCATTCCGGCGGATCGGCAGCCCCTCTGCGTGGCGGTGGGGGGGTGTCCCTCTGCACTCCCTGAGGGTCCCCCACTCTCTGATACAGGCCTTCTCGCTAGCTCCAGTCCAGCCAGTCTCCCCACACCCCCCTAGCCATTCCTTCCCCGAACCTGCCCGGGGCCAGCTCCGACTCTTCTTCTTCTGCCAGGGGCAGCCTAAGGGTAGGCCCGGCCGCCCCCATCCTATCTCGCCCATCAGAGTGGCACTCGCACGGCCTCTCCCACCGCAGCCCGGCTCCCAGAATCCACTGTCTGCATACGAGCCTGAGCCGGAATGGGGCTACTCAGAGGGGCAGGAGGAGCGGGGCCCTAGAAACACTTGAGGAAACCCAGACATCTGAAACATCACCAGGATTGGCCGCCCTGGCCGGCGGCCCCGAGGACTAAGTTCCCCTTCCCCACAGCCTGGGAGAAATGATTTTTCTCCGTGCCCCAGAGGGGAGGGCAGAGAGGCCAGCCCAAGCGGGGAGAGGCAAAATAAAAAAGAGCAGGGGTTGGCCCCCTCCTCAGCCGCCCCAACCCCAACTCTGGATATGGACGGGGGCTGACGGGGAGCAGAGCCCAGAATGCAGCCCCCTCCCCCTACTTCATCTCAACCCCAGGGTTGGGTGGGGGGGCTGGTGGCTGAGGGGTTAATGGACCAGTGACTCTCCCTGCCAGAGAGTCTGGGAGCCCCTGGAGGGGAGGGGGAGGGAGGGAAGACTGACCAGGGGAGGGGGCTTTATTGCATCCTGGTAGGATAGCAGCATAGCCAGAATCCCTGCTGGGGGAGGAAACAAATGTGGACGGGATCGGATCCTTCCCCAGAAGGGAGACAAGGGGGAGAAAGGTCATAATCCCCCTCAGTCGGACAGACAGGGTCAGCAGAGCAGGTGGGGGGAGTCTCTCCGCGGAGGGTTGGGGGCAGCTCCCCCCCCAAGCAGGCTGGGGACCAGGTGACGTGACCTCGAGGACTCTCTATTCCAGCCCGCCCCGCCCCACTGCATGCCTCCCCGGAGCACAGGGGGACGGGCGGGCGGGGGGATGCTGGCCTGAGAGGGCCGAACCCCCAAATTGCCCCTGGAAAAAGCTGAGCGCCCTCAGCCCGGACCTCGGCGCGGTGCCCGGAGGTAGGGGAGGGCGCGAGGACACTGCCACTGTGGCGGTCCCAGGGACCCAGGATCGTGGCTTTAGGGGAACGGGCTCTGGCCTGCAGCCGCGGTGATCCACGGTAGCCAGAATCAGGGGGTCAGGGTGGCGGGGCGCGTGGACACAGAGCACACGGGGTCTCCGGCCTGCAGCCGTGATGGTCCCTGAGGGCCCAGAATCGTGGGTTGGGGGTGGCAGGGGCGGAGGGCACGTGGACACTGAGCGCGTGGGGGCTCAGGCCCGCAGCCGTGGTGGTCCGCGGGGGCCCGGGATCACGAGGAGGGGGCGGCGGGGGCGGGGGGCACGGCGGCACTCAGAAGTTACTGAAGATCTCCCGCTTCTTGTTCCAATCCATCTGAGGGGCTCGTCTGTTCACCCGCTGGGCCCGGGCCTTCTCCTTGGCCTCGGCCGCGGTGGGGCTCAAGTGCAGGCCGCTCTCCCGGAAGGGGTCCCTCTTCCCCGCGTCGCCGTCCTGAGGGTGGAGAGGGATGAGAGGGGCTGCGGTGAAGGGGGGTGGTGGGCCCGGCTACAGCCCGGGCTTGGAAGTCAGAAGGATTTGAGAAGCAGCGTGGCTCAGTGGAAAGAGCCAGAGGTCATGGCTTCTAATCCCGGCTCCTCCACACGTCTGCTGGGTGACCTTGGGCAAGTCACTTCACTTCTCTGAGCCTCATGTAAAATGGGGATGAAGACTGTGAGCCCCCCCGTGGGACAACCTGATCACGTCGTATCCCCCCCAGTGCTTAGAACAGTGCTTTGCACATAGTAAGTGCTTAACAAATGCCACCGTCATTATTAAGGACCTAGGTTCTAATCCCGGCTCCTGCCGCTCGTCTGCTGTTCGACCTCGGGCAAGTCACTTCCCTTCTCTGTGCCTCGGTTCCCTCATCTGTAAAATGGGGATTAAGACCGTGAGCCCCAGGTGGGACACGGATTGCATCCAGCCTGATTAATTTCTATCTACCTCAGTGCTCAGTACAGTGCCTGGCACAGAGTAAGCACTCGACAACTACCGTTAAGTTTTTTTTTTAATAGCATACAACTGTACCCGCACCTCACACGCTGCTGCTTCCAGCCTGACTCCTGCAGGCTTCCCATCTTCCCTCTTCCTCCTCCTTCTCCTCCTCCTCTCCATCCTCCACTGTTAAAATCCGTGTTCCTCCACTGACCTCCTGCTCCATTGTAGCTCCCCAAGTTGGCCACACACTCCATCTCGTCAGCTCTACTCACGGCACAATTTCCGACCTCACCGACTCGGAAATCCCACCACCCGACCACTCTCGTGAGAAGCGGCGTGGCCTGGTGGGAAGAGCCCGGCCCCGGGAGTCAGAAGGACCCGGTTTCTAATCCCGGCTCCGCCACTTGTCCGCTGTGTGACCTAGGGCAAGTCACTTCACGTCTCTGGGCCTCAGTCACCTCATCTGGAAAACGGGGATTTAATACTGTTTCTCCCTCCTACTTAGGCCGTGGGTCTGACCTGACTCTCCTGTATCGCCCCCGGCACTTCATACAGCGCTTGCCACATAGTAAACACTTTACAAATACCATGGTATCATCCGTTATTAGACTCCCTGGTCCCCGTCCCACATTAGACACGGTCCCTGTCCCACATGGGGCTCACAGTCTTCAATCAGCCTAGTCTAGCGGCAACAGCACGGGTTTGGGAGAAGTCCCAGCTCGGCCACATGTCTTCTGTGTGACCTTAGGCGAGTCACTTCACTTCTCTGTGCCTCAGTTCCCTCATCTGTAAAATGGGGATCGAGATGGTGAGCCCCCCGTGGGACAACCTGATCACCTTGTATCTACCCCAGGGCTTAGAACAGTGCCTGGCACATTATAAGAGCTTAACAGATACCATAATTTTTATTAATATCATTAATCCCCATTTAATAGGTGAGGTCACCGAGGCCCAGAGAAGTGAGGTGACTTGCCCAAGTCACTTCACTTCTCTGGGCCTCAGTTACCTCATCTGTTAAATGGGGATGAAGACTGTGAGCCCCATGTGGGACAACCTGATCACCTTGTAACCTCCCCAGCGCTTAGAACAGTGCTTGGCACATAGTAAGCGCTTAATAAATGCCATTATTCATTCATTCATTCATTCACCTGGCAGACAGGCAGTGGAGCCGGGATTAGAACCCATGACCTTCTCATTCCCAGGCCCGGGCTCTTATCCGCTACGCCATGCCGCTTCCCGACTACGCCACGCGGCTTCCCGAGGAGGGGCTCTGGACTGAGCCGTGGCCGTGCCAGAGGGGGTGCCCGCTGCCCGCCCCTGGCCACCTTCCCCCCGGCTGTCAATGGGGAGGGGGTCCCCGGCGGTTACCTCAGGGTCCTTGTCCGGGCTCTGCAGGTCACTTTGGGAGGAGTAGGTGGAGCTGCCATTGAGCTGGGAAAACACAGATCCGTTGGTCCGGTGTCCGCCCGCCTCCCGCCCCGACGGGAGCCCCTTTTCCTGGCCGGACAGAGGATCGAGCGTGGCCCTTCCTTCCAGCCCTGCCGGTCCCAAGAGCTACCGACCTCCCGGGGACGGGCCCCTACCTCCCCTGCCCATCCTGCCCGGGCCGGGCCACACTGACCCCATCTCCGGATGGCGTTCTCACCTGGCTGTGGGTTGTCCCATTAGTGACGGGGGGCGGCAGCGGGCCTGCAGAGGAAACAGGGGGGGTGTCACCAGTGGGCCTCCAACCCCCACCTCCATCCCGTGGTGAAAACCCCTCTGCTTCTCCACAGCCGGCTCCCCCTCCCAGAATGTCCTGCTCCGACAGGCCGGGCAGGTGGTGCCCCCGTCCCCAGCGGGCACAGAAACCCTCCCACCCCCACTCACCCCACTTCTTGCGCCCCCCAACTCCAGGCGGGGCCCACAGTGGGACCTTCTGGAAGGAAGGAAGTGGGGGAATTTGAGGCCGGCCCCTCTGTGACTCAAAGGATGGGTGGGGACCACCAGGGACGGGCCTGCTCTTTTTAAAAGCCGCCCCACCGGGGCCCTGCCCTTCCTGCCCCTCACTCCCACCCCAATGGACACTACCCTAGACAGCCTTGGGGGAAGGGGAGCGCGGTTCACAGCCAGGGACCCCCAGAGTCACCCGGCCAGCCCCTGCCTCTGAACCCGCCGGCCTGGGGGTGGATCAGAGTGGACGGTCTCGACGGGTTGGGAGTCCCTGCTGTGGTGATCCGACATCATCCGGGTCTGTAGGGCGTCCCCTACAACTATCAGGGGACACCCGCTCCCTACCACATCTAATCTGCGGGAGGGTCCCCTGGGATCCCGTCACCAGCCCCGAGTGGAGAGCAGAGAAAATGAAACGGAGAAGAAGCTGGAGACTGAGGAGTGCCAACTCCACGAGAGCAGCGACCATCGCTTCCCTGTTTTGCACTTTGTACAGTGCGCTGCCCAAGTGGGCGTTCAATACGGACCACTGCTGTTACTACTGTCGTACTTCCCCCAGCACTCAGTATAGTGTGCTGCACCCAGTAAAAAGCCCTTGCCACTGCTACTGTCCAACTTGCTCTGGCACTCAGTACAGTGAGCTGCACTCTGAGTGCTCAATAATAGTAATAATGGCATTTATTAAGTGCTTACTATGTGCAAAGCACTGTTCTAAGCGCTGAGGAGGTTACGAGGTGATCAAGTTGTCCCATGGGGGGCTCACAGTCTTAATCCCCATTTGACAGATGAGGGAACTGAGGCCCAGAGAAGTGAAGTGACTTGCCCCAAATCACCCAGCTGACAATTGGCGGAGCCGGGATTTCATTCATTCATTCATTCAGTTGTATTTATTGAGCACTTACTTTGTGCAGAGCACTGTACTAAGCGCTTGGGAAGTACAAGTTGGCAACATATAGAGACGGTCCCTACCCCACAGTGGGCTCACAGTCTAGAAGATTTGATTTGAACCCATTTGAACCATCGGTGGATTTGAACCCACTGAGCCACGCTGCTTCTCTAAATGCCATCACTCCCTGCGAAGGGGAAGAACACAAGTCAGCGTGGCTCAGTGGAGAGAGCCCGGGCTTTGGAGTCAGAGGTCATGGGTTCAAATCCCGGCTCTGCCAACTGTCAGCTGTGTGACTTTTGGCAAGTCACTTCACTTCTCGGGGCCTCAGTTACCTTATCTGTCAAATGGAGATGAAGGCTGTGAGCCCCCCGTGGGACAACCTGATCACTTTGTAACCTCCCCAGTGCTTAGAATAGTGCTCTGCACATAGTAAGCGCTTAATAAATGCTATTATTATTATTATTATTATTAAGTCAGACTGTGGGGAGGGGGCTCTCCTGGTGGGGGAAGGGGCGGGCAGGGGGAGGGAGGGGTCGCACAACGTCACCTTTGAGATGGTGTTCGGTGGGGACGATCCCCAGGTCCTTGAAGTACTTGTCCGTCTCCGGATCGACCACTAGAAGCCGGGCCTCGCTCTCTTTGGCCTTGATGCTGGACACCACCTCCGAATGCCGCATCCCCTCCACGTTGAAGCCATTGACCTGAGGGCCGACGGGAGGTTACCTGAGCGGGGCTGGGGAGAGGCCGCGGGCCTCCTCTCCCCACCCCTCCCCTCTACAACCCTCCCGGGCCTTCCCTTCCCCCTTCCCTGACCGCCATCTTCAGCGTCTCACTAATAATAACGGTGCCGCTGGTTCGGCGCTGAGCCCTGGGGTAGAGGCGATACAATCAGGGCGGACACAGCGCCCGTCCCCAGCAGGTCTCACGCTCTTCAGGGGGTCAGTAGAGTTCAACAGAGGATGTAGATCGGGCCTCTGCCCTCGAAGCCGACACCCTGATAGTTCTGACCATATGCTAGACTCTAAGCTCCTCCTCTGGACTGTAAGTTGGGCGCGGACGGGGGATTTAAGCACTTAGTACAGTGCTCTGCAGACAGTAAGCGCTCAATAAATATGATTGATTGTCGTCTCTTCCAACTCTGTTGTATTGTACTCTCTCAAGCGCTCAGTACAGTGCTCTGCACACAGCAGGCACTCTATAAATTTCACTGATTGATTAAATTTTGATAAATCTCTATCTTCCTCAGTTTCCAGTCCTCCCCGAACTTCTCTATTTGTAGGCTGTGAGTCTTGAGAGGGACAGGTCCGTGTCTAATTCCAACTACATACTCTTTCCAGCACTTCATCCAGTGAGTGCTTAATACTATTCTTACTACTCCCCCTCCAATCAATCAATCAATCAACGGTATTTATTGAACGCCTATTGTGTGCCGTCCACTGGACTGAGCGCTTGGGAGAGTCCAATACAATACAGTTGGTAGACACCGACTCTAGACTGCAAGCTCATTGTGGGCAGGGAATGTGTCTTTTTATTGCTGTATTGGACTCTCCCGAGCACTTAGTCCAGTGCCCTGCACACAGTAAGTGCTCAATAAATATGACAATGAATGAATACGTTCCCTACCCTCACTGAGCTTTCTGTCTAGTAGGGGAGCTTGCTCTCTCTGAGGTCTCCACAGGGCTCCCCTGTCTCCTCATCCTCCTTCCATCTCCTGGTCTCTCCCACTTTTTTATGGTATTTGTTAAGTGCTTACTATGTGCCAGGCACTGTACTAAGCACTGGAGTCGACAGAAGCCAATCAGGTAGGACACTGTATATGACCCACGTGGGGCTCACGGTCTTAGTCCCTATCTTACAGATGAGGTGACTGAGGCCCAGAGAAGCGAGGCGACTCACCCAAGCTCACACAGCAGACAAGTGGCGGAGTCGGGATTAGAACCCAGGCCCTTCTGAGTCCCAGGTCTCGGCTCTAACCACTCGTCCTGCCAACCACATTCCCTCTCCCGGAAACTCCAGGACCTGGGTTCTGCCAACCCGGCAGACTGTGACTAAACTGTGAGCCCACTGTTGGGTAGGGACCGTCTCTATATGTTGCCAGCTTGTACTTCCCAAGCGCTTAGTACAGTGCTCTGCACACAGTAAGCGCTCAATTAATACGATCGAATGAACCCGGCGGCCTCCTGCTTCTTCTCCAGCTGCCCTCCCCTTCCTCCCCCGGTGGCTCCTGTTGCTATGGTGTTCTCCTAGGCACCTAGAACAGTGCTCTCTGCCCACAGAAATGCTCAGTAAGTATCCCTGGAGATGGAGAATGATGTGGGGCAGAGACAGAAACAGCGGCCGGGGTCAGTTTCCCCCTCCCTCCTGCTCCAGCACTATCTTTAATTTACTTTAATATCGCTCTCCCCAGCTAAACTGTAAGCTCATGGAGGGCAGGGACCTTGTATGGTTTGCTCCCAAGTGCTTCACTCAGTAAGCGCTCAACCAGAGTTTGACTCATTGGCCACTTCAGCCATTTAACTTCTCAACACCTCTGTTTCCTCACCTTTAAAATGGGGATTAAATAATAATAATAATAATGGTGGTATTTGTTAAGAGCTTACTATGTGCCAAGCACTGTTCTAAGCGCTGGGGGAGATACAGGGTAATCAGGTTGTCCCACGTGGGGCTTACAGTCTCCATCCCTCTTTTCCAGATGAGGGAACTGAGGCCCAGAGAAGTGAAGTGACTTGCCCAAGGCCACACGGCAGACAAGTGGCGGAGCCGGGATTAGAACCCATGACCTCTGACTCCCTCCGATTTATGAGCCCCATGTGGGACAGGGACCGTTCCCCACCTGATTATGTTGTACGTACCTCGGTGTTTAGTATAGTACCAGACACAGAGGAAGCGCCTAAGAAGTAGCATTATAATAAATGCTATTGATTGGTCTATCGATCCGGGCTGAGAGAAGCGGATTGAGAGTGGTCAGGGGTGCGCTCAGCCACGCAGCTAGCCATCAGCCCACAGGCCCGGGCTGGAAGACATCGGGCTGCGGCCATGTCACTCTGATGATAATAATAATAATAATAATAATAATGACATTTACTAAGCACTTACTATGTGCAAAGCACTGTTCTAAGCGCTGGGGAGGTTAATAATAAAAATAGTAATAATGATGGCATTTATTAAGCGCTTACTATGTGCAAGGCACTGTTCTAAGCGCTGGGGAGGTTACAAGGTGATCAAGTTGTCCCACGGTGGGGGGCTCACAGTCTTAATCCCCATTTTACAGATGAGGGAACTGAGGCCCAGAGAAGTCAAGTGACTTGCCCAAAGTCACATAGCTGACAATTGGCAGAGCCGGGATTTGAACCCATGACCTCCGACTCCAAAGCCCAGGCTCTTTCCACTGAGCCACGCTGCTTCTCTACAAGGTGATCAGGTTGTCCCACGGGGGGCTCACAGTCTTCATCCCCATTTGACTGATGAGGCAACTGAGGCCCAGAGAAGTGAAGTGATTTGCCCAGAGTCACACAGCTGACAATTGGCGGAGCTGGGATTTGAACCCATGACCTCCGACTCCAAAGCCCATGCTCTTTCCACTGAGCCCCCCTGCTGATGAAACCTGAGGATCTGGGGGTGCCTTGTGGAGCTGTGGGGAGCCTCCGGGGAGATGGGGCCGGGGACGTCCAGCGGTGACCCTGACCTGGTGACTCTGGGAGGCAGGGGCACAGCAGGGTGACCATCAGGGCCTGCCTGAGGGCCAGTGGGGACGGACCCCCCAGAGTTGAAAGCCAACTCTGAGGTGCTGGCCAGTTGCTTAGCAACCATCCCACCTCCTGCCCAGGCAGGGAATGGATGGGGCCCTTTTGGGGTCCCCCAGGCCCAGCTCAGGTTGGGGAAAGGCCCATCAGTCTCCCCCTCATGACCCTCCCCTGACCCGGCCCCCCAAGGGGAGACCCCTCTGGGCAATCCCCCAGTCACCCCATTCTTGCCCACCGCCACTGGACAGGGGGCTGAGAAAGGCAGAGGCAGAGGGGCGGGGGTACCGGGCAGGCGGCATAATAATAATAATGATTGTGGCATTTTCTCAATGCTTACTGTGTGCCGGGCACTGTTCTAAATGCTGAGGTAGCTAGAAGATAATCAGGTTGGGGGAAGGAGGGAGAGAATATGAGGCCCTTCTCTCCTCCCCCGGCTTCAGGGGCTCGGGGCTCAGCATAATGAAGCACTTTGACATCAAATATTTATTTAAGCCGCCAAGTGCCAGGGGTGGCTCAGGTTTCCCAACTCCCCAGGTTGGACAGTAGTCCCCGGCCGCCTCCACGCCTTCCCCTCCCCACCCACTCCATGCCCGCCTCTATAATAATAATGGCATTTATTAAGCGCTTACTATGAGCAAAGCACTGTTCTAAGCGCCTCTACCCACTTGGGTCCCCTGTCCTTGGTCCCCCTCGCCCTGGGCAACAATCAATCAATCAATCGTATTTATTGAGCGCTTACTGGGTGCAGAGCACTGTACTAAGCGCTTGGGAAGTCCAAGTTGGCAACAACTAGAGACGGTCCCTACCCAACAGTGGGCCTACAGTCTAGAAGAAGTTAAAACAGTTAGAAGCAGGGGGCTCCTCCCCAGACAGAGCAGGGCTCACTCGTCCACAGCAGGAAGGAGGAGGCCGGGGGGAGGCTGACCCCAAAGCACCTAGAGGGAGACCCCCAGGGCGGTGGGAGGAGTGGGGAAGGGGAGTGGCCCCGCGTAGGGTGGCACCTCTGGGGCCAACTCCCTCCACTCTGCCAAGAACAGGGGCTGATGTTAATATGTTTTGTTTTGTTGTCTGTCTCCCCCTTCTAATAATAATAATAATAATAATGGCATTTATGAAGCGCTTACTATGTGCAAAGCACTGTTCCCAGCGCTGGGGAGTTTACAAGGTGATCGGGTTGTCCCACGGGGGGCTCACGGTCTTAATCCCTGTTTTACAGAAGAGGTAACTGGGGCCCAGAGAAGTGAAATGACCTGCCCAAAGTCCCACAGCTGCCAGGTGGCGGAGCTGGGATTTGAACGCATGACCTCTGACTCCAAAGCCTGGGCTCTTTCCACTGAGCCATGCTGCTTCCCTTCTAGACTGCGAGCCTGCTGTTGGGTAGGGGCTGTCTCTACATATTGCCAACTTGGACTTCCCAAGCGCTTAGTACAGTGCTCTGCACACAGTAAGTGCTCAATAAATACGAATGAATGAATGAATGAATGAGTTATTGTTGGGGACTGATGAAACTCCCCGCCCCCACAACTCCCACCCTCCTCCTCCTCCTCTTCCTCCAGCCCCAGAGACCCCAGCCCCTGAACCAGCCCAGCAAGGCCTCTCTCCCTGCTCCCCAGCTTCCCTCCTCCTCATTCTTTCATTCAATCGTATTTATTGAGCGCTTACTATGTGCAGAACACTGGACTAAGCGCTTGGGAAGTTGGCAACATATAGAGACGGTCCCTACCCAACAGCAGGCTCACAGGCTAGAAGGGGGAGACAGACAACAAAACAAAGCATGTGGACAGGTGTCAAGTCATCAGAATACATATTGTACATATTTATTGCTCTATCTATTTATTTATTTTACTTGTACATATCTATTCTATTGATTTTATTTTGTTAATATGTTTGGTTCTCTGTCTCCCCCTTCTAGACTGTGAGCCCACTGTTGGGTAGGGACTGTCTCTGTATGTTGCCAACTTGGACTTTCCAAGTGCTTAGTACAGTGCTCTGCACACAGTAAGCGCTCAATAAATACAACTGACTGAGTGAATAAAGAGAAGTAAAGCTAGATGCACATCATTAACAAAATAAATAGAATAGTAAATAGCATATCCCCCCCCCGCCCCACCCCAGTGCTTAGAACAGTGCTTGACACATAGTAAGAACTCCCCCTCCAGCCCCCAGACCTGCCCGCAAAGCCTCTCTGCCCACCCCCGGATGCTCTTGGCCGGATACCTCGATGAGCCTGTCCTGGGCGCGGAGGCCGGCGTGAGAGGCGGGAGAGTCGGGGTCCACTGAGCGGATGTACTGTCCGGGCCGGGCCTTCTCGCTGTGCAGGTTGAAGCCGTAGCCGCTGGGGCCCTTGGTCAAGTGGCACAGACGCGGGCGGAGCTCTCGGGCCTGGCCGTTCATGCCCTGCGAGGGGGGAAGGGGCACAGGGGGGCTGTGAGCCGGCAGGGCCCACCCCGTCAGGGGCAGGGACAGTGGACCTAGTTCCCGCCCCTCCCTCACGTCAGGTCCTCCTCCCGTCCCCCAGAGTATCCCCATCTAATAATAATGATGGTGTTTGTTAAGTACTTACTATGTGCTACTCTTCTATTCGTTCATTCAATCGTATTTATTGAGCGCTTACTGTGTGCAGAGCACTGGACTAAGTGCTTGGGAAATACACGTTGGCGACATATAGAGACGGTCCCTATCCAACAGTGGGCTCACAGTCTAGAAGGGGGAGACAGACAACAAAACAAAACATATTACATCTTCGAGACTGTGAGCCCACTGTGGGGTAGGGACCGTCTCTATATGTCGCCAACGTGTACTTCCCAAGCGCTTAGTCCAGTGCTCTGCACACAGTAAGCGCTCCATAAATACAATTGATTGATATTAACAAAATAAAATAAATAGAATAAACATGCACAAATAAAATAAATAGAAAGTAATAAATACGTACAAACATATATACAGGTGCTGTGGGGAGGAGAAGGAGGTAAGGCGGGGGGATGGGGTGGGGGAGGGGGGAGCAGGTGATCCGGGGTAGATACAATACAAGGCAAACAGATTGGACACAGTCCCTGTCCCACGTGGGGCTCACGGTACTAACCCCCATTTGACGGATGAGGTAACTGAGGCCCAGAGAAGGGAAGTGACTCGCTCAACGTCACACAGCAGACAAGCGACTGAGCCGGGATTAGACTATCAAGGCTGTACTCTATCCAGTAGGCCGCCCCGTTTCTAGTCCTCCCCCCAGAGTGTCTCTGTAGTCTACCTTTCCCCCCTGGAGTGCCCCCAACCCCTGCCCTTCTCCGACCCACCACATTCCATCCCCATCTGCTGACCGGGACCAGATGCCAGGATGGGCGGCCGGGTCCTCCTCCCCATTCCTCCATCCCTCCCCTGCTTCCCAGACCCAAATCCATCCCTCTCGCTGGACTGTGTCCCCGGGGGACCCCTAACCTCCCTCCCATCCCCCTGTGAATCCCAGAGCTGGAAACCAGACCGTCCAGTGGAAAAGCAGCGTGGCTCAGTGGAAAGAGCCCGGGCTTTGGAGTCAGAGGTCATGGGTTCAAGTCCCGGCTCTGCCAATTGTCAGCTGTGTGACCGTGGGCAAGTCACTTAACTTCTCTGAGCCTCAGTTACCTCATCTGTAAAATGGGGATGAAGACTATGAGCCCCACGTGGGACAACTTGATCACCTTGTATCCCCCCCAGCGCTTAGAACAGTGTTGTGCACATAGTAAGTGCTTAACAAATGCCATTATTATTATTAAAAGCAGGCGCAGGGGCCTGCCTCAGCCACCTCAACTGTAAAATGGGAATGAAGACTGTGAGCCCCACGTGGGACAACTTGATCACCTTGTATCCCCCCCAGCGCTTAGAACAGTGTTGTGCACATAGTAAGTGCTTAACAAATGCCATTATTATTATTAAAAGCAGGCGCAGGGGCCTGCCTCAGCCACCTCAACTGTAAAATGGGAATGAAGACTGTGAGCCCCACGTGGGACAACTTGATCACCTTGTATCCCCCCCCAGCGCTTAGAACAGTGTTGTGCACATAGTAAGCACTTAACAAATGCCATTATTATTATTAAAAGCAGGCGCAGGGGCCTGCCTCAAAACCGACCTCCGCCAGGAAGTTTTCCCCCCTTCTGACAGCCTCCCCTACCTCTTCATACCTCTCCTTCCCAAGGTACTGGTTCCCACCCTCAGCTCCCCCCAGGATTCCTGGGAAAATCAGCTGCCGGGCCCACTCGGATTCCCTCAGATCCCACTCTTTGTAAATATTTCCGTCTGCCGTCTCCCCTGTTAAAGGGAAATGGGTCTGTTGAACTTTCCCGGCTGCTCAGTGCCTTGCCGGAGGCCCGGAGGATGCTCGCTCAATACCCTTATTTTTGGATTCTTAATTACGACATGATTATCGAGGGCGGCTGACAACCGGGAAGGATGCCCAGGCCCGCCCCACCGGCTGTCTCCCCTACCAAATGAGCCACAAACGTGCCAAGTTTGTGTGTTTGTGTGTGTGTGAGGGAGAGTGGGAGCAGGGCAGGCGGGGGGTCAAGGGGGAGAGCGCTGTCATTTCCTGTTTAAACCCTGAAGAGTGGCTCATTAACCTCCCGGCTCCTCTGCCCCTTTCTGCCCCCGTCCAGCTGCTGGCTGGACTGCCCAGCGATTGACCCCAGATCATCCTGCCGGTGGTGGGGGGAAGCGTATAATAATAATAATAATAATGGCATTTATTAAGCACTTACTATGTGCAAAGCACTGTTCTAAGCACGGGGGAGGTTACAAGGTGATCAGGTTGTCCCACGGGGGGCTTCATCTCCATTTTCCAGATGAGGTCACTGAGGCCCAGAGAAGTGAAGCGACTTGCGCG
This sequence comes from Tachyglossus aculeatus, assembly GCF_015852505.1. Classification (NCBI taxonomy): domain Eukaryota; kingdom Metazoa; phylum Chordata; class Mammalia; order Monotremata; family Tachyglossidae; genus Tachyglossus; species Tachyglossus aculeatus. The sequence continues at coordinate 9,447,284 of NC_052086.1, forward strand.
AGGTCACAAAGCTGACAATTGGCAGAGCCGGGATTTGAACCCAAGACCCCTGACTCCAAAGCCTGGGCTCCTTCCACTGAACCACGTCGCTTCTCAATGAGAGGCATATGAAGAGCTGGGGTGGAAACCAGAAAGTTGGGTTGGATCCTCTCCCTATCCCACGTGGGGCTCACGGTCTCCAGCCCGATTTTGCAGACGAGGGAACTGAGGCACAGAGGAGTTAAGCGACTGGCCCAAGGTCATGCAGCAGACAAATGGCAGCAAATCTTGTGCCTCCCAGGCCCGTGCCCTAACCCTATGCAGCAGACAAATGGAAGCAAACCTTGTGACTCCCTGGTCCGTGCCCTAACCCTATGCAGCAGACAAATGACAGCAAACCTTGTGACTCGCAGGCCCGTGCCCTAACCCTATGCAGCAGACAAATGGCAGCAAGCCTTGTGACTCCCAGGTCCGTGTCCTAACCCCATGCGGCAGACAAATGGCAGGAAACCTTCTGACTCCCAGGCCCATGACCTAACCCTATGCAGTAGACAAGTGGCAGCAAACATTGTGACTCCGTGGCCCGTGCCCTAACCCTATGCAGCAGACAAATGACAGCAAATCTTGTGACTCCCAGGCCCCTGCCCTAACCCTATGCTGCAGACAAATGGCAGCAAGCCTTGTGACTCCCAGGCCCGTGCCCTGACCCTACGCAGCAGACAAATGGCAGCAAACCTTCTGACTCCCAGGCCCATGCCCTATCCCTATGCAGCAGAAAAATGACAGCAAACCTTGTGACTCCCAGGTCCGTGTCCTAACCCCATGCGGCAGACAAATGGCAGGAAACCTTGTGCCTCCCAGGCCCATGCCCTAACCCTGTGCAGCAGACAAATGGGAGCAAACCTTCTGACTCCAAGGCCCGTGCCCTAACCCTATCCAGCAGACAAATGGCAGCAAACATTGTGACTCCCAGGCCCATGCCCTATCCCTATGCAGCAGACAAATGGCAGTAAGCCTTGTGACTCCCAGGCCCGTGCCCTAACCCTAGGCAGCAGACAAATGGCAGCAAGCCTTGTGACTCCCAGGCCCGTGCCCTAACCCTATGCAGCAGACAAATGGCAGCAAACCTTGCGACTCCCTGGCCCCTGCCCTAACCCTATGCAGCAGACAAATGACAGCAAACCTTGTGACTCCCAGGTCCGTGTCCTAACCCCATGCGGCAGACAAATGGCAGGAAACCTTCTGACTCCCTGGCCCGTGCCCTAACCCCATGCAGTAGACAAATGGCAGCAAACATTGTGACTCCGTGGCCCGTGCCCTAACCCTATGCAGCAGACAAATGGCAGTAAACCTTCTGACTCCCAGGCCCGTGCCCTAACCCTATGCTGCAGACAAATGGCAGCAAACCTTCTGACTCCAAGGCCCCTGCCCTATCCCTATGCAGCAGACAAATGACAGCAAACCTTGTAACTCCCAGGTCCGTGTCCTAACCCCATGCGGCAGACAAATGGCAGGAAACCTTTTACCTCCCAGGCCCGTGCCCTAACCCTATGCAGCAGACAAATGGCAGCAAACCTTCTGACTCCCAAGTACGTGCCCTAACCCCATGCGGCAGACAAATGGCAGGCAACTTTGTGCCTCCCAGGCCTGTGCCCTAACCCTATGCAGCAGACAAATGGCAGTAAGCCTTGTGACTCCCAGGCCCGTGCCTTAACCCTATGCAGCAGAGAAATGGCAGCAAATCTTCTGACTCCCTGGTCCGTGGCCTAACCCCATGCACCAGACAAAAGGCAGGAAACCTTGTGCCTCCCAGGTCCATGCCCTAACCCTACGCAGAAGACAAATGGCAGCAAACCTTCTGACTCCCAGGCCCGTGCCCTAACCTCATGCAGCAGACAAATGGCAGTAAGCCTTCTGACTCCCTGGCCCGTTCCCTAACCCCATGCCGCAGACAAATGGCAGGAAACCTTGTGCCTCTCAGGCCCGTGCCCTCACCTTATGCAGCAGACAAATGGCAGCAAACCTTCTGACTCCCTGGCCTGTGCCCTAACCCTACGCAGCAGACAAATGGCAGCAAGCCTTGTGACTCCCAGGCCCGTGCCCTAACCCTATGCAGCAGACAAATGGCAGCAAACCTTCTGACTCCCTGGATCGTGCCCTAACCTTATGAAGCAGACAAATGGCAGCAAGCCTTCTGACTCCCAGGCCCGTGCCTTAACCCTATGCAGAAGAAAAATGGCAGCAAGCCTTCTAAACTCCCTGGCCCGTGTCCTAACCCCATGCAGCAGACAAATGGCAGGAAACCTTCTGACTCCCAGGCCCGTGCCCTCACCTTATGCAGCAGACAAATGGCAGCAAACCTTCTGACTCCCTGGCCTGTGCCCTAACCCTATGCAGCAGACAAATGGCAGCAAGCCTTGTGACTCCCAGGTCGGTGCCTTATCCCTATGAAGCAGAGAAATGGCAGTAAACCTTGTGACTCCCAGGCCCGTGGCCTAACCCCATGCAGCAGACAAATGGCAGCAAACCTTGTGACTCCCAGGCCCGTGCCCTAACCCTATGCAGCAGACAAATGGCAGCAAGCCTTCTGACTCCCTGGCCCGTTCCCTAACCCCATGTAGCAGACAAATGGCAGCAAACCTTCTGACTCCCAAACCAGGGCCCTGACCCTATGCAGCAGACAAGTGGCAGCAAACCTTGTGCCTCCCAGGCCCGCGCCCTAACCCAACGCAGTAGACAAATGGCAGCAAACTGTGTGACTCCCTGGCCCGTGCCCTAACCCTATGCAGCAGACAAATGGCAGCAAGCCTTGTGACTCCCAGGCCCGTGCCCTAACCCTATGCAGTAGACAAATGGCAGCAAATCTTCTGACTCCCAGGCCCGTGCCCTAACCCTATGCAGCAGACAAACATCAGCAAGCCTTGTGACTCCCAGGCCCGTGCCCTAAACCTATGCAGCAGACAAATGGCAGCAAACCTTCTGACTCCCTGGCCCGTGCCCTAACCTTATGCAGCAGAAAAATGGCAGCAAACCGTCTGACTCCCTGGCCCGTGCCCTAACCCTACACAGCAGATATATGGCAGCAAACCTCGTGACTCCCAGGCCCATGCCCTAACCCTAGTCAGCAGACAAATGGCAGCAAGCCTTGTGACTCCCAGGCCCGTTCCCTAACCCCATACAGAAGACAAATGGCAGCAAGCCTTCTGACACCCAGACCCGTGCCCTAACCCCATGCAGCAGACAAATGGCAGCAAGCCTTCTGAGTCCCTGGCCCATTCCCTAACCCATGCAGCAGACAAATGGCAGGAAACCTTGTGCCTCCCAGGCCCGTTCCCTAACCCCATGAAGCAGACGAATGGCAGCAAACCTTCTGACTCCCAGGCCCGTGCCCTAACCCTGTGAAGCAGACAAATGGCAGGAAACCATCTGACTCCCAGGCCCGTGCCCTAACCCTATGCAGCAGACAAATGGCAGCAAACCTTCTGACTTCCTGGCTTGTGTACTAACCCTATGCAGCAGACAAATGGCAGCAAACCTTCTGACGCCCAGGCCCGTGCCCTAACCTTATGCAGCAGACAAATGGGAGTAAGCCTTGTGATTCCCAGGCCCGTGCCCTATGCAGCAGACAAATGGAAGCAAACCTTGTGACTCCCAGGCCCGTGCCTGAACCCTATGCAGCAGACAAATGGCAGCAAATCTTCTGACTCCCTGGCTCGTGCCCTAACCCTATGCAGCAGCCAAATGGCACCAATCCTTCTGACTCCCAGGCCCGTGCCCTAACCCTATGCAGCAGGCAAATGGCAGTAAGTCTTGTGACTCCCAGGCCCGTGCCTTAACCCTATGCAGCAGAGAAATGGCAGCAAGCCTTGTGACTCCCAGGCCCGTGCCCTAACCCTATGCAGCAGACATATGGCAGCAAACCTTGTGACTCCCTGGCCCGTGCCCTAACCCTATGCAGCAGACAAATGGCAGCAAGCCTTGTGACTCCCAGGCCCGTGCCCTAACCCTATGGCAGCAAACCCTGTGACTCCCTGGCCCGTGCCCTAACCCTATGCAGCCGACAAATGGGAGTAAGCCTTGTGATTCCCAGGCCCGTGCCCTATGCAGCAGACAAATGGAAGCAAACCTTGTGACTCCCAGGCCCGTGCCTGAACCCTATGCAGCAGACAAATGGCAGCAAATCTTCTGACTCCCTGGCTCGTGCCCTAACCCTATGCAGCAGCCAAATGGCAGCAATCCTTCTGACTCCCAGGCCCGTGCCCTAACCCTATGCAGCAGGCAAATGACAGTAAGTCTTGTGACTCCCAGGCCCGTGCCTTAACCCTATGCAGCAGACAAATGGCAGCAAGCCTTGTGATTCCCAGGCCCGTGCCCTAACCCTATGCAGCAGACATATGGCAGCAAACCCTGTGACTCCCTGGCCCGTGCCCTAACCCTATGCAGCAGACAAATGGCAGCAAACCTTCTGACTCCAAGGCCCGTGCCCTAACCCTATCCAGCAGACAAATGGCAGTAAACCTTCTGACTCCCTGGCTCGTGCCCTAACCCTATGCAGCAGCCAAATGGCAGCAAACCTTCTGACTCCCAGGCCCGTGCCCTAACCCTATGCAGCAGACAAATGGCAGTAAGCCTCGTGACTCCCAGGCCCGTGCCTTAATCCTATGCAGCAGAGAAATGGCAGCAAACCTTCTGACTCCCTGGCCCGTGGCCTAACCCCATGCAGCAGACAAATGGCAGGAAACCTTGTGCCTCCCAGGTCCGTGCCCTAACCCTATGCAGCAGACAAATGGCAGCAAACCTTCTGACTCCGTGTGCCCTATCCCTATGCAGCAGACAAATGGCAGCAAACCTTGTGACTCCCAGGCCCGTGCCCTAACCCCATGAAGCAGATAAATGGCAGCAAGCCTTGTGACTCCCAGGCCCGTGGCTTAACGCTATGCAGCAGACAAATGGCAGCAAGCCTTCTAAAATCCCTGGCCTGTGCCCTAACCCCATGCAGCAGACAAATGGCAGGAAACCTTGTGCCTCCCAGGCCCGTGCCCTAACCCTATGCAGCAGACAAATGGCAGCAAACCTTCTGACTCCCTGGCCCGTGCCCTAACCCTATGCAGCAGACAAATGGCAGCAAGCCTTGCGACTCCCAGGCTCGTGTCCTAATCCAATGAAGCAGACAAATGGCAGCAAAACCTTCTGACTCCCTGGCCCGTGCCCTAACCCTATGCAGCAGACAAATGGCAGCAAACCTTCTGACTCCCTGGCCCGTGCCCTAACCCTATGCAGCAGACAAATGGCAGCAAGCCTTGCGACTCCCAGGCTCGTGTCCTAATCCAATGAAGCAGACAAATGGCAGCAAAACCTTCTGACTCCCTGGCCCGTGCCCTAAACCTATGCAGCAGACAAATGGCAGCAAACCTTCTGACTCCCTGGCCCGTGCCCTAACCCTATGCACCAGACAAATGGCAGCAAACCTTCCGACTCCCAGGCCCGTGCCCTAACCCCATGCAGCGGACAAATGGCAGCAAACCTTGTGCCTCCCTGGCCCGTGCCCTGACCCTATGCAGCAGACAAATGGCAGCAAACCTTCTGACTCCCTGGTCCATGCCCTAACCCTATGCAGCAGGAAAATGGCAGCAAGCCTTGTGACTCCCTGGCCCGTGCCCTAACCCCATGCAGCAGACAAATGGCAGCAAACGTTCTGACTCCCTGGCCCATGCCCTAACCCTATGCAGCAGACAAATGGCAGCAAACCTTCTGACTCCCAGGCCCGTGCCCTAACCCTATGCAGCAGACAAATGGCAGCAAACCTTCTGACTCCCAGGCCCGTTCCCTAACCCTATGCAGCAGACAAATGGCAGCAAACCTTCTGACTCCAAGGCCCGTGCCCTAACCCTATGCAGCAGACAAATGGCAGCAAACCTTCTGACTCCCAGGCCCGTGCCCTAACCCTATGCAGCAGACAAATGGCAGCAAACCTGCTGACTCCCAGGCCTGTGCCCTAACCCCATGTACCAGACAAATGGCAGCAAACCTTGTGACTCCCAGGCCCGTGCCCTAACCCTATGCAGCAGACAAATGGCAGCAAGCCTTGTGACTCCCAGGCCCGTGCCCTAACCCCATGCAGCAGACAAATGGCAGGAAACCTTGTGCCTCCCAGGCCCGTGCCCTATCCCTATGCAGCAGACAAATGGCAGCAAATCTTCTGACTCCCTGGCTCGTGCCCTAACCCTATGCAGCAGCCAAATGGCACCAATCCTTCTGACTCCCAGGCCCGTGCCCTAACCCTATGCAGCAGGCAAATGGCAGTAAGTCTTGTGACTCCCAGGCCCGTGCCTTAACCCTATGCAGCAGAGAAATGGCAGCAAGCCTTGTGACTCCCAGGCCCGTGCCCTAACCCTATGCAGCAGACATATGGCAGCAAACCTTGTGACTCCCTGGCCCGTGCCCTAACCCTATGCAGCAGACAAATGGCAGCAAGCCTTGTGACTCCCAGGCCCGTGCCCTAACCCCATGCAGCAGACAAATGGCAGGAAACCTTGTGCCTCCCAGGCCCGTGCCCTATCCCTGTGCAGCAGACAAATGGCAGCAAACCTTCTGACTCCCTGGCCCGTGCCCTAACCCTATGCAGCAGACAAATGGCAGCAAGCCTTGCGACTCCCAGGCTCGTGTCCTAATCCAATGAAGCAGACAAATGGCAGCAAAACCTTCTGACTCCCTGGCCCGTGCCCTAACCCTATGCAGCAGACAAATGGCAGCAAACCTTCTGACTCCCTGGCCCGTGCCCTATCCCTATGCAGCAGACAAATGGCAGCAAACCTTCTGACTCCCAGGCCCGTGCCCTAACCCTATGCAGCAGACATATGGCAGCAAGCCTTCTGACTCCCAGGCCTGTGCCCTAACCCCATGCGGCAGACAAATGGCAGCAAGCTTAGTGACTCCCAGGCCCGTGCCCTAACCCTACGCAGCAGACAAATGGCAGCAAACCTTCTGACTCCAGGCCCGTGCCCTAACCCTATGCAGCAGACAAATGGCAGCACACCTTCTGATTCCCAGGCCCGTGCCCTAACCCTATGCAGCAGAGAAATGGCAGCAAACCTTCTGACTCCGAGGCCAGTGCCTTAACCCTAGTCAGCAGACAAATGGCAGCCAGCCTTGTGACTCCCAGGCCCATGCCCTGACCCTATGCAGCAGACAAATGGCAGCAAGCCTTGTGACTCCCAGGCCCATGCCCTAACCCTATGCAGCAGACAAATGGCAAAAAACCTTCTGACTCCCTGGCCCGTGCCCTAACCCTATGCAGCAGACAAATGGCAGCAAGCCTTGTGACTCCCAGGCCTGTGCCCTAACCCTATGCAGCAGACAAATGGCAGCAAACCTTGTGCCTCCCCGGCCCGTGCCCTAACCCCATGCAGCAGACAAATGGCAGCAAGCCTTGTGACTCCCAGGCCCGTGTCCTAACCCTATGCAGCAGACAAATGGCAGCAAACCTTCTGATTCCCAGGCCCGTACACTATCCCTATGCAGCAGACAAATGGCAGCAAACTTTGTGACTCCCAGGCTCGCGGCCTAACCCCATGCAGCAGAACAAATGGCAGCATGCCTTCTGACTCCCAGGCCCGTGCCCTAACCCTATGCAGCAGACAAATGGCCGCAAACTTTGTGACTCCCAGGCCCGTGCCCTATCCCTATGCAGCAGACAAATGGCAGCAAACTTTGTGACTCCCAGGCCCGTGCCCTAACCCTATGCAGCAGAACAAATGGCAGCATGCCTTCTGACTCCCAGGCCCGTGCCCTAATCCTATGCAGCAGACAAATGGCAGCAAACTTTGTGACTCCCAGGCCCGTGCCCTAACCCTATGCAGCACACAAATGGCATCAAACCTTGTGACTCCCAGGCCCATGCCCTATCCCCATGCCATACTGCTTACAAAACGTACAAAACGCTCGGGAGGGTCCACTGCGACAGAGTTGGTCAATGGGACCCCTGCCCACAAGGAGTTTAGAGGAGTAGTTGGGCAGTAAAAACAGATTATCTCAGTAAGCACTCAATAAATACGATTGAATGAATGACTCCCCACAGCACATATGTATCTATCTGTATATATCTGTAATTTATTGTTTTATCTACTTGTATTAATGTCTGTCTCCCCCTCTAGACCGCGAGCTCATTGTTGCGTAGGGACCGTCTCTATATAATAATAATAATAATGATGGTATTTGTTAAGCGCTTACTATGTGCAAAGCACCGTTCTAAGCACTGGGGAGCTTACAAGGTGACCAGGTTTTCCCACTGGGGGTTCCCAGTTTTCATCCCCATTTTACAGATGAGGTAACTGAGGCCTGGATAAGTGAAGTGACTTGCCCAAAGTCTAAGCGCTGGGGAGGTTACAAGGTGAGGGAACTGAGGCCCAGAGAAGTGAAGTGACTTGCCCACAGTCACACAGCGGACAGTTGGCAGAGCCGGGATTTGAACCCCTGACCTCTGACTCCAAAGCCCGGGCTCTTTCCATCTGAGCCACACTGCTTCTCATCTATATGTCAAATCTATATGTTGCCAACTTGTACTTCTCAAGCGCTTAGTACAGTGCTCCACACACAGTAAGCGCTCAATAAATACGATTGAGTGAATGAATGAATGAAATTATTGGATTGGTTTCATCACACCCCACCTACAAACGTTTTAAGTCAATGCCTGCCAATGACAAAGTAAGAAATCATCTTTAGGAGGCGTGAAGATGGAGCCATCTAGTCTCGGCTTGCTACAGCTTCAGCAGAACCCTTTAATTTTGGCCTCATGATGGCTTCTGCTTAGTTACTCGGTTTGATGAAGAAAAACTGGATCTCGCACCTGCAGTATTGGGGAACATCCAGCTCCTCAATTTTACTTGCTTTTGGCCCACTACACATCTGCCATACACCCCCTGGCCTGGAATGCCCCCCCCCCCCACATCCGCCAAGTTTCCTCCCTTCAAGGCCCTACTGAGAGCTCACCTCCTCCAGGAGGCCTTCCCAGACTGAGCCCCCTCCTTCCTCTCCCCCTCCTCCCCCTCTCCATCTCTCCCGCCTCACCTCCTTCCCTTCCCCACAGCACCTGTATATATGTATATATGTTTGTATGTATTTATTACTCTATTTATTTATTTATTTATTTTAGGTGTACATATTTATTCTATTCATTTTATTTTGTTAATATGTTTTGTTTTGTTCTCTGTCACCCCCGTCTAGACTGTGAGCCCACTGTTGAGTAGGGACCGTCTCTATGTGTTGCCAACTTGGACTTCCCAAGCGCTTAGTACAGTGCTCTGCACACAGTAAGCGCTCAATAAATACGATTGATTGATTGATTGATATGAGAGGCTTCTCGTATGGCCAGAGAGAGAGAGCGTTTTTTGCTGTTGTTGCTGGGTTGTTGTTTTTTTAATGGTATCTGTTAAGCACTTACTGTGTGCCAGGCACCGTATTATGCGCTGGGGGATACAAGCAAATCGGGTTGGACATAATCCCTGTCCTACATCAGGCTCACGGCCTCAATCGCCCGTTTTACAGATGGGGTAACTGAAGCCCAGAGAAGTGAAGTGACTTTCCAAAGGTCACACAGCAGACAGACAAGTGTCAGAGCCGGGATTAGAACCCACGACCTCTGGACCCCCGGGCCCGGGCTCTATCCACTTAACACCATGCTGAGAACTCACCGTGTGCCAGGCATAACAGCGCTGGCGTAAAGCCGAGCTAACCAGGTTGGCTCCAGTCCACGTCCCACATGGGACTAGAAATATTAATCCTCATTTGACCGGCGAGGTAACTGAGGCCAAGAGAAGTGAAATGACTTGCCCAGGGTCACACAGCAGACAAGCGATGGAGGCGGGATTAGAGTCCTGGTGACTTCATTCATTCAATCGTATTTATTGAGCGCTTACTGTGTGCTGAGCACTGGACTAAGCACTTGGGAAGTACAAATTGGCAACATATAAAGACGCCTACCCAACAACGGGCTCACATCTTCTGACGCCCAAGCCTGGGCTCTACCCACTAGGTAACACTGCTTCTCTGAGGGAGGAGCCAGACAAGGAGGGAGCATGTGACTGGAAGGGGATGGGATCATGTGGAAAGGTGGGGAGGGGTTGGAGGAGGAGAGGGCCAGCCTGCCCAGCCCAAGGGGGGGTGCCCCCACTGTCAAAAGCATCCACTGGCTATTAATAATAATAATAATAATGATGATGATGGTATTTGTTAAGCGCTTACTAAGTGCCAAGCACTGTTCTAAGCGCTGGGGTAGAAACAAGATAATGGGGTGGTCCCACTTGGGGCTCACAGTCTTAATCCCCAATTTCCAGATGAGGTAACTAAGGCCCAGAGAATAATTATAATAATAATAATAATGGCATTTATTAAGCACTTACTATGTGCAAAGCACTGTTCTAAGCGCTGGGGAGGTTACAAGGAGATCAGGTTGTCCCACGGGGGGCTCACAGTCTTAACCCCCATTTTCCAGATGAGGTAACTAAGGCCCAGAGAAGTGAAGTGACTCGCCCAAAGCCACCCAGCTGACAAGTGGCGGAGCTGGGATTCACGACCTCTGATTCCCAAGCCTGGGATCTTTCCACAGAGCCACGCCGCTTCTCTATCGTCAATCAATCAATCAATCTATCGTATTTATTGAGCGCTTACTGTGTGCAGAGCACTGGGAAGTACAAGTTGGCAACATACAGAGACAGTCCCTACCCAACAGTGGGCTCACAGTCTAGAAGGGGGAGATAGAGAACAAAACCAAACATACTAACAAAATGAAATAAATAGAATAGATATGTACAAGTAAAATAAGTAAATAAATAAATAGAGTAATAAATATGTACAAACATATATACATATATACAGGGTCTATATATGTATACATACATATGTATACATATACATGTATACTGTATATATACATATATACAGTATACATATACATGTATACTGTATATATACATATATACAGTCATCACGGTCTCTCTGCCACTCGACCGACCCTCCTTCCAGCCCACCCACAGGTTCCCACGCGCTGCCGAGGACACCAAGATCAACAAGCTCATATGCAGACCTGCTCACGCACATGCTCTCACGTGGATGCTCTCACACATTCCCATCAACGGGCTTCCCATAAACCCCGTCTCCCCGGGAGCGAGCCTTGGCCTGGGCCCCACAGCCCAGGGATCCCCTGCTTCCTGGGGGTGGGCCTCGCCCCCCAGCTGGGCTCCCAGCCTCCACAGGCCCCTTCGTGGGATGAAGGAAACAGGAAATGACTCGACACAGTCACAATCCACTGAGGCCTGCTTCGGCCCTCCCTCCCCACCTCCCCTCAGACAGACCCTAACCTTTCATTCATTTATTCAATCGTATTTATTGAGCGCTTACTGTGCGCAGAGCACTGGACTAGAAGCGCTTGGGAAGTCCAAGTTGGCAACATCTAGAGACGGCCCCTACCCAACAGCGGGCTCACAGTCTAGAAGGGGGAGACAGAGAACAAAACAAAACGTATTAACAAAATAAAATAAATAGAATAAATATGTACAAATAAAATAGAGAAATAAATACGGACAAACATATATACATATATCCAGGTGCTGTGGGGAGGGGAAGGAGGTAAGGTGCGGGTGATGAGAAGCAGCGTGGCTCAGTGGAAAGAGCACGGGCTTTGAAGTCAGGGGTCAGGGGTTCGAATCCTGGCTCCACCACATGTCTGCTGTGTGACCTTGGGCAAGTCACTTCACTTCTCTGAGCCTCAGTTACATCATCTGTAAAATGGGGATGAAGAGTGTGAGCCCCACGTGGGACAACTTGATCACCTTGTATCACCCCCAGCGCTTAGAGCAGTGCTTTGCACATAGTAAGTGCTTAACAAATGCCATCATTACTATTATTATTATTATGAGGAGGGGGCTCAGTGTGGGAAGGCCTCCTGGAGGAGGTGAGCTCTCAGTAGGGCTTTGAAGGGAGGAAGAGAGCTCGCTTGGCGGATTTTGGGAAAGAGGGCATTCCAGGCCAGGGGGAGGGCGTGGGCCGGGGGTCGACGGCGGGACGGGAGAGAACGAGGCGCAGTGAGGAGATTAGCGGCAGAGAAACGGAGGGTGCAGGCTGGGCTGGAGAAGGAGAGAAGGGAGGTGAGTAGGAGGGGGCGAGGTGATGGACAGCCTTGAAGCCGAGGGTGAGGAGTTTTTGTCTGATGCGTAGGTTGATTGGTAGCCACTGGAGATATTGCTCCCCTCTGCTCCCCTCACTCCGCCCCAGCCACCCCTGGGCCGGGCACTGTGGATTGTGGGCCCGGGCACCAAGGACCCCCCTCCTTTAGCTTGTGGGAGAGTCCCCATCCGGCAGCAGCAGCGAGGAAATCTCCTTCCACCACGAATTCCCCGAGAGCCAGGGCCATGAGCACGGTGTAGCAGCGACAGCATTTTGCCTGGGAGTCGGTCGGTCACGGGTTCCAATACCCGCTCTGCCACTTGTCTGCTGTGTGACCGTGGGCAAGTCCCTTCACTTCTCTGGGCCTCAGTTACCTCATCTCCCAATGAGCCAGGCACTGTACTAAGCACCAGAGTGGATACGAGCAAATTGGGTCGGACGCAGTCCCTGTCCCCCCGTGGGACTCACAGTCTCAATCCCCGTTTTGCAGATGAGGTAACTGAGGCACAGAGAAGTGAAGCGACGCGCGAAGTCACAAAGCTGGCAATTGGCAGAGCTGGGATTTGAACCCAAGACCTCTGATTCCAAAGCCCGGGCTCTTTCCACTAAGCCACACCGCTTCTCAAAGAGAGGAATATGAAGAGCTGGGGTGGAACCCAGCAAATTTGGTTGGACCCTCTCCCTATCCCAAGTGGGGCTCACAGTCTCCATCACCATTTTTCAGATGAGGGAACTGAGGTATAGAGGAGTTAAGTGACTGGCCCAAGGTCATGCAGCAGACAAATGGCAGCAAACCTTGTGACTCCCAGGCCCGTGCCCTAACCCTATGCAGAAGACAAATGGCAGCAAACCTTGTGACTCCTTGGATCGTGCCCTAACCCTATGCAGCAGAAAAATGGGAGCAAACCCTGTGACTCCCAGGCCCGTGCCTTAACCCTATGCAGCAGAAAAATGGCAGCAAACCTTCTGACTCCCTGGCCCGTGCCCTAACCCCATGCAGCAGACAAATGGCAGCAAGCCTTGTGACTCCCAGGCCCGTGCCCTAACCCTATGCAGCAGACAAATGGCAGCAAGGCTTGTGACTCCCTGGCCCGTGCCCTAACCCTATGCAGCAGATAAATGGCAGCAAGGCTTGTGACTCCCTGGCCCGTGCCCTAACCCTATGCAGCAGACAAATGGCAGCAAGGCTTGTGACTCCCTGGCCCGTGCCCTAACCCTATGCAGCAGACAAATGGCAGCAAGGCTTGTGACTCCCTGGCCCGTGCCCTAACCCTATGCAGCAGACAAATGGCAGCAAGGCTTGTGACTCCCTGGCCTGTGCCCTAACCCTATGCAGAAGACAAATGGCAGCAAACCTTGTGACTCCCTGGATCGTGCCCTAACCCTATGCAGCAGAAAAATGGCAGCAAACCCTGTGACTCCCAGGCCCGTGCCCTAACCGTATGCAGCAGAAATATGGCAGCAAACCTTCTGACTCCCAGGCCCGTGCCATAACCCTATGCAGCAGACAAATGGCAGCAAGCCTTGTGACTCCCAGGCCCGTGCCCTAACCCTATGCAGCAGACAAATGGCAGCAAACCTTCAGACTCCCTGGCCCCTGCCCTAACCCTATGCAGCAGACAAATGGCAGCAAACCTTCTGACTCCCTGGTCCGTGCCCTAACCCTATGCAGCAGACAAATGGCAGCAAGCCTTGTGACTCCCTGGCCAGTGTCCTAACCCTATGCAGCAGACAAATGGCAGCAAGCCTTGTGCCTCCCAGGCCCGTGCCCTAACCCTATGCAGCAGACAAATGGCAGCAAACCTTCTGACTCCTTGGCCCCTGCCCTAACCCTATGCAGCAGACAAATGGCAGCAAACCTTCTGACTCCCTGGCCCTGCCCTAACCCTATGCAGTAGACAAATGGCAGGAAACCTTGTGACTCCCAGGCCCGTGCCCTAACCCTATGCAGCAGACAAATGACAGCAAGCCTTGTGACTCCCAGGCCTGTGCCCTAACCCTATGCAGCAGACAAATGGCAGCAAACCTTCTGATTCCCAGGCCCGTGCCCTAACCCCATGCAGCAGACAAATGGCAGCAAGCCTTGTGACTTCCAGGCCCGTGCCCTAACCCTATGCAGCGGACAAATGGCAGAAAACCTTGTGACTCCCAGGCCCGTGCCCTAAACCTATGCAGCAGAAAAATGGCAGCAAACCTTGTGACTCCCAGGCCCGTGCCCTAACCCTATGCAGCAGACAAATGGCAGCAAACCTTGTGCCTCCTAGGCCCGTGCCCTAACCCCATGCAGCAGACAAATGGCAGCAAGCCTTGTGACTCCCAGGCCCGTGCCCTAACCCTATGCAGCAGACAAATGGCAGCAAACCTTGTGACTTCCTGGCCCGTGCCCTATCCCTATGCAGCAGACAAATGGCAGCAAGCCTTCTGACTCCCAGGCCTGTGCTGTAACCCTATGCAGCAGACAAATGGCAGCAAGCCTTGTGACTCCCTGGCTAGTGCCCTAACCCTATGCAGCAGATAAATGGCAGCAAACCTGGTGACTCCCAGGCCCGTGCCCTAACCCTATGCAGCAGACACATGTCAGCAAACCTTCAGACTCCCTGGCCCCTGCCCTAACCCTATGCAGCAGACAAATGGCAGCTAACCTTGTGACTCCCAGGCCCGTGCCCTAACCTTATGCAGCAGACAAATGGCAGCAAACCTTCTGACTCCCAGGCCCCTGCCTTAACCCTATGCAGCAGACAAATGGCAGCAAGCCATGTGACTCCCAGGCCCGTGCCCTAACCCTATGCAGCAGACAAATGGCAGCAAGCCTTGTGACTCCCAGGCCCGTTCCCTGACCCTATGCAGCAGACAAATGGCAGCAAATCTTTTGACTCCCAGGCCCGTTCCCTAACCCTATGCAGCAGACAAATGGCAGCAAATCTTTTGATTCCCAGGCCCGTGCCCTAACCCTATGCAGCAAACAAATGGCAGCAAACCTGACTCCCTGGACCGTGCCCTAACCCTATGCAGCAGACAAATGGCAGCAACCCTTGTGACTCCCAGGCCTGTGCCCTAACCCTATGCAGCAGACAAATGGCAGCAAGCCTTGTGACTCCCAGGCCCGTGCCCTAACCCTATGCAGCAGACAAATGGCAGCAAACCTTCTGACTCGCAGGCCCATGCCCTAACCCTATGCAGCAGACAAATGGCAGCAAACCTTGTGACACCCAGGCCCGTGCCCTAACCCTATGCAGCAGAGAAATGGCAGCAAACCTTGTGACTCCCAGGCCCGTGCCCTAACCATATGCAGAAGACAAATGGCAGCAAACCTTCTGACTCCCTGGCCCGTGCCCTAACCCTATGCAGCAGACAAATGGCAGCAAACCTTGTGATTCCCAGGCCCGTGCCCTAACGCTATGCAGCAGACAAATGGCAGCAAACCTTCTGACTCCCTGGTCCGTGCCCTAACCCTATGCAGCAGACAAATGGCAGCAAACCTTGTGACTCCCAGGCCCGTGCCCTAACCCTATGCAGCAGACAAATGGTAGCAAACCTTCTGACTCCTTGGCCCCTGCCCTAACCCTTTGCAGCAGACAAATGGCAGCAAACCTTCGGACTCCCTGGCCCAAGCCCTAAACTTATGCTGCAGACAAACGGCAGCAAACCTTCTGACTCTCAGGCCCGTGCCCTAACCCTATGCAGCAGACAAATGGCAGCAAACCTTCTGACTCCCATGCCTGTGCCCTAACCCCATGCAGCAGACCAATGGCAGCAAACCTTCTGACTCCCTGGCCCGTGCCCTATCCCTACGCAGCAGACAAATGGCAGCAAACCTTCTGACTCCCAGGCCCGTACTCTATCCCTATGCAGCAGACTAATGGCAGCAAACCCTGTGCCTCCCAGGCCCGTGCCCTAGCCCTATGCAGCAGACAAATGGCAGCAAGCCTTGTGCCTCCCAGGCCCGTGCCCTAACCCTATGCAGCAGACAAATGCCAGCAAACCTTGTGCCTCCCAGGCCCGTGCCCTAACCCTATGCAGCAGACAAATGGCAGCAAACCTTCTGACTCCCTGGTCCGTGCTCCATCCCCATGCAGCAGACAAATGGCAGCAAACCTTCTGACTCCCTGGTCTGTGCCCTTGCCCTCTGCAGCAGACAAATGGCAGAAAACCTTCTTCTGTCTCCCTGGCCCGTGCCCTAACCCTATGCAGCAGAAAAATGGCAGCAAACCTTGCGACTCCCAGGCCCGTGCCCTAGTCCTATGCAGCAGACAAATGGCAGAAAGCCTTGTGACACCCAGGCCCGTGCCCTATCCCTATGCAGCAGACAAATGGCAGCAGACCTTGTGACTCCCAGGCCCGTGCTCTATCCCTATGCCATACTGCTTATCTATCGATGGTTATCGATTGATCTCTGGTATGTACTGAGCGCTCGCTTGCTTTGTGGAGAGCCCCGTACAAAAAGCGCTCAGGAGGGTCCACTGCGACAGAATTGGTCGATGGGACCCCTGCCCACAAGGAGTTTAGAGGAGGAGTTGGGCGGTAAAAACAGATGATCTCAGTAAGCACTCAATAAATACGATTGAATGAACGACTACCCACAGCACCTATGTATCTATCTGTATATATCTGTAATTTATTGTTTTATCTACTTGTATTAATGCCTGTCTCCCCCTCTAGACCGTGAGCTCGTTGTTGGGTAGGGACTGTCTCTATATAATAATAATGATGATGATGGTATTTGTTAAGCGCTTACAGTCTGGGACTCACAGTCTCAATCCCCGATTTACAGATGAGGTCACTGAGGCACCAAGAAGTGACTTGCCCAAGATCACACAGCAGACAGGTGGTGGGGCCAGGATTAGAACCTATGACCTTCTTGACTTCAAGGCCTGGGCTCTATCCACTCCGCCATGTGCTTTGCTTCTGATGAACTCTCCAGAGCACTAGATAAGTTTTCTAGCACTCCAAAGACTCCCAGGGAGTATGGTGGGTTGATAGGAAACCAATCCAGAGAGGGGCAGAAATGGCCCCGAGGTGACCCAGCGGTCCCGGGCCCCCGGGCTCCTCAGCTGATGGTCCTCCGGGGACAGGGAACCCACGGATGAGCCCCAGAGACATCAAATCCCGTGACTTCTTTGATGTGCCCCCAGGGAGATCCCTGCCGTGACAGCTTGTGGGGGGACAGGAAGGAGGGCGGCCCCATGGAGAGCTGGAGTGGGGCATTAAGACACCCAGTTTCTAACCCCAGCTCTGCCCTGGCCTTGGGCAAGTCACAACTTCTCTGGGCCTCAGTTTCCTCATCTGTAGAATGGATATAAAATACCCACTGTGCTAACCACGGTTCTTCATCAGTGGCAATTATTGAGCACTTACTACGTGCACAGCGCTTGTACTAAGCACTTGGGAGAGTACAATACAACAAGAAGCAGCGTGGCTCAGTGGAAAAAGCCCGGGCTTTGGATTCAGAGGTCACGGGTTCAAACCCCAGCTCCGCCAATTGTCAGCTGGGTGACTTTGGGCAAGTCACTTCACTTCTCTGGGCCTCAGTTCCCTCATCTGAAAAATGGGGATTAAGACTGTGAGCCCTCCGTGGGACAACCCAATCACCTTGTAACCTTCCCGGCGCTTAGAACCGTGCTTTTCCCACAGTAAGTGCTTAATAAATGCCATTATTATTATTCTCTGGGCCTCAGTTACCTCATCTGTAAAATGGGGATTAAGACTGTGAGCCCCCCCGTGGGACAACCCGATCACCTTGTAACCTCCCCGGCGCTTAGAACAGTGCTTTGCCCACAGTAAGCGCTTAATAAATGTCATCATTATTATTATTATTCTCTGGGCCTCAGTTACCTCACCCGTAAAATGGGGATTAAGACTGTGAGCCCCCCGTGGGACAACCTGATCACCTTGTAACCTCCCCGGCGCTTCGAACAGTGCTATGCACATAGTAAGCGCTTAATACATGCCATTATCATTATTATTATTATATAATCTCAATGAGGGCAGGGAATATGTCTGTTTATTGTTGTACTGTCCTTTCCCAAGCGCTTAGTACAGTGCTCTGTGGACTTTACAGTGCTCTTCTAGACCGTGAGCCCATTGTGGGGCAGGGATTGTCTCTATCTGTTGCCGACTTGTAGGTCCCAAGCGCTTAGTCCAGTGCTCTGCACAGAGTAGGCGCTCAATAAATACGATTGGATGACTGAATGAATGAAAGACGACTGAATGAGTGAAGGAATGGTCAGCACCGGGGCGGCGCAGCGCTCAGGGCGGCCGGCAGGGGGCGATCCCCCACACACCGCCCCCTCGGCGCATGCGCGGTCCCGCCCCGCCTCCTGCATCCCGGCCGCGGTTGCTAGGCAACCGGCCGCCCCGCCGGGATGGGATGGGATGGGATGGGGGAAGCAGGGAGGAGGAGGAGGAGGGTCCCCCGGGGGAGGGAAGGGGAGCGGGGGGGGGGGATGGGCCGAGCAAGTCCCCTCCCTCCCGGCCTCGCTGGCAACTGGGATTTGGACAAAGCTTTCGTGTTCCCAAGGCGCCTTCACATCCGTGATCTCACTTAGTGCGGTGCCACGACCTCCCGCCCCTCTCCCCCGAGGGACGGAGAGGCAGGTGTTAAAGCCGTTTTACCGAGCAGGGAGGAAACTCTGGCCCAGAGGGGTGAAGCCACTTGCCCGGGGTCACACGGCCGGCCAGGGGCTCGACCCTGGAATCCAGGCTCCCAGCCCTGAGCCCTCTGCAGGGGATTCATTCATTCAATCGTATTTATTGAGCGCTTACTGTGTGCACAGCACTGTACTAAGCGCTTGGGAAGTACAAGTTGGCAACATACAGAGACGGTCCCTACCCAACAGCGGGCTCACAGTCTAGTAGGGGGATATCTCATCTGTAAACCGGGGATTAAGACTGTGAGGGGATCGTGCCAGCCGGGGGCAAGGCGGGGTGGGTATTCCCTGGCAGCGCCTGGGGACGGTGGGTAGGTAATAATAATAACGATGGCATTCGTTAAGCGCTTACTACATGCAAAGCACCGTTCTAAGCGCTGGGGAGGATACACGCTGACCAGATTGTCCCTCGTGGGACTCACAGTCTTCTTCCCCATTTTACGAATGAGGGAACTGAGGCCCAGAGAAGTGAAGTGACTTGTCTAAAGTCACACAGCTGACAAGTGGCGGGGCAGGGATTGGAACCCATGACCTCTGCCTCCCAAGCCCGGGCTCTTTCCATTGAGCCACGCTGCTTCTCAGCATGGGTAAGGGCGACAGGGATGCTGCCCAGAATCTGAACCTTGGAACAGTGCTTTGCACACACTAAGCGCTCGGTAAATACCATGGATTGACTGATCATTCATTCATTCAATCGCATTTACTACTACTATTAATAATAATGGCATTTTGTTAAGCGCTTACTATGTGCCAGGCACTGTACTAAATGCAGGGGTGGATACAAGCAAATCGAGTTGACCACAGTCCCTGTCCCACGTGGGGCTCACAGTCTCAATCCCCATTTTACAGATAAGGGAACTGAGGCCCAGAGAAGTGAATGACCTGCCCAAGGTCACACAGCAGACAAGTGGCGGAGTCGGGATTAGAACCTAGGACCTTTTGACTCCCAGGTGCAAGCTCTAGCCATTATTATTGACCACTTACTGTAAGAAAAGCACTGTACTGAGCACTTGGGAGAGCACACAAACTCGCTGTGGGCAGAGAATGTGTTTGATGCTATATTGTACTCTCCCAAGTGCCCAATACAGTGCTTTGCACTCAGTAATTGTTCAAAAAAGTGTTCTATGTTAGATGACATATAATAATAATATAACCAACAGACTCATTCCTGCCCACAACGAGCTTACATATTGAACCTCTGGCTCTCCCCCCCCTTCCACCCCACTGAGCCTCTCTCTAGATTGTCTGTAAGCTCGTCGTGGGCAGGGAAAGTCACTGTTTATTGTACTCTCCCGAGCGCTTGGTACAGCGCTCTGCACACAGCAAGCGCTCAATAAATAGGATTGAGTGGCAGTGGAACGGAGTCTGGGACGCGATCCCACCCCCTGGAAGCTGACTTCTGACCTTTCAGAACAAAGCGGCCAGAGTCAGCTAGTCGGCGTCGACTGGTCCTCCTCCTTCCCTTCCTTTTCTCCGTCCCTCTGCAGCTCCCAACCCCATCCCCCAGACGGGCCCAGGAATGCCATCCCAATCCCCAGGCTCAAGTCTCCCCGGATCCACGGTTGGAGTGGGGGGCGCCCGGCCTTTCCCTTCCCGATCTGGATGGGACGGTGCATCCCAGGACATCTGGACGGTCACACACCCTGCATCCCAGAGCCGGCCAATCTCAACCGGGCTGTGGTGGCGGGGGAATGAGGACTGCGGCGGCGGTGCAGTGTTTTCCTGAAAGCGCTCCTTACCACCACCACCACCCCCCGCCGCCCCCCAAGAGTTAACATTGTGCAGCTGTGGGAAAGGGGTCTGTCATCCAGTTCCATAACAAAGAGTCTGCATTTGGTTCTCATCTGAATTCCGGGAGGACCTGCCGTTTGCATTCCCGTTCCTTCCTTCTTTCCATCTGCCTCGGTTTCCAGCCAGCAGCCAGGGGGTTCAGAAGGGTGGAAGCGGAGTGGGGAGGGGGTCGGACCCCCTCAGTCCGGCCCTGTGGACTGTAGTAACCAACAAATAATTGCAGGATTTGTAAATAATAATAACAGTGGTGGTATTTGTTAAGCGCTTACTATGTGCAAAGCGCTGTTCTAAAAGCTGGGGGGGCTACAAGGGGATCAGGTTGTCCCACATGGGGCTCACAGTCTTAATCCCCATTTTACAGATGAGGTAACTGAGGCACAGGGAAGTTAACTGGCTTGCCCAAGGTCACACAGCTGACAAGCGGCGGAGCTGGGATTTGAACCCATAACCTCTGACTCCCAAGCCTTCGCTCTCTCCACTGAGCCACGCTGCTTCCCCCGCAGGGCCTACTGGGAGGCAGGATTAGAACCCATGACCTTCTGACTTCCAGGCTCCTGCTCTATCCGCTAAGCTACGCAAAACAAGTTTCCAAGGTAGAGGACTGTAATCCTCCAACAGCAGAACACTCGATCTGCCAGAGGATCTCCAAGCACTTAAAACCCCCTGTGCCCAACGCAATCCACCGGGGACAGAAACCCCAAGCAGGCAAGGGATGAGGGTTCCTGGAGCCAAGGTAGCCACTGGCAAATCCAAACCAGGATTTTATTTATTTTACTTGTACGTATTCACTATTCTATTTATTTTATTTTGTTAATATGTTTTGTTCTGTTGTCTGCCTCCCCCTTCTAGACTGCGAGCCCCCTGTTGGGTAGGGACCGTCTCTAGATGTTGCCAACTTGGACTCCTCAAGCGCTTAGTACAGCGCTCTGCACTCAGTAAGTGCTCAAAAAGCACTTAGTACAGTGCTCTGCACACAGTAAGGGCTCAATAAAGACGATTGAATGAATTAATGAATGAGACCTGACTGTACTTCCCAAGCGCTTAGTACAGTGCTCTGCACACAGTAAGCGCTCAATAAATACGATTGACTGATTGATTGATTGTGGCTGGATCCATCCCTGGGCCCGCAGACCAGCCAAGGCCAGCTGACGTCTCAGCCAACGCCTAGGTGCCCCTCTGAGCCGGCACACCTGGAGACCCGTGCCAGGGGAATAATTATAATAATTGTGGTGTTTGTTAAACACTTATTATGTGCCAGGCACTGTACTAAGCGCTGGGGTGGATACAAGCAAATTGCGTTGAACACGATCCCCGTCCCACGTGGGGTTCACAATCTCAATCCCCCATTTTACGGATGAGGGAACCGAGGCCCTTCTAGACCGCGAGCCCACTGTTGGGTAGGGACCGTCTCTATATGTTGCCAACTTGTACTTCCCAAGCGCTTAGTACAGTGCTCTGCACACAGTAAGCGCTCAATAAATACGATTGAATGAATGAATGAATGAAGGGACTCGAGGTGGCCGGCAGCTGGACGGGTCAGTCTTCCCAACTTTCCTGGGCAAGCCCAGCCCTGTCCCCAAACCACCCTGACCCCGGACCCCTCAGCACCTAAAACCAGAGACCCTCCCCTCAATCAATCAATCAATCAATCGTATTTATTGAGCGCTTACTGTGTGCAGAGCACTGTACTAAGCACTTAGCACTAACCCTCAGCAGCGGCAGGTGGCCGGGCCCTGAAAGGGGGCTTCCCGGGGGCGTGGGAGCACTGCTGTTTTTCTTCATTTCGTTTTGTATTAATGGTATTCGTTAGGCGCTTGCTACGTGCTTCATCACACTGTACTAAAGCGCCGGGGTAGATACAAGTTAATCGGGTTGAACACACAGTCCATGGCCCACGTGGCCCACAGTCTTAATCTCCATTTTAGAGAAGAGTAAGCGCTTAACAAATACAATTATTATTACGATGATCCCACTCCCATCCCCCCGTCTCCAGTGAGCCCACTGTTGGGAAGGGACCGTCTCTATGTGTTGCCAACTTGTGCTTCCCAAGCACTTAGTACAGTGCTCTGCACAAAGTAAGCGCTCAATAAATACTATTGAATGAATGAATGAGGTAACTGAGGCACAAAGAAGTGAAGTGCGTGGCCAAGGTCACACCTCAGACTGGTGGCGGAGCCGGAATTAGAACCCAGGTCCTCTGGCTCCCAAGGCCCAGGCTCTAGCCACTAGGCCAGGCCAAGGTGACAGGACTTCCAAGATCTACTCCGGGTCATCAGTCCAGGCTAGAGTGGGGGTCAGGCACCCCTGGAGGTGGGGTGGCCCTGGTGACCTTGGGAGGACCCCGGGATCCTCTCGGGACCGGCCCTCCCTGATCCTCCTCGCCCAAGATGGAGCCGGGAAGGGAGGGCGGCGACGCGAGGCGATGAGACGCCAGTACGAGCCGAGGAGACGCCCACGGGAGCAACGGCCCCTGCACCCCCAGGGAGGGGGAAGGACCCACCCTCCCAACCCAGAGTCCAAAGCGAAAGGAGGCAGCCACCCGGAGAGCCTCTTCCTACTCCTACCAGGGCGGCCCGCTCCCGCCACCGCTCGCACCCCCACAACCCCGAGGATTGTGGGAAGACGGGATCCTGGATGAAGTCAGGAGGGAGTGGGCGCGAGGGGAAGGGAGTTGACGCTGAACTAGCCCTTCGCCGCCGGCAGCAGCCAAGCAGAGGAGGCTCTGAGGACCAGAGAGGGTGCAGGCCTCCCCCTAGGACACACAGCAGAGTTGGGCCCAGGGTCCTGAGCCCAGGGTCACTGGAACCCAGCGCCTTGGAGATGGAGCGGAGTCAGAGACAGAGGACAGGGACAGAGGTGAAGAGTTGGAGGGAGACAGAGGCAGAGAGAGGGAGGACTTTTTCAGAGGGGAAACACAATGAATCCCGAAAGGTCCACTCTGGGTTTCCAGGAAGGAAACGGCCTCCAGGAAGAGCAGGACAGAGATCAGAGGCTCCACCCGACAACCCAAGAGCTCTGCAGCGGCAGAAGGAATGGAAATCGGTCCCTCTCCCCTTGTGGGGGTCTCCCTGGGCTTTTCCCCGCGGGGGTCCCGGACAGACGGCGTGTCCATCCGCCCCTCCCCACCCTCGTGCCTGACCTTCACACCGGCCCAGTGGGGTCTCCTCTCAGCAGGGCACGGGGCAGAGGGCCCTGGCGAACTGTGCCCAGGCGCGGCCGTGATGCTGCCCGGCCCGGACATCCAGCTGGAGGCCGGGTCCTGCATCCCAAGTCCTCGGGCTGCAGGTCCTTCTGCGCCCGCTGACCACCGGTCCCAGTCACCCTGGCCTGACGCCGGCCCCACCCACTTTGTCCGGGCCCGTCAGAGCGCTCCGTGCTCTCCTGGACGTTGGGTCCCCGAGGCGGCGGCCGGCACCCCCGGCTGCCCCCAGGGATGGGGTGGGGTGGGGCCGCTGGGTATTTTTGTCTCCAGAGCAGATGGGAGACCTGGAAGAGAGATAAAGTCCCCCCGGCCCCACCCGGGTGGACAAAGCTGGACTCTGTGCCCCACCCCCTCTACACTTACAAACCCAGGGAAGGGGGGACGCGAGGGGCTGGGAAGGTGGAAGAGGAACACGGGAAGGCTCGCTCTGTGACCCTGCAGAATTGCTAAACCTCTCTCTGCCCCAGCCCAGGAGCCATCCTCCACGTTCTGGGGGTTGAAAGCGTCAGAGGCACAGAGTCCTATGGCTCAAGAGAACTTCAAGGGGTCAGCTTGTCCAACCCACTGCCCCTGGGAGAGAACCACAAGGGTCATCTCGCCTATCCCCCTGCCCCTGGGAGGGACTGGGATAGAGAGAACCACAAGGGTCATCTCGCCTATCCCCCTGCCCCTGGGAGGGACTGAATTGGGGAGAACCTCGAGGGGTCAACTCTCCGGCCCCCTGCCTCTGGGAGGGACTGGGGTGGAGAGAACCACAAGAGGTGGTCATCTCACCTAACCGCTTGCCTCCGGCAGTGACGGGGCTAGAGAAAACTACAGGGGTCATCTCGCCCAGTCCCCTGCCTCTGGGAGCGACTGGGCTGGGGAGAACCTCATGGGTCATCTCGTCCAGCCCCCTGCCGCTGGAAGGGACTGCTCAGCAAAATGGAAGCAAGGAAAGCAAGGGGGCAAGGCTCAGATGAGCAGAGGGCCAGCGAGAAGAAGCCCAGGGGGCCAGCCACGCCCAGATCTCAACTAAGCGCTCAATAAATACCACTGATGGACGGACAGACCGGGAAGAGTCCAGGAGACTCTGTAGACACTACCCCTGCCCTCAAGGATCTTAACGGTCTACAGAATGCAGAGCACTGCACTAAGCATCTGGGAGAGGAAAACAGAATTAATAATGACAATCCCTGCCTTCAAGGAGTTTACAGTCCACTAGGAGCAGAGAACTACACAGAGCACTTTGGAGAATACAACAGAGTCGGGAGTAGAGAAACAGCGTGGCTCAGCGGAAAGATCGCAGGTTTGGGAGTCAGAGGCCGTGGGTTCTAATCCCGGCTCCGCCACTTGCCTGCCGTGTGACCTCGGGCAAGCCACTTCACTTCTCTGGGCCTCAGTGACCTCATCTGTAAAATGGGGATTAAGACTGTGAGCCCCGCGTGGGACAGGGACTGCGTCCAACCTGATTAGTCTGTCTCTCCCCCAGCGCTTAGAAGAGTGCCTGGCACAGAGTGAGTGCTCAACAAATACCATAAAAAAATTTTTTTAAAAAATCTAGGACTTTGAGTTTCCATGCCCGGGCCAGGCCGGGCCACTCCGGGAGAGGATTAAACAGCTGCTGAAATCACGTCACCCCCAGGAAGCCTTCCGTGACTCACCTCTCGCCACTCCAACCCCGCCATGTCTCTTATACGCTGTCTCTTGGAGAAGCAGCGTGACTCAGTGGAAAAAGCTCGGGCTTTGGAGTCAGAGGTCATGGGTTCAAATCCCGGCTCCACCAATTGTCAGCTGTGTGACTTTGGGCAAGTCACTTCACTTCTCTGGGCCTCCGTTCCCTCATCTGGAAAACGGGGATTAAGACTGTGAGCCCCCCCCATGGGACAATCTGATCACCTTGTAACCTCCCCAGCGCTTAGTACAGTGCTTTGCACATAGTAAGTGCTTAATAAATGCCATCATCATTATTATTATTATTATACACGTGAGCCACCTTCCCGACCGTGCTTTGATATTCACCCTCCGCCCGGGCCCACTCAAAACTTACGACTACGATCTTTATACACTGTTGCTTCAGTTGAAGCAACGTGGCTCAACGGAAAGAGCACGGGCTTGGGAGTCAGAGGTCACGGGTTCTAATTCCGGCTCCGCCCCTTGTCTGCTGGGTGACCTTGGGCAAGTCACTTCACTTCCCTGTGCCTCAGTGACCTCATCTGCAAAAGGGGGATTAAGACTGTGAGCCCGCTGTGGGACAGGGACTGTGTCCAACCTGATTATCTTGTATCTACCCCAGCGCTTAGAACAGTGTTTGGCATATAGTAAGCGCTTAACAAATACCATAATTATTATTATTATTATTATTATTATTATTTTTCCCCTGACTGTAATTTACAGTTTGGTGTCTGTCTTCCCCACTAGACTGTCAGCTCCTTGAGGACAGGGATCTTGCCTACTAAATCTATCGGATTTCACTAAGTGAATAGTACAGAGTAAACATTCAACAAATAAAAAATTGTAGGATTTGTTAAACCCTTATTATGTGCAAAGTGAAGTAGCCGCGTGGCTCAGTGGAAAGAGCCCGGGCTTTGGAGTCAGAGGTTGTGGGTTCAAACCCCGGCTCCGCCAATTGTCAGCTGTGTGACTTTGGGCAAGTCACCTCACTTCTCTGGGCCTCAGTTCCCTCATCTGTCAAATAGGGATGAAGACTATGAGTCTCCCGTGGGACAACCTGATCACCTTGTAACCTCCCCAGTGCTTAGAACAGTAATTTGTACATAGTAAGCGCTTAATAAATGCCATCATTAAGTACTAAAAGTGCGATGGTGTGCCCTGCGTATGAACGGGAATAACATTATTGCGACTAATAATTACGGTATTTGTTAAGCACTTACTGTGTGCCAGGCACTGTACTAAGCGCTGGGGTGGATATACCAGGGGTTGGACCCAATCCCTGTCCCACATAGGGCTCACAGTCTCGATCCCCATTTTGCAGATGAGGGAACCAGAGGAGCCAAGTGACTTACCCACGGTCACAGAGCGGACAAGTGGCGGAGCCTGGATTAGAACCCGTGACCTTTGGACTCCCAAGCCCGGGCTCTAGCTGCTACAGAAGAGAAGCAGCGTGGCTCACTGGAAAAAGCCCGGGCTTTGGAGTCAGAGGTCATGGGTTCAAATCCCAGCTCCGCCACTTGTTGGCTGTGTGACTTTGGGCAAGTCACTTCGCTTCTCTGGGCCTCAGTTCCCTCATCTGGAAAATGGGGATGAAGACTGTGAGCCCCCCGTGGGACAACCTGATCACCCTGTATTCCCCCCAGCGCTTAGAACAGTGCTCTGCACATAGTAAACGCTTAATAAATGCCATTATTATTATTACTACAGCATGCTGCTGCTGCTACTGCAACTGCCAACTGCCCAGATGGTCAGGGAGTGGCAGGTGCCAACCTGCCTACTCCCTCATCAGCAGAGCCATGGAGGACGGAGCCCGGTATATATGTTTGTACATATTTATTACTCTATTTATTTATTTTACTTGTACATATCTATTCTATTTATTTTATTTTGTTAGTATGTTTGGTTTTGCTCTCTGTCTCCCCCTTTTAGACTGTGAGCCCACTGTTGGGTAGGGACTGCCTCTATATGTTGCCAACTTGGACTTCCCAAGCGCTTAGTACAGTGTTCTGCACTCAATAAATACGATTGATTGATTGATTGATTGATTGAGTGGACAGAAGGCCCAGCCAGCCCCTCGCCCGATGCCCGACACCCTCACGCTCCCCCGACATCACCACCACCTCCGATGCCCTACCCGGGACCCTTCCCCGACCCCTCTCTCCGGCTGCAGCACGGATGAGACCCCGATAAGCGAGCGCCAGGAGGTGAGGGGCGTCCCTCCTGCCGGGCAGCCTCCGCCCCTTCCCTTCCCCAAGGGACTGGGAAGAATAGGAGGTGCAGCCCAGCGCAGAACGGCCTGGTCCGGAGTCGGGGGGCCACCTCCCTTCTTCCCCAGTGAGGCCTCGTGGAGTCCCCTCCACGGTGGTCCACTCTCCGGGGAATACCGGGCCGAAGAGCTGGTTCGCTTATTAACGCTAGCCGGACTCCCCGCTTCCCTCTCTCCTCCCACCGGCCCGGGCCCTGGACGCCTAAACCCCGCATTCATTCGGTCCGTCATATTTTTTGAGCATTTACTGTGTGCGGAGCACACAAGTGCTTGGGAGAGGACAATATAACAATAAACAGACATATTCCCTGCCCACAACGATCTTATAAGTCTCTCTCTTTCATTCATTCATTCAATCGCATTTATTGAGCGCTGACTGGATGCAGAGCACTGTACTAAGCGCTTGG
The DNA here is from genome assembly GCF_015852505.1 of Tachyglossus aculeatus. Lineage (NCBI taxonomy): Eukaryota > Metazoa > Chordata > Mammalia > Monotremata > Tachyglossidae > Tachyglossus > Tachyglossus aculeatus. Next base: position 9,475,388 of record NC_052086.1, read on the forward strand.
GAAGTACAAGTTGGTAACATATAGAGACGGTCCCTACCCAACAGTGGGCTCACAGTCTAGAAGGGGGAGACAGAGAACAAGACAAAACATATTAACAGAATAAAATAAATAGAATAGTAAATATGTACAAGTAAAATAGAGTAATAGATCTGTACAAACATATATATAGCGTGGCTCAGTTGAAAGAGCCCAGACTTTGGAGTCATTCATTCATTCATTCATTCACTCAATCATATTTATTGAGCGCTTACTGTGTGCAGAGCACTGTACTAAGCGCTTGGGACTAAGTGCTTGGGAGAGGACAATACAACAATAAACAGACATATTCCCTGCCCACGACGAGCTTGTAAGTCTCTCTCTTGGGAACTTTGGGGCTGGGGGAGGGAGAATAATAATAACTGTGGTATTTGTTAAACGCTTACTATGTGCCAGGCACAGCTCTGAGCACTGGGGTAGAAACAAGCTAATCGGGTTGGACACAGCTCCTGACCCACATGGGGCTCACGGCCTCAACCCCCGTTTTACAGATGAGGAAACTGAGGCCCAGAGAAGTGAAGAGACTTGCCCGAGGCGATGCAGTAGACGAGTGGCAGAGCCAGGATTAGAAGACACAGTCCCTGCCCTGAAAGAGGGAAGGGAAGGGAGGAAAAGATAAATGGAGGAACGGAGGATTGGAGGGAGAGAGGGAGGAAATCACATACAGACAGGAATTTTCTGCTGCGTTATTTGCCAGAACATAGATGGCGTGACTTTTCGCTGCATTTCCACCAGGCCTCCTTGCCTCCTCCCCCACCAGCCCAAACCTTACCCCTCTCAATTAAATCCTCTTCCCTCCCTCAATCAAGCTGTCCGTCCATGGACCCCATTCCCTCGGCCCCCAGCTTCTCTCCCGGCCCACCGTACCTCCCCTGTCCCCCATCTTCTCTCCGGGCCCGCCTTTCTCCAGAGGAAAACCTGAGCGCTCGCACACTTTCTCCTTCGCGCTTCCCAGGCCCGGAAGGCCTCCGAGGACGGGGCTGCCGCCCCCGGGACCCAGCTGGACAAACGGAGGCCCAGAGAGGTCAGCGGGGGAGGCTTTCCCGAGGTCACACAGCGAAGCGGGGGAAGAGCTGGGATTTTCACCCGGGACCCTTGGCTTGCAGCCCCGTGTGTGGGCTACTATGGCTACGATCACCCTGGCTCAGACCCTCCTCCTCCTGCCTACTGCGGGGGACGCTATCCCCACCTTTCTAGGAAGGAATAGTGTCTAGGCCAGACATGGGGGGCGGAGTGGGGCATTCTGGCCCTCCTCGGGAGGTCAAGGGTCATGGGAGCAGTGGGTTACTTTTGAGCGGAACATCAATCAGCGTCACCCCCCAGTGTCGGGGAGAGGGGGGAAGGGGGCGGTCCAGTCCCCCCAACCCACCCGGAGAGCGGGCTGGGATGGAGAGAGGAAAGGAGGGAGAGAGGAAGCTGTCCCGCAGTGACATAGTCTAGTGGTTAGAGCTCGGGTCTGGGGATTGGAAGGACCTGGCTTAGAACAGTGCTTCCAGTGCTTAGAACAGTGCTTTGCACATAGTAAGCGCTTAACAAATACCCAAATTATTATTTTTACTATCCTGGTTCTGCCACCTGTCTGCTGTGTGATCTTGGGCAAGTCCCTTCATTTCTCTGGGCCTCAGTTCCCTCCTCTGTCAAATGGGGATTAAGACTGTGAACCCCCGTGGGACCGTGTCAACCGTCTCGTATCTACCCCGGTGCTTAGAACAGTGCTTGACACATAATAAGCACTTAACAAATACCACAGTTATTAATAATACGCAAGTCCAGTGGCAACTGGCGTTAGCCGGGCTAACTGCCCTCGATGCCCCTTCTGGCCTGGCCAACGGCCCCACTGGGGAAAACCGGCCAGTGGAAGAGCTGGGGATGGGGGTGCCCATGTACCCCCCTCGACTCCTGGGCTCGGAGAGACCCTGGCCAGGGAGGGGGCGGCGTGCCAATGGCCAGCCCATGAGCTGGGGCCCGGGGACAGTGGTCACTAGCCGGGCCCCGGCCAAGATTTCGGCCCTGCAGATGCCCTCCCCTTCTCTGGGGTCCTTCGCCCCGGGGTCGGGGTCCCCGGCTGCGGGCGGCGGGGTCTCCCTCCCACCGCCCCTGTATCCGATCAAGCCATCGGTGGTATTTAAGGAACGCTTCACCGTGTGCCGGGCACCGTACTAAGCGCTTGGGAGAGTCCAAGAGAACAGAGCTGGTATCCACCCGCCCGCCCCGGCCGGCTGTTTGGAAATGCAGGGCCTTGTTTGTTGTCTTTCCTTCTCCCTGGAAATTCCTGAGATGCTCCGAGCGGAGGGAAGGCTCTGTGGGCCAGAGGGGGAGAGGGGGAGCCGGGGAGGGGGGCGGCGGAGGGGATGGGGGCCCGGGGGAGGAGAGGGGGAGGCCTTGGAAAACACAGCTGTGTGTTGGGAAAGGGCCTGCAGCTTCAGCAGTCTGGGGTGGGGGCGGAGCTGGGACAGAGCGGGGGTCCGAGGGGGGCTCGGTGGGGAGCGGGCGGGGCTGGGGGGCCGCTAAGGGCCACCCCCTCTCCGATCAGGCGGCTGGAATTAATTAGCCGGCCCCTTTCGGCCTGGGAAGCCGGCACGGCGGGCCCGGCCGGAGCGCTGACCCCTTTCCAGCCGCCCTGGACTCCACTGGGCGGCCCCCCAGCAGGAGGGTCAGCTGACACCGGCCCCCCAGCTGGCATCTCTCCCGCCCCCGGCCCAGTCCGCCCCACCACGCACGCAGCTCTCCCCTCATCCTCCAGAGACCCGGCCCCTCCAATACACAGCCCCGGAGAAGCGACGTGGCTCAGTGGATAGGGCACGGGCCTGGGAGTGTGCAACCTTGGGCAAATCACTTCACTTCTCCGGGCCTCAGTTCCCTCATCTGCGTCCAACTCGATTCTCTTGTATCGACACTTAGAGCAGTGCCTGGCACACAGTAAGCACTTCACAGATGCAGTGATTATCATTATTCTCTGGGCCTCGGTTACCTTATAAGAATGATGGCATTCCTTAAGCGCTTACTACGTGCCAGGCACTGTACAGAGCACTGGGGTGGATGCAAGCAAATCGAGTCGGACGCGATCCCTGTCCCACGTGGGGCTCACAGTCTCCATCCCCACTTTACAGATGAGGTAACCGAGGCACAGAGAAGTGAAGTGACTTGCCCAGGGTCACACGGCAGACACATGGCAGAGCCGGGATCAGAACCTATGACCTTCTGGCCCCCGGGTCTGGGCTCTATCCACTGTGCCACGCTGTAAAGTGGGGGTTAAGAGCCGGAGCCCCATGTGGGACAGGGACTGTGTCCAACCTGATTGACTTGTATGTAGCCCGGCGCTTAGTACGGGGCCTGGCACATAGTAAGCGCTTAAATTCTCGACACCACCTGCCGTCTCTCGACTCTCCCTCCTGCTCCCACTCTTTATCAAGAATTTCTGCCCACTGCCCACCCCAGGAGACTACAGACTCCTGGAGGGCAGGGGAGGCGTCTTTCTTCCGGGGTCCTCTCCCAAGAAGTGCTCAGTACAGTGATCTGGAGGCATGTTGGTTGTGGGGGTGGTAATAATAATAATAACAATTATGGTACTCGTTAAGCACTTACTACGTGCCAAGCACTGTTCTAAGTACTGGAGTGGAGACGAGTTAATCAGGTTGGACACAGTCCCTGTCCCACAGGGGGCTCATACTCTTCATCCCCATTTTATAGGTGAGGGAACTGAGGCCCAGAGAAGTGAAGTGGCTTCCCCTAGGTCACACGGGGCGGATCCGGGATTAGAACCCAGGTCCGTCCGAGTCCCGGGCCCGGGCTCTAGCCACTGGGCCACGCCGCGGGTTCCCTCGAGCTGACCGCTGCCCCCCACAAACACCCCACCCCCCGCCCATCCTGAGGGGCAGGGGAAAAGGGCAGGGACTCCAGGCTCCCGCCTGTTGCTCTCCACCCCACCCTTCCCACCCTGCTTTGTACCTCACTAAAAATACCCCGACAGGAAGCCCCTCCTGCGGCCTGGGACGCCACCCCTGGAGACGCTTCCTGAGGTGGGTTAGAAATAGCCTGGTGGCCCCACGGCCGCTCCAGGGGGTGTCCCCCCGCCCCTCCTGCCCTAACCGCCGGACCCCGCTGCCCCTCTCGTCCCCCCTGGATGGACTCTTCCGCAGGAAGGGGAGGCCCGGGACACCTGGGTCCCAAGCCGCTGGACCACTGACCGCATGAGGGGCAGCACACCTGGTAGTGGCTGGGGGGTGGGCCCTCCCTTTGTCAGGAGCATCAGGACCTCAGGGAGGGGTCCTTGGGCCTGTCATGGGGGAGAAGAGGGGCCGTCCCAGGACCCCCAGCCTCCGGCCAAGGAGAGGGGCCGGGCGCGGCAGCTGGCGTTCCCCGCCGAGGCATGAATGGGCGGAAGCAGGTTTGCTGAGGGTGGCGCCGCCACTGGACTTTCTGGGCCGGGGGGAGGGGTGGGGCATTCCTGGGGCTGGACAATAGCCACCGGGGTCAACGGGGGGGTGAGGAGGAGAGGGGTCTCCCGCTCCAATCTCCCCCTCCATCCCTCAGCCTTCCCCTCCTCCCCAGTACGGCCCACCTCCAGGGAGCCCTCCAGGACACCCGCCAACCCCATCGTCCACCTCCTTCTTTGCCTGTTGGTCCCTCGGTCCCAGTTATCGCGAGCACTTAATAATAATGACGGTATTTGTTAAGCGCTTACTACGTGTCAAGCGCCGTTCTACACGCTGACAAATATACGGTATTTGTTAAGGGCTTACTATGTGTCAGGCACTGAACTAAGCGCCGGGGTGGCTACAAGGCCATCGGTTGGACACAGTCCCTGTCCCACATGGGGCTCAGTCTTAACTCCCATTTTATATATGAGGCGACTGAGGCACAGAGAAGTGACGTGACTTGCCCACGGTCACACAGCAGATAAGTGGCGGAGCCAGAATTAGGACTCAGGTCCTTCCGACTCCCAGGGCCGGGCTCTGGGGATGCCGGGGCCCACCCCCGGGGTGGGCGGTGGAGGGGGCACGATTCCCCGTTGCTCTGCCAGCCTTCACCAGCCCCCGTCTGACCCACTTGCCCCGGCCATGGCCATGAGGGGAGACCGGACACCTTTGGGATGGAACTACAGTCACCTACCCTACCCCCAGCCAGGTGCTCAGTCAGCTAGTCATATTTACTGAGCAATTTTGGGTAGGGACCATCTCTATATGTTGCAAACTTGTACTTCCCAAGCGCTTAGTACAGCGCTCTGCACACAGTAAGTGCTCAATAAATACGATTGAATGAATGTGTGCAGAGCACTGTACTGAGCAATAAACAGACTGCCCCCAGCGCAGTGTTTAGCACAGCGCTCAACCCCAGCAGGCACTCGGGAAATACCAGGGCCCCTACTACTGCTTCACCCGGCGGACGCTGCAGAGAGCTAGGCCCTGCCCTCGAGAAGATGAGGATGGGATTAGGGAGGGGTCTGGGAATACTGGTTTACCTGGGAGATGGGCCAAGTGGGGATAAGGGAGCTGACCCGGAGGAAGAGCGCTGGGTCTGGGAAGGGAAGGAGAGGAAGGAATGGAGGAGAGAGAGAGAGGAGGAGAGGGCTATCACAGGTCAAAGAAGCTGCCCTTTTGAGGGTGGGCTTCTGGTGGCAGGGAGAGGATCGTTTCCTTGGTGGGGGCAAAGCAGGGGCTGAGAGTCACGAGCCCCATTGCTCGCTGAAGTGCAGCTCTGCTGGGGTCACCTCGAGGGTCACCAGCTTGGGGGTCACCAGCCCCAGGGATGAGCACTTCCCCACCACTGGACCCCAGGACTCTCAACTGCTTCGTCCTTCCCTTGGCCTTAGCCGGGGCCTCTCGGTCTATGTGGGGAGAAGGGGCGAGCCTGGGGCCGGGGTAGCGCGGGAGGGGGACACCGGGGGTGAGGGGGCCAGAGAGAACTTTCGCAACAGCCCCTTCCCCCTTCTAGATTGTAGAATCAGGGGCCTGGGGCCAGGCAGGGGTCTGGGAGCGAGGAGGGGCGTGAGGTTGGGCTGGGGGGTGGGACTGGGTCCCTCTCACTCCGACACAGCCAGCTCCTTCCGCCCCCAAATCTTCAGCTTCCCCGCACTGTCGAACTCCTCAGCCCCCAGACTTCTAGCCCCGTCCCCGTCAACACTATGGGCCACTCTGCCGACGTGCCCCACGACGGGAATGTCACCCTTCCTCTTCTGCTTCACAAACAGGAAAAATTCCACCGCAGACTTGGGAAGCCGTGAGGAAATACAGTATTTTCCCCACTGGCTTCTGCAGGGTGAGCCCCCTCCTCCACCAGGCCGTCTCCCGCCCAGGCCAGCTCCTCTCCCCTGCCTTTCCTGTCCGAGGTCAATCTCAGAGAGCTGGGTTCGGATCCTCCTACCAAAGAGCTTCGGTCCTGGGGGCCGGCGGTGGGGGCTGAAAAAATGGCATCTCCCCTCCCCCGCGCCTCTGCCCTTCCATCTGCTGGGCACGTCCACCTGCAGGTCAATATTTGGCTGTCGGGTGTTGCGATGCTGGCACTGCCCGCTCTCGAAGGGGCTGTGTGCCAAGAATGAGGAGGGACAGATCCTAAAACTTGGGGTTTCCAGGAAGCCGGAGTGTGGGTGCGGGAGGGAGGGGGCTCCCGCCGAACAACCCCTTCGGGGGTCCGGAGCAGACGGGGCTGGGGTCGGCCGGCAGGAAAGGAGAACGTGGGAGGGGCTGTGGACCACCACTGGGGTCAGCCGGACTTCTCTCCTTCTGCGGCCAGGCCCAGCCTGTGCCCAGACGGGGTTCGGGAGACGGGGCTCCCTCGGTCGGCCTTCTCCCCTCCTGGATCCAGGGCCACGCCCGGCTGGATCCTCTCACGAAGGGACCCAGGAGGACCCTTCCCCGAGTCCTTCTGCAAACTCGAGGGTGGCCAAACGTGGGCCGGGGCCCAGCCTCGGGGGGCCGGACGGAGGGACGGTGGCGGGGGGCCGTGGGTTCCCTCTGGCCGGGTTTCCCCATCACCCTCTCCCCACTTACCTTGAGACTGCACTGAGAGCTACGGCCGGTCGAGTGTCTCCGGAGCCCCCCGGGCGGCTCCGGCTGGGGCTTCCAAACCTCGCCGAGGTCACCGTCGCCTCCTCCTCCTCGGCCGGGCCCGGGTCCGGTCCCCGGGGGGGCCCCGCCGTGCTGCGCCATGTCGGCCGTGCAGGTGAGGCGAAGGCCGTCCAGGTAGGAGTCCGTCTCGGGGTCGACGACCAGCAGGCGGGCCTGGCCCTCCACCGCCTTGATGCGCTGCACGACCTGGGCCGGGGGAGCCGAGGGTCAGCCCGGGAGGGCGGTCAACCGCCCGCACTGCCCCGAGTCGGTAGCCTGACTTCCCTCCGTCCCTTCCGCCTCACGGAATCCGGACGCCCCGGAAGGTCGCGCGGATCCCCGGTGCCCCCCGCCCGCGCCCTCCCCGCAGCCCTGGCCGTCCCTCCCTCGGCGCTCACAGCACGGTCTTTGTTCCGCACCCCCGGCCCGGGCCCGGGCGCCAGCTCCGCGGGGGCCGCGGGGCACCCGGCCCGACGCTGCGGGCCTGGCGAACGGCGGGCCTGGCGAGAGGCCGGGCGGCCTGCCTGGAAACTCGCCCGACGGCCGGGGTCGGGGAGGGACGACGAGGGAAAGTGGGGGAGGGATGGATGGGGGGAAGAAAAGTAGAGGGGGCCGGAGGGAGAGGGCCCCGGGGCTGGTCAAAGCGGGGAAGGAGGAGGGGGAAGGAGGGCCCCGTCCCCACCAGCCAGGACTGAACTAGGCCCAAACCCTCAGGTTTGGCCTATCGGCGTCCGGTCTCCCGCCTGAACTTTGGTGAGGGAGGAGGCGGCCCACATCGCCCTCCCCGCCACCGCAATCAATCAATCAATCAATCAATTGTATTTATTGAGCGCTTACTATGTGCAGAGCACTGTACTAAGCGCTTGTGCAGAGCACTGTATGTGCAGAGCACTGTACACCGCAGCCCCTACCTGGGACCGAGTGAGCGTGGATTTCGGAGCCGGGAGTCGGTACACCCAGACTCTCACCCCGGACCTGTTTCCTGCCCGTTGTGCGGCCTTGGACAAGTCACCGAACCTCTCTCTCAGATCCCTGGCCTCCCTCCCTCCCAGGTCGCGAATCCCTGAGCAGGGTGTCAAAGACAGGGGCTGCCTCCCATCTGATGATCTCTTATCTACCCCAGGGCTGAGCACAAGGTTTAGCGCACACAAAGTGCCCCTCTAGACTGGAATAATAGTAATAATAATGACGGTATTTGTTAAGCGCTTACTATGTACCAAGCACTGTTCTAAGCGCTGGGGCAGACCCAAGGTGATCGGGTTGTCCCACGTGGGGCTCACAGTCTTAAATCCCCATTTTCCAGATGAGGTCACTGAGGCCCAGGGAAGCGAAGTGACTTTCCCAAGGTCACATAGCAGACGGGTGGCGGGGCCACGACCTCTGATTCCCAAGCCCCTGCTCTTTCCGCTAAGCCAAGCTGCTTCTGAAAGCTCCTTGCGGGCAGGGAACGTGTCTACCAACTGTGGTATACAGTACTCTTCCAAGTGTTTAGTTCAGCACTCTGCACGCAGAAAGGGGTCCAGTAAATACTCCTGATTGCCTGCTGAATCAATACCATGATTAGGTGCGGGGGGATGGGGCCGGGGGCACGAGGCGTTCTCCCTGCCCACTCCCAGCTCCCAAATAATAATTGTAATAGTAATTACAGTATTAGTTAAGCATTTACTATGTGGCAGGCACTGTACTAAGCGCTGGATTGGAGACCCCCTCTAGACAGCAAGATGGTTGTGGGTTGGGAATGCGTCTGTTCATTGTCGTACGGTACTTTCCCAAGCGCTTAATACAATGCTCTGCACACAGTAAGCGCTCAATAAGTAAGCGCTTACTGAACCTCTCTCTCACCCCAGGGAACCTCTCTCTCACCCTGGGGATTAAGAGTGTGAGAACCTCTCACGGTAAGGGCTGTGAGCCCCCTGAGGGACATCCTGATCACCTTGTAACCTCCCCAGCGCTTAGAATAGTGCTTTGCACTTAGTGAGCACTTAATAAATGCTATCATTATTATTATTATTATTAATAAGTCTGATTGAATGAGTGACAAGCAAATCAGGCTGGACACAGTCCCTGTCCCACGCGGGGCTCACGGCCTCAATCCCCATTTTACAGAAGCGGCAACTGAGGCTCGGAGAAGCGAAGCGACTTGCCCAAAGTCACACGGTGGACAAGTGGAGGTGCCGGGATTGGAACCCATGACCTTCTGACTCCCGAGCCCGGACTCTGTCTGTTATGCCACGCTGTTTCACAATCCCTTGCCGCCACACGCGGGAGATAAGTATCGCCTGTGAGCTCAGAGCCTCACCAAAACTCCCCAGGACCCCCTCCTGGTAGCCCCCTGCCCGCATCCTGCCTATAGTCGGGCCTCAGCCCGAGGTCGGCGGCCCCCCGGGACCCCCGCTGTATATCCGGGGGCTAATTTAGGAGCTGGCGGCGTGGGGAGGGACATCCCTTAATAACAATTAATAATAATAATAATTACAGTACTTGTTAAGCACTGTTCTAAGCCCTAGGGTAGAGACAAACTAATCGGGTTTGCCACAGTCCCTGTCCTACCCGAGGCTCACACTTTTAATCCCCATTTTCTAGAGGAGGGAACCGAGGCACAGAGAAATGAAGCCGAGGTCACACAGCAGACATGTGGTAGAGCTGGGATTCTTCATTCAATCGTATTTATTCAGCGCTCACTGTGTGCAGAGCACTGTACTAAGCGCTTGGATTAGGTAACTGAGGCCCAGAGAGGTGAAGTGACTTGCCCAAAGTCACACAGCTGGCAAGTGACAAGAGAAGCAGCGTGGCTCAGTGGAAAGAGCCCGGGCTTTGGAGTCAGAGGTCATGGGTTCAAAGCCCGGCTCCGCCACTTGTCAGCTGGGTGACTTTGGGCAAGTCATTTCACTTCTCTGGGCCTCAGTTACCTCATCTGTAAAATGGGGATGAAGACTGTGAGCCCCCCGTGGGACAACCTGATCACCCTGTAGTCTCCCCAGTGCTTAGAACAGTGCTTTGCACATAGTAAGCGCTTAATAAATGCCATTATTATTACTATTATTATTATTATTAAGTGGCGGAGGCTGGATTAGAACCCAGGTCCTTCTGACTCCCAGGCCGATGTTCTATCTGCTAAGCCACTCTGCTTTTAATGCAGCCATGCAGATAAGGACAAGCATTGGGTGACCTGGCCAAGTCACTTCACTTCTCCGAGCCTCAGTTCCCTCATCTGGAAAATGGGGATTAAGAGTGTGAGCCCCACGTGGGACGGGGACTGCGTCCAACCTAATAAACCTGTATCTACTCCAGTGCTTAGAACAGTGCTTGGCACATAGTAAGCACTTAACAAGTACCATTATAGTAGAAGCAGCGTGGTTTAGTGGAAAGAACCTGGGCTTGGGAGTCAGAGGACATGGGTTCTAATCCTGCCTCCGCCACTTGTCAGCTGGGTGACTTTGGGCAAGTCGTTTCACTTCTCTGGGCCTCATCTGGAAAATGGGGATTAGGACTGTGGGCCCCATGAGAGACAACCTGATTACCCTGTACCTACCCCAGTGCTTAAAACAGTTCTTGGCACATTGTAAGCCCTTAACAAATACCATCATCATCATCATTATTATTATTATTATTTTTGTTATTTTCCAGGCCATAGGCCAGGACCCCAGCCTGGGCGAGTGTGTCTTTGCAAGACTGGTTTATAGCCCAACCTGTGGAAGGCTCCTCTCCCCTGAACCTCGTCCATCGCTTCAAGTCTGTCCCGAACCCACAACCCAGCCCCTCTCCCTGCTGGTCTCCCCATCATTGGCCTCTCCATCGCACGCCATTCTCCTCCCCGCCACTGCCCTGGACTTGGGTCCCTCCTTGGGGTGGGCCCTCATCCTCTCTGGCACTCAGCCCAGCCCCCTCCCCACCCCCGTCACTCTGCCTGCATTGTTACCCCCCCACCCCCCCGGTCCCCGGCTCCCATGCTGTTCCCTCAAACAGCCTCGCCCTTCCTGAGCCAGGCATCCCCCTGCAGCCCACCTCTTCCACGACGCCCACCCAGCAGGGCGTCTTCCTCTTCCGGCTGGACCTCTGGAGGAGAAACGGAGGTGCCGGCAGATGTGGGCTCCGAGGCAGGGGACTGCCCCTTTGGGGTGCTCCGCGTGGCCCCCGACTCCGGCCCTGGGCCCCTTTCGTTACTGGGTGGGCTCCATCCTCCCCATCCCCCCACCAGCGGCGGGGTCAAGAGGGGGTCCAGCTGAGACCCTTGGAAGACCACTGGCTTTAACCACCGAAGCTCGAGCCGCGCTCATCGGCCCGGGTCTGCCCGCCTGGGCTCTGAGAGACAGCAGACGGGACAAAAGAGAAATCAGCCAGAGGGGCAGTGAGGGATTTTAATCAGTCCCCGTCTCCCTCGCTGGGCAGCTTCGGCTTGGCGGAGGGTGGTGGCAAGGAGGGAGAGCAAGGCTCTCCTACCCATTTTAGAGAGGAAGAAACCGAGGCCCAGAGAGTTTAATTATAATAATGATGGTATTTGTTAAGTGCTTACTATGTGTGCAGCACTGTTCTAAGTGCTGGGGGGGGATACAAGGTGATCAGATTGTCCCAAGTGGGGCTCACCGTCTTAATCCCCATTTTTCAGATGAGGGAACTGGGGCAGAGAAGTGAAGCGACTTGCCCAAAGTCGCCCAGCTGACAAGTGGCAGAGCCGGAATTAGAACCCATGACCTCTGACCCCCAAGCCCGGGCTCTTTCCACTGAGCCATGCTGCTTCTACACGTTTAAGTGCAGAGGCGGGATTAGAACCCGGGTCTTCTGCCTCTCAGCCGGATGCTATTTCTGCTAGACCGCACTGCTCACAATCCCTCGCTGCCTGATCCCCGGCTCTCCCCCTAACACTTCCTGAGCCCCCCACCAGCCAACAACAAGCCTCATCCTTTCTTTCAGACTGTGAGCCCACTGTTGGGTAGGGACTGTCTCTGTATGTTGCCAACTTGTACTTCTCAAGCGCTTAGTACAGTGCTTTGCACACAGTAAGCGCTCAATAAATACGATTGATTGATTGATCCTCATCCCTCAGGGAACAAGGGGCTCGGGGGACCCGGGCCCGGGGAGGCGGCGGCTCCGTGACCTCTGGGGGCCCCGGGGCCGGGAGGGAAAGGCAGCATCCCGAGGCCCAGCCAGACTGGCCGTCAGGCTCTCCGACCTCATCTTGTGTCCAGCGCTCAGTACGCTGCCTCGCACACTGCCTCACTATGGTGCCTCACAGCACCTGTATATATGTTTGTACATATTTATTACTCTATTTATTTATTTATTTTCCTTGTGCATATTTATTCTCTTTATTTTACTTTGTTACTATGTTTTGTTTTGTTGTCTGTCTCCCCCTTCTAGACTGTGAGCCCGCTGTTGGGTAGAGACCGTCTCTATATGTTGCCAACTTGGACTTCCCAAGCGCTTAGTACAGTACTCTGCACACAGTAAGCGCTCAATAAATACGATTAAATGAATGAATGAACAACAGACAGACATATTCCCTGCCCACAGCTGTGTTTGTGTGCTAATAAGTTCAACAAATAAACCTATGTTTTCCTTGCAACAGCCTGCCCTTCCCTGAACCCACCTCCAGTGCCCTCTCCTCCTCTTCCTCCTCCGTGCCCCCGTCTTCCACTGGAAGGGATCCCAGCCTTCCCTTCGGATGAGAGGCCGCCCACCAGCCTATCCCAGGGGCTGCCTCTACCCCCCCTGACTCCCCCCAGCCCCATATAGGGCTAAGCTCCTTGGGGGAAGGAACCTTACGTCTTTAACCCTGGGAAGCTCTTCCAAGCGCTCAGCACAGTATTTGGCTTACAGTAGGTGAACCGTCAATGCCGTGGTTCGGTGGCCTGATTGATGGGTTGGTTGATTGATGATGATGATGATGGCATCCAGTGCTTAGAACAGTGCCCAGCGCTTCGAACAGTGCCCAGCGCTTAGAACAGTGCCTTGCACATAGTAAGCGCTTAATAAATGCCATTATTATTATCATTATTATTATTTGTTAAGCGCTTACTATGTGCAAAGCACTGTTCAAGGTGATCAGATTGTCCTACATCACAGTTTTACCCCCCATTTTACAGATGAGGTAACTGAGGTCAGAGATGTTAAGTGACTTGCCCAAGGTCACACAGCAGACATGTGGCGGAGCTGGGATTGACTGGGATGGATTGGGGATTCGGCTCCGATCTGGGATGGCACCGCCCAGACCCCAATCCGGGACGTGGCCCTCTGACCCCCACCAACGACCCCGGACTTGCTTCCGCGGCCAGGATGGGTCTCCGACTCCTGGCCGACTGCGCTCTGCTCAGGCTTGGTAATAATAATAATAATAATAATAATAATAATAATAATAATAATAATAATAATATTTGTTACATGCCAGGCACTGTTCTAAGCACTGGGGTAGACACAAGATAATCGGGTTGGACATAGTCTCTGTCCCCCACGGGGCTCACAGTCCTAGTCCCCATTTTACAGTTGAGGGAACTGAGGCCCAGAGAAGTGAAGTGACTTGCCCAAGGCCACACATCAAACAAGTGGCAGAGCCAGGATTAAAACCTAGGCAGGCCCGGGCTCTAGCCACTAGGCAACACGTGGGGCTCATAGTCTAAGTAGGAGGGAGAACTGGCATTGAATCCCCATTTTACCAATGAGGAAACAGGGAAGTGAAGTGACTTGCCCCAGCTCACACAGCACACAGTGGCAGAACCCAGGTCCTCTGATTCCCAGGCCCAGGCTCTTTCTCCTAGGCCATGCTGAGGCGGAGGGAGGAATGGGGGGTGGGGGGTTCCCCGGGGTTAGGAAAGAAGGGGTGGCCACAGGGTTGGGAAAGTCTTGTTACCTTGGGCAGAGTCGGGGCCCCATGTCTGTCCCCATCAGCCTAGTCCGCTCTCCTCACTTGACTAGGATCACCGTGTAAATAAAATTAGCCATCCCATCTACTCCCCGGGGGAAACCGAGGGAACAGGCAAGTGCCTCCTCTTGCTCGAGCAGCTGTCCCCACAGGGCGGCACGGCCGGAGGCCCAGGGGACCAGATCAAGCGTGGTTAGCTTTCTGGACATGCAGGTATTAAGCTCCTGTTTCCGCACAGCCTGCTTCCCTCCTCCTCTGTCGGAGACCACCTCCCCACAAGATAACCAGACTCTCCGGGCCCCATGGCGGTCACCAACCCGGGCTCCACTGGCCCGGCGGGACCCTCCGGCACAGGCCACGGGGCAGGAGCGGAGGGGTGAGAGTCCGGGGTTGTCAGCCGGAGAGGACCGGTGGTCAGCCTTGGGTCCGGAGGGTGGAGGTGGAGAAAATGTCCAGTTGGGCGAACTTAATCCCTAACCCCTAGGGTTGACTGGCCAGGATTCGGGGCGGTCACTGAGAAGAGGTTCAAGCAGGCTGGGGTCTGGTCCACCTGGTCTGAGGTCTTGAGGCTGACTCGGTTCCCCTGAGTCCAGAAGAAACGGGGGTCCCGGAAGATGGGGGGACACACGAGGAAGAACTCTCAGTTCAGCAGCGGGGAACCTTCACTGCAAGATCACATCTGAGACTCAGGGAGCAGCCTCAGCCTGGCCTAGCGGAAAGAGCCCGAGCCCGGGAGTCAAGGGGACCCAGGTTCTAATTGTGACTCTGCCACTTGCCTGCGGAGTGATCTTGGGCAAGTCACCTCACTCCTGTGGGCCTCGATCTCCTCCTTTGTAAAACAGGGATCAAATACCTGTTCTCCCTCACCCCTCAGACTGCGAACCCAAGGTGTCCGACCTGATTAACCCGTCTCTACCCTAGGTGTAGGCGTTGAGCAAATACCACAACTGTGATCATTAGTTTCAATTCTTAGGAACTAAAGGGCCCTTAAAGGGGCTCTGCCAACCCTAGGCCCAGGAGAAGAGGATGGAGAGGGGCTAAAAACTGCCACCCACATCAGTGCTTAGAACAGTGCTTGGCAAATAGTAAGCACTTAACAAATACTATAATCATTACTATTATTATCTCCGATTCAAATACCGGCTCTGTCAATTGTCAGCTGTGTGACTTTGGGCAAGTCACTTCACTTCTCTGTGCCTCAGTTCCCTATCTGTAAAATGAGGATGAAGACTGTGAGCCCCCCCGTGGGGCAACCTGACCACCTTGTAACCTCCCCAGCACTTAGAACAGCACTTTGCACATAGTAAGTGCTTAATAAATGCCATTATTATTATTATTATTATCTCCCTTTCTCTGACAACACATGCCTACCAGGACGGCTCCTGCCAGTCCCCAAACTGACTCCTTCAGGGGGGCCCCTGGGTTGCACCAAGGAGGCTAAAGCTTGCACCACCCATCAGGACCCTCGCAGCCCACCGGGACAGAGGTGTCCGCTGATGGAAAAGCACCTAGTCGGAAGGATGGTGTGGGAGATGGGAGGAGGGATGGAGATGGCTGGGGGGGAAGGTGGGATGGAGACAGGGGTGATAGAGACAGGGGGATAGAGAGAGGGGGGATGGTGGTGGGATTCATTCATTCATTCAATCATATTGAGCACTTACTGTGTGCAGAGCACTGTACTAAGTGCTTGGGGAGCACAAGTTGGCAACATATAGAGACGGTCCCTACCCAACAGTGGGCTCACTGGAGACAGAGGGGATGGGAGTGGAATGGAAATGGGGGGGATGGGAGTGGGGTGGAGATGGGGGGGATGGGAGTGGGATGGAGATAGGGGGATGGGGGTTGCATGGAGACGGGGGAGGTAGGGGTGGGGTAGAGACAGGAGAATTGGGTGGGATGGAGGCAGGGGGATTGGGTGGAATGGAGACGGGGGATTAGGTGGGATGGAGACTGGGGTGATGGAGATGGGGGGATGGAGGAGAGGGAGACGGGGAAGGGAGTAGGATGGAGATGGGGGGTGGAGACGGGAGGGGTGGGGTGGGATGGAGATGGGGGGATGGGAGTAGGATGGAGACGGGGGGGATGAAGACAGGGGAGATGGGGTGGGATAGGGACAGGAGGATTGGGTGGGATGGAAACAGAGGGGATAGAGACGGGGGGGATAGAGGAGAGGGAGACGGGGGAAGGAAGTTGGACGGAGACGGGGCCGGGGGATGGAGACAGGGGAGATGGGGGTGGGATAGGAACAAGGAGGATTGGGTGGGTCAGAGACAGGGGGATTGGGTGGGTCAGAGACAGGGGGATTGGGTGGGACGGAGACAGGGGGGATGGAGGAGAGGGAGACGGGGGAAGGGGGGGACCGGGACAGGCCGAGCCTCCCCCCAGCCAACTCGGCCCCCCCTTCCCACCTGGTGATGGGTCTCCTTCTCCACGTTGACCCCGTTGACCTCGACGACGCGGTCCCCGGGGCGCAGGGCGGCCGCCTCGGCGGGGGATCCGGGCTCCACTCTGCGGATGAACTGGCCGCTCTTGCCCTTCTCGCCGTGCAGGTGGAAGCCGTAGCCGTTGTCGCCCTTGATCATCTGGCACAGGCGAGGCCGCAGCTGGTCCTTCGCCATGGCCGGGGGCGGCAGGGCGCCCTGCGGACCCCGATGGCCGGGGGACTTGGGGGGGCTCGTCTCTCTCCCTGCTCGGCCTCCGGCAAAGGCTCCGCCTCCTCCCCGCCCAGCCGGGGACCCCGGAGTCCCTCCCCTCCCCGCCGGGGCCAGGAGGACCGGTCCTGGCCAGTGGCAGGGCCCAGCGGGGGAAGGGAAAAGGGAAAAGGGAAGGGAAGGGAAGGGAAAAGGGAAGGGAAGAGGAGGGAGGCGGCCAAGAAGGCCCGGCCCCAGCTGCTTTGATTTCATTCCTGCTGGAAACTCCCCCCCACACACACCTCCCAAGAGCCTGGGATTCCTTCATCCACTCATTCCACCGTATCCACGGAGCGCTGACTCTGTGCGAAGCGCTTGGGAAGTCCAAGTCCGGCCACAGATCCCGACCCAACGACGGGCTCCCAGTCTAGAAGGGGGGAGACGCGCGACGAGAAACAGGACAAGGGGACAGGCGTCAAGACCAGCAGAAGAAACAGACTTAGAGCTCCATACACATCATGAATCAAATCAATGAATCAAATGAATCAAATAAATTCAAATAAATGAATCAAACGGAATCAAATAAATGGAGCAGATATGGACAAATAAAATAGAGTGATAAATTCAGTCATTCATTCAGTCGTTTTTATTGAGCGCTTACTGCGTGCAGAGCACTGGACTAAGCGTTTGGGAAGTACAAGTTAAATCTGTACAGATACATACAAGGGCTGTGGGGAGGGAGGGGACTGCTCCCTTAGGTCAAATAATCAATCAATCGCCTTTATGGAGCGCTTACTGTGTGCAGAGCAGTGGACTAAGCGCTTGGGAAGTACAAGTTAAATCTGTACAGATACATACAAGGGCTGTGGGGAGGGAGGGGAATGCTCCCTTAGGTGAAATAATCAATCAGTCACCTTTATGAAGCGCTTACTGTGTGCAGAGCACTGGACTAAGCGCTTGGGAAGTACAAGTTAAATCTGCACAGATACACACAAGGGCTGTGGGGAGGGAGGGGAATGCTCCCTTAGGTCAAATAATCAATCAATCGCCTTTATGAAGCGCTTACTGCGTGCAGAGCACTGGACTAAACGCTTGGGAAGTACAAGTTAAATCTGTACAGATACATACAAGAGCTGTGGGGAGGGAGGGGAATGCTCCCTTAGGTCAATTAATCGATCAATCGTCTTTATGGAGCGGTTACTGTGTGCAGAGCACTGGACTAGGCGCTTGGGAAGTACAAGTTAAATCTGTACAAATACAAGGGCTGTGGGGAGGGAGGGGACTGCTCCCTTAGGTCAATTAATCAATCAATCGTCTTTATGGAGCGGTTTCTGTGTGCAGAGCACTGGACTAAGCGCTTGGGAAGTACAATTCGGCAACAGAGAAGGTCCCGACCCAACAATGGGCTCACAGTCTAGTAATAATAATAATAATAATAATAATAATAATAATAATATGGCATTTATTAAGCACTTACTATGTGCAACGCACAGTTCTAAGCGCCAGAGAGGTTACAAGGTGATCGGGTGGTCCCACAGGGGGCTCACACTCTTAATCCTCATTTTACAGATGAGGTCACTGAGGCCCAGAGAAGTGAAGTGACTTGCCCAAAGTAACACAGCTGACAAGTGGCGGAGCCGGGATTTGAACCCCTGACCTCTGACTCCAAAGCCCAGGCTCTTTCCACTGAGCCACACTACTTCCCCTGCTTCACGCTGCTAGTACGGGCTCAGGTCGAACGGTCCCCACCCCATAATAATAATAGTAATAGTATTTGTTAAGCACTTATTATGTGCCAAGCATTGTTCTAAGCACTGGGGCGATACAAGCTGTTCCGGTTGTCCCACGTGGGGCTCACAATCTTAATCCCCATTTTACAGAAGAGGGAACGGAGGCACAGAGAATAATAATAATAATAATGGTATTTGTTAAGCGCTTACTGTGTGCAAAGCACTGTTCTAAGCTCTGGGGAGGTTACAAGGTGATCAGGTTGTCCCACGGGGGGCTCACAGTCTTCATCCCCATTTTCCAGATGAGGTAACTGAGGCCCAGAGAAGTGAAGTGACTTGCCCAAAGTCACACAGCTGATAAGTGGCCGAGCCGGGATCTGAACCCATGACCTCTGACTCCAAAGCCCGGGCTCTTTCCACTGAGCCACGCTGACAATTATGGCGTTTGTTGAGCACTTACTACGTGCCAGGCATTGTACTAATCGCAGGCGCCGACACAAGTAAATCGGGTGGGACACGTTCCCTGTCCCACGTGGGGCTCACGGTCTCAATCCCCATTTGACGAATGAGGCCCAGAGAAGTGAAGTGACTTGCCCAAGGTCACACAGCAGACAAGTGGCCGAGCCGGGATTAGAATCCACGACCTTCTGACACCCAGGCGTGTGCTCTATCTGCTAAGCCCTGCGGCTTCTCTAACACGTGGCTGGCCCAGGACCATTTAGGGGTGGCGACTTGGGGAGGAGGCGATTGGGGAAGACCTCCCGGAGGAGGTGTGATTTCAGCGGGACTTTGAAGACGGGGAGGACTGGGGTTGGATGTTTTTGAGGCGTGGAGGGAGGGGGCTCAAGTGGGGATGGTCTCGCTGCTGGAATTTCCATCGGTCCTGGGGATCGGAAGCAGCGTGGCTCAGTGGAAAGAGCCCGGGCTTTGGAGTCAGAGGTCAGGGGTTCAAATCCCGGCTCCGCCAACTGTCAGCTGGGTGACTTCAGGCAAGTCACTTCACTTCTCTGGGCCTCAGTTCCCTCATCTGTAAAATGGGGGTGAAGACTGTGAGCCCCCCCGTGGGACAGCCTGCTCTCCTTGTACCCTCCCCTGCACTTAGAACAGTGCTTTGCACATAGTAAGCGCTTAATAAATGCCATTATTATTATCCATATTTATAGATTATAGATTATGTATTTGTATTAATGTCTGTCTCCTCCCACTCTGGCCACCTGTGGACCATTGCCATGGGTGGAAGGGCCCTTCGAGGTTGGACACTCCCATCGGTGGAAAGCTTCCCTGGATGGAGAGAAGGAACTCTCCCGGTGGGGGACTCTCCCAGAGGGTAACCCTAACCCCCTGCCCATCCCCACCACCTCCAGGAGTGGGACATTCCCAAAGAGGACCCGACCCCGGGTCAAAGGTCCCCGGATGTCACGCCCTGCGCTGAGGCCTGGGCCAAGTTTGGCCACCGGCGCCCAGGAGGCCGGGGTGTGGAAGAGGAGCGCCACGAAAGCTCCCCCAAATCACCCCACGGTGGAATTTGAGGGTGTCTGGGAGAACGGACCGGGACGGAGGAGTCAGGATTGGAGGAGGAGCTGGCTGCCTCAGTTTCCTCATCTGTAAAATGGAGATTCAATCCTACTTCCCCCCTACCCGGGCTGTGAGCCTCATGTGGAACAGGGACTGGATCCAGCCTGATGACCCTTTATCTACGCCAGCGCTTAGGACAGGGCCTGGCACATAGTAAGCACTTAACAAGTCTAAGTTTGGAGTCGGAGGTTGAATGAATGAATGAATGAATGACTATTATCTCAGAGACCGGAGACTAGGTAATAAGTCTAGTCCTCTAGACTGGAAGACTGTCCTCTAGATTGTAAGCTCGTTTTGGGCAGGGAAAGTGTGTGTTATATTGCATTGTACTCCCCCAAGAGCTTAGTACGGTGCTCTGCCTACAGTAAGCGCTCAATAAATACAGTTGATTGATTGATTGATTGACCTGCCTCTTTCCAGCAGCCTCATCACCCCAGCCACGACCCCTGACCCCAACGGCCTGGAGACCCCCTTCTTCCGGAGCCTCTGGTCCCCATCCCGGGTCCCCGGGAAGGCAGGAACCGCTTCCGAACCGAGGGATTTGGCGGCAGGAGCCTCGGTGGAGGGAGGCTGGACACTGGAAATACGGATGCCGGACTAAAGAGAAGCAGCGTGGCTCGGTGGAAGGAGCCCGGGCTTTGGAGTCAGAGGGCATGGGTTCAAATTCCGGCTCTGCCAATTGTCAGTTGTGTGACTTTGGGCAAGTCACTTCACCTCTCAGGGCCTCAGTGACCTCATCTGTAAAACAGGGATTAAGACTGTGAGCCCCCGTGGGACAATCCGATCACCTTGTAACCTCCCCAGCGCTTAGAACAGTGCTTTGCACATAGTAAGCACTTAATAATAATAATAATAATGGCATTTGTTAAGCGCTTACTATGTGCTAAGCACTGTTCTAAGCGCTGGGGGAGATATAAGGTAATCAGCTTGTCCCCCGTGGGGCTCACACTCTTCATCCCCATTTTCCAGATGAGGTCACTGAGGCCCAGAGAATCAATCAATCAATCAATCATATTTATTGAGCGCTTACTGTGTGCAGAGCACTGTACTAAGCACTTAGGAAGCACAAGTTGGCAATATATAGAGACGGTCCCTACCCAAAAGTGGGCTCACAGTCTAGAAGTGAAGTGACTCGCCCAAAGTCACACAGCTGACAAGTGGCGGAGCCGGAATTAGAACCCACGACCTCTGGCTCCCAAGCCCGGGCTCTTTCCACTGAGCCACGCTGCTTCTCAGCCATAAATGGCGTAATAAATGCCATTATTATTATTATTATTATTAAAGGATGTGTCCACAGGGGACGGGCCAGACCAGGTGGCCCTGGGTGAAACTTTTAGACTTTTAGATGACTGTGAGCCCACTCTTTTAGACTGTGAGCCCACTGTTGGGTAGGGACCGTCTCTATATGTTGCCAACTTGTACTTCCCAAGCGCTTAGGACAGTGCTCTGCACACAGTAAGCGCTCAATGAGAAGCAGCGTGGCTCAGTGGATAGAGCCCGGGCTTTGGAGTCAGAGGTCATGGGTTCAAATCCCAGCTCTGCCCCTTGTCAGCTGTGTGACTTTGGGCAAGTCACCTCACTTCTCTGGGCCTCGGTTACCTCATCTGTAAAATGGGGATGAGGACCGTGAGCCCCCCGTGGGACAACCTGATCACCTTGTAACCTCCCCAGTGCTTAGAACAGTGTGTTGCGCATAGTAAGCGCTTGATAAATGTCATTATTATTATTATTATAAATATGATTGATTGATTGATTGATTGATTGATTGATTGAAACTGCCTTTCTCCCTCTAGGCCCCTTGCCCAGCTTCGCCCTTCTGCTTCCTTCCCAACCTTCCTGGGGCTCCTTTCTCAACCGCATTCGTTCAGTCGTACCTATCGAGCCCTGACTGTGTGCAAAGCACTGTATTAAGCGTTTGGGAGGGTAAAATTCACCAAAAAATTGATAAGTTCCCTTCCCAGAGTTCCCTGCGGTCTCCATTTGGCCCCCTTCCCTGCTGGGAAATGCAACTTCAGCGCCGCCTGCTGGCCGACAGGACACATAGCGCCTCCGGTCTCTGAGGTAATCATCATTCATTCATTCATTCATTCATTCATTCATTCATTCAATCAATCCATCAGTCAATCAATCGTATTTATTGAGCGCTTACGGTGTGCAGAGCACTGTACTAAGCGCTTGGGAAGTCCAAGTTGGCAACATATAGAGACGGTCCCTACCCAACAGTGGGCTCACAGTCTAGAAGGGGGAGGCAGAGATCAAAACAAAGCATATTAGCAAAATAAAATAAATACAATAGATATGTACAAGTAAAATAAATAAATAAATAGAGTAATAAATATGTACAAACATATATACATATATACAGGGGCTGTGGGGAAGGGAAGGAGGTAAGATGGGGGGATGGAGGGGGCGGAGGCTTCGTATTTATTGAGCGCTTACTGTGTACTTAGCGCCTCCGGTCTCTGAGGTGATAATCATTCATTCATTAATTCAATCGTATTGATTGAGCGCTTACTCTGTACTAAGCGCAGAGCACTGTACTAAGCGCTTGGCATTTCGTTTGTCAATAATAATCACGATGGCATGGTTTAAGCGCTTACAATGTGCCAAGCACTGTTCTAAGCGCTGGGGAGGTTACAAGGTCTTTATATGTTGCCAACTTGTACTCCCCAAGCGCTTGGTACAGTGCTCTGCACACAGTAAGCGCTCAATAAATACGATTGAATGAATGAATGAATAAATGAAAAGGTGATCAGGTTGTCCCAAGGGGGGCTCACAGTCTTCAACCCCATTTTATAGATGAGGGAACTGAGGCCCAGAGAAGTAAAGGGACTTGCCCCAAGTCCAACAGCTGACAGTTGGCGGAGCCGGGATTTGAACCCATGACCTCTGACTACAAAGCCCGCCTCTTTCCACTGACCCACACTGTTAAGCGCATACTATGTGCCAGGCACTGTGGGGCAGATACAACCATCATTATACCATATACCCTAGAGAAGCAGCGTGGCTCAGTGGAAAGAGCCCGGGCTTTGGAGTCAGAGGTCATGGGTTCGAATCCCGACTCCACCACATGTCTGCTGTGTGACATTGAGTAAGTCACTTAACTTCTCTGAGCCTCAGTCACCTCATCTGTAAAATGGGGATTAAGACTGTGAGCCCCACGTGGGACAACTTGATCACCTTGAATCCCCCCCAGCCCTTAGAACAGTGCTCTGCACATAGTAAGCGCTTAACAAATGCCATCATCATCATCATCATCATCATCATTATTACACCATAACAAATACCATCATTATTATACAACCAAATCGGGTTGGACACAGCCGTCCCATGTGGGGCTCACAATATCTGCTTAACAAATACCATCCTCCTCCTCCTCCTCATTTTACAGATGAGGGAACTGAGGCCCAGAGAAGTGAAGTGTCTTACCCAAGGTCACACACAAGTGATGATGATGGTTTTTGTTAAGCGCTATGTACCGAGCACTGTTCTAAGCGCTGCGGTAGGTACAAGGTGATCAGGTTGTCTCACGTGCGGCTCACAGTCTTCCTCCCCATTTTCCAGATGAGGTCACTGAGGCCCAGAGAAGCGAACTGACCGGTCCAAAGTCACACAGCTGATAAGTGGCAGAGCCGGGATTAGAACCCATGACCTCTGACTCCCAAGCCTGGGCTCTTTCCACTGATCCACGCTGCTTCTCTGTGGTGGAGCTGGGATTAGAACTCATGACCTTCTGCCTCCCACGCACGGGCTCTAAACACCACAGCAGGCTGCTTCCCAGGATGTAGCCCCTCGGGAATCCAGCCCCCCCAGGAGCCATCCCCCTGGGTCACAGCCCTCCAAAATCCAGCCCCAAAGGGATCAAGCCCCTTGGGATTCACACCCCACCCCCAGGATCCAGGCCCCTGGGTCACAGCCCCCCGGGATAACAATAATAATAATAATAATAATAATGACATTTTTTAAGCGCTTACTATGTGCAAAGCATCATTCTAAGTGCTGGGGAGGTTACAAGGTGATCAGGTTGTCCCACGGGGGGCTCACAGTCTTCATCCCCATTTTCCAGAGGAGGAAACCGAGGCCCAGAGAAGTGAAGTGACTAGCCCACAGTCACCCAGCTGACAAGTGGCGGAGTCGGGATTTGAACCCACGACCTCTGACTCCAAAGCCCGGGTTTTTTCCGCTGAGCCACGCTGCTTCCCGGGATCTGGCCTGCTGTGGCCGGGAGTGGCCTGCCTCAATGCACCGTGGGCTGCTGTGGCCCTCTCTAGCCCGCTGTGGCCCACTGTAGCCCAATGTGGCACCCTATGGCCAACGGTAGCCTGCTGTGGCCCATCGTGGCCTCCTGCAGCTGGGCATGGCCCTCTGGGAACCACGGGGGCCTGCTGTGGCCAGCCGAGGCCGGCCCTGGCCCTCCATGACCCATCGTGGCTCCCTGTGGCTCCCTGTGGCCCACCGTGGCCCACCCTTAGCCACCTTACCGGGCACCCAAGGCTGGAGCTGTCTCAGCCTCCAGCCCCCTCCGCCTCCCCCAGCCTTCCGGCCCTGGCTCTGCCCCGTACCCGGCCCAGCCCGGTGGGAAAAGCCGAGAGGAAATTCCTTCGGGAGTTGCGTCTTCCTGGCGCCGGGGCTGTCGCCGCCCCCACGACCCCCCCGCCCCCTCTCCCGGTTCCCGGGAAGGGGACAAGATGATCTGGCCCCGAGTCGGGGGAGGAGGGACGGGAAGGGAAAGGAAAGGACGGGATTCATCCAGCCCCCGCTCCCTCTCATCCACCCCACGCCACCCTTTCCCCATCACCCAGCTGGTTGGGGAGGGCAGAATTGGGAAAGGGAATGTTTGGAGTTCCAGGGAAGGGATCCGACCCCCTGAGGATACCCCGGGACCAAGACTATCTCTCTGCTGGGCTGGAGGCTGGGGGTGACCCAGGATGGAGTTAGACAGCACCTCTCCACTCAAAGCCTGTACTAAGCGCTTGGGAAGTACAGGTTGGCAACATATAGAGACGGTCCCTACCCAACAGCGGGCTCACAGTCTAGAAGGAAATCCCCCCCGACCCTACCTCCTTCCCCTCCCCACAGCACCTGTTTGCACAGATTTATTACTCCATTTATTTTACTTGTACATATTTACTATTCTATTTATTTTGTTATTGATGTGCATCTAGCTTTATTTCTATTTATTGATGACTTGACACCTGTCCACATGTTTTGTTGTCTGTCTCCCCCTTCTAGATTGTGAGCCCGCTGATGGGCAGGGACCGTCTGTATATGTTGCCAACTTGTACTTCCCAAGCACTTAGTACTGTGGTCTGCGCACAGTAAGCGCTCAATAAATATGATTTTTAAAAAAGCCTCCCCCCCCGAGAGTCAGCGGAGAGGGATTCCCCCCGCCCAAAGCCCACACAGACGGTGCTAACTGGTGGGAGATCGGGTGGGAGGGAATCAAGGAGGGTTTCTGAGTGGAGGTGCCCCCAAAGTGGCACTGGCAGCCCAGGGAGGACGGAGATCCCACCGGGGCAAAAAAGCAGCGTGGCCTAGTGGCTACCGCCCGGGCCTGGGACTCAGAAGGACCTGGCTTCTAATCCCAGCTCCGCCACTCCTCAGCTGTGTGACCGTGGGCAAGTCAGGTGACCTTGGGCAAGTCCACTTTTGGCCCTCTGTCAATCAACCCATCCCCATCGCCCCAACTCCCTCCCTCTGCTCTACCCCCCTCCCTGCCCCACAGCACTTGTATACATGTACATACTTATTATTCTTTTTATTTTATTAATCAATCAATCATATTTATTGAGCGCTTACTGTGTGCAGAGCACTGTACTAAGCGCTTGGGAAGTCCAAGTTGGCAACATATAGAGACAGTCCCTACCCAACAGTGGGCTCACAGTCTAGAAGGGGGAGACAGAGAACAAAACCAAACACACTAATGATGTGTATAGATTTATAATTCTATTTATATTGATGCTATTGAGGCCTGTCTACTCGTTTTGTTGTCTGTCTCCCCGCTTCTAGACCGTGAACCCGTTGTTGGGTAGCGATTGCCTCTATTAGTTGCCGAACTGTACTTTCCAAGCGCTTAATACAGTGCTTGGACAGCCTTCTAGACTGAGCCCACTGTTGGCTAGGGACCGTCTCTATATGTTGCCAACTTGTACTTCCCAAGCGTTTAGTACACAGTAAGCGCTCAATAAATACGATTGAACGAATGAATACAGTGCTGTGCACACAGTAAGCGCTCAATAAATATGGTTGAACGAATGAATGAAAGTCACTTCACTTTTTCTGGGCCTCAGTTACCTCTTCTGGAAAATGGGGATTGAGACTGTAAGCCCCGCTTCGGACAGGGACTGCACCCAACCCGATTTGCTTGTATCCACCCCAGTGCTTAGTACAGTGCCGGTCACATAGTAAGCGCATAACAATACCATAATAATAATAATAATATTATTATTAACTGTGCCTCAGTTACCTCATCGAGCCTCATAGGAGACATGGACTGTGTCCGACCTAATGAGCTTGTACCTCCACAAGCGCTTAGAACGGCGCTTGGCACATTGTACGCACTTAACAAATACCATCGTTATTATGGCTGTTATTAACTGCAGAAAGAAGGCGTTCAGATAGAATTAAGAACTTGCCAAAGGGAAAGAGGGATAGGAAGTCGCAACCGCCGGGAGGGGAGCGGGGTGGCCGGACTCTCTCCCCTGGTGCTGGCCGACTGCCTCTGTGCGTTCTCCAGAATGGGGGGATGGACCAAATGAACTCCGAGTTTGTGGAAAAAGAAAGGCCAAGGCCAAAGGAATCCGTAAGGAGGATGGAAGAGGGCATTCGGCTCCTTCTCTTTCCACCTCCCGCCGGCCCCGATCAGCCGGGCGGTCAGCGCAACGGACGTCGTCGCCTCGGCGTGGCCTCTGCCCCTCTGGGGCTCTCGTGAGGCAGGAAGGATGGTGGTGCCGACTGCGATGATGGGAAAATCACAGAGAGGACGGGAGGACATCCAAGTACAGAGGTCTTGAAGGCGGGAGGGAATGCGAGACTGCGGAGAAGGAGAGAGGTCAGGGCGGGAATCATCCGCCCTGAGCAAGTCACTTCACTTCTCTGGGCCTCAGTTCCCTCATCTGGAAAATGGGGATCGAGACTGTGAGCCTCACGTGGGACAGGGACTGTGTCCAACCCGATTTGCCTGTATCCACCCCAGCGCTTAGTACAGCGGCCTGGCGCCTAGCAGTCGCTTAACAAATGCCATATTTACTATTCTATTTATTTTATTTTGTTAATATGTTTTGTTTCGTTGTCTGCCTCCCCCTTCTAGACTGTGAGCCCGCTGTTGGGTAGGGACCGTCTCTAGATGTTGCCAACTTGGACTTCCCAAGGGCTTAGTCCAGTGCTCTGCACACAGTAAGCGCTCAGTAAATACGATTGAATGAATGAATGAGCCCGCTGCTGGGTAGGGACCGTCTCTATATGTTGCCAACTTGTACTTCCCAAGCGCTTAGTCCAGTGTTCTGCACACAGTAAGCGCTCAATAAATACGACTGAGTGAATGAATGAAATGAAATGCCACAGTTATTATTATTATTATTATCTCTGAGCCGGTCAAATTGCCCTAGAGAGTGACCCTTAAGGCTCTTTTTGAGTAGGCCCGGGCTGGGTCTGGGCCAGAGCAGGCAGACCCCCGGGGTGGACCCCGACTCTGGCAGTTGTACCCCAGAGCTGGTCGGCTTCCCCAGCCCTGGGAGACGGGCGGGCGACGGGAGGACAGGGAGCGGGCAGGGAGCGGGGGAGGTGTCCACCCCCCTGAGGGGAGAGCCGGAGGATTCTCCCATCTCTCTCCTTGGGCTCTGAGGGCCGTGTCCATGATTGGCAGGGACAAGGGCTGCCCCTCGTGCTCCCCAGGGCCCATAATGAGGCTTTCCAATTACCCCTCAGCCCCCCGCTAATTACCTGGCCTCTCATCGTTGGTCTCCAGAGCCCCAGCCCGCCCGCCCCGCTCTCGCCACTCAGCACTGGAGAACTCTCTAAGTGCCCGGAGCGGGGCTCGATGGTCCGCCCGCTCCCCTCATCTCCTTTCCCGTCTCCCCGGGGGCTGCTCACTTATGCCAGGGCAAGGAGAGGGCACGGAGCCCGCGGTGGGACGGGGGGGGGGGCCACGCGATGGCTCATCCTCCTCGGCACCCGCCTCCTGGCCTTCCCCTTCCATCGTTTCTAACTCCAGAGGCCAAGCCACCAGGCTGGCTTTTTCCTGGCTCGGGTCCCTGCCAGGGGAATGGGGCGAGGGGGGCATCACTTTGGGTCCCAGGGTCCGTCCGGGGCCCAGTGGCTAGTCCTCGAGGAAGGAAGCCAGCTGCAGGGGCAGAAGCAGCATGGCCTGTGGCTACAGAAGCAGCATGGCTCAGTGGAAAGAGCCCAGGCTTTGGAGCCAGAGGTCGTGGGTTCAAATCCCGGCTCCGCCAATTGCCAGCTGTGTGACTTTGGGCAAGTCACTTCACTTCTCTGGGCCTCCGTGACCTCATCTGGAAAATGGGGATTAAGACTGTGAGCCTCCCGTGGGACAACCCGATCACCTTGTAAACTCCCCAGCGCTTAGAACAGTGCTTTGCACGTAGTAAGCGCCTAATAGATGCTATCATTATTAGAGCACAGGCCTGGGAGGGTTGGAGCAGGTGGATGGGGGGGCCACTGGAGGTGGAAGGTACTGGAGTGTCGGGGGGGTAGGCGTTTTAATCCCTGTTCCACCACATAATAATAATAATGATGGTACTTGTTAAGTGTATATATGTAGGGACCGTCTCTATATGTTGCCAACTTGGACTTCCCAAGCGCTTAGTCCAGTGCTCTGCACACAGTAAGCGCTCAATAAATACGATTGATTGATTGATGTATATATTTGTACGTATTTATTACTCTATTTTACTTGTACATACCCTATTTATTTTATTTTGTTAATATGTTTTGTTTTGTTTTCTGTCTCCCCCTTCTAGACTGTGAGGCCACTGTTGGGTAGGGACCGTCTCTATATGTTGCCAACTTGGACTTCCCAAGCGCTTAGTCCAGTGCTCTGCACACAGTAAGCGCTCAATAAATATGACTGATTGATTGATTACTTCCCAAGTGCTTAGTACAGTGCTCTGCACACAGTAAGCGCTCAATAAATACGACTGATTAAGTGCTTACAATATGCAAAGCACGATTCTAAGCGCTGGTCTGCTGGTTCACCTAGGGCAAGTCACTTCACTTCTCTGGGCCTCGGTTCCCTCTTCTATAAAATGGGGATGGAGACTGTGAGCCCCACGTGGGACAGGGACTGGGTCCAACCCGCTTTGCTTGTATCTATCCCCGTGCTTAGTACAGTGCCTGCCACATAGTAAGCGCTTAACATATACCATAATAATAATTATTATTATTAGAGCAGTTGAGTCTCGCTAGACTCGGGCCCTGTTGGGATTAGGAGTTGGGGGAACGGGGGGCACAGGGAAGATGGGGAGAGGTGGGAAGAGATGGGAGGGGGCGGGCTTCTTCCTCTCCCCCTCGTCCCCTTCTCCATCCCCCCCATCTTACCTCCTTCCCTTCCCCACAGCACCTGTATATATGTATATATGTTTGTACATATTTATTACTCTATTTATTTATTTATTTTACTTGTACATATCTATTCTATTTATTTTATTTTGCTAGTATGTTTGGTTTTGTTCTCTGTCTCCCCCTTTTCGACTGTGAGCCCACTGTTGGGTAGGGACTGTCTCTATATGTTGCCAACTTGTCCTTTCCAAGCGTTTAGTACAGTGTTTAGCACACAGTAAGCGCTCAATAAATACGATTGATTGATTGATTGGTCTCTAGCCTCGGGCCAGTTGGAGCCTCTCCCCCCAGGGACCCTCCACAGCCCCGACAGCCATCACCCTCCGAGCTGGGGTGAGAGATGAGTCTGCCCCAGCGTTGGGGGGTTGGAACAAGTGGGTGGGGGGGGCCGCTGGAGGTGGAAGGCCCTAATCAATCCGGGAGCCGCAGGGGGTAGACTGCTGGCACCATCCGTGACCTTTACCGGGGATATTACTTACTGTTTGTTCAGAAATTTAATATCAAAAGGTACACACAAGGCACCACCCTGCTTCTTCCACGCCCTGGGGGTCACCGAGGGGCTCTGGGAAGCCAGAAACTGATGGGCTCCCCATCCTCCCCCTCTCCTTACCTCCTTCCCTTCCCCACAGCACCTGTATATATGTATATATGTTTGTACATATTTATTACTCAATTTATTTTACTTGTACATATCTATTCCATTCATTTTATTCTGTTCATATGTTTGGTTTTGTTGTCTGTCTCCCCCTTCTAGACTGTGAGCCCACTGTTGGGTAGGGACCATCTCTATATGTTGCCAACTTGGACTTCCCAAGCGCTTAGTATATGTCTGTATGGATTTATTACTCTATTTATTTTACTTGTACATATCTATTCTATCCATTTTATTCTGTTCATATGTTTGGTTTCGTTGTCTGTCTCCCCCTTCTAGATTGTGAGCCCACTGTTGGGTAGGGACCGTCTCTATATGTTGCCAACTTGGACTTCCCAAGCGCTTAGTCCAGTGCTCTGCACACAGTAAGTGCTCAATAAATACGATTGATTGATTGATTTTACTTGTACATATCTATTCTGTTTATTTTATTCTGTTAACATGTTTGGTTTTGTTCTCTGTCTCCCCCTTCTAGACTGTGAGCCCACTGTTGGGTAGGGACCTTCTCTATATGTTGCCAACTTGGACTTCCCAAGCGCTTAGTCCAATGCTGTGCACACAGTAAGCGCTCAGTAAATACGATTGATTGATTTTACTTGTGCATATCTATTCTATTCATTTTATTCTGTTAATATGTTTGGTTTTGTTGTCTGTCTCCCCCTTCTAGACTGTGAGCCCACTGTTGGGTAGGGACCGTCTCTATATGTTGCCAACTTGGACTTCCCAAGCGCTTAGTCCAGTGCTCTGCACACAGTAAGCGCTCAATAAATACGATTGATTGATTGACTGATTGATTTTACTTGTACATATCTATTCTATTTATTTTATTCTGTTCATATGTTTGGTTTTGTTCCCTGTCTCCCCCTTCTAGACTGTGAGACCGCTGTTGGGTAGGGACCGTCTCTATATGTTGCCAACTTGGACTTCCCAAGCGCTTAGTCCAGTGCTCTGCACACAGTAAGCACTCAATAAATACGATTGATTGATTGACATTTCCCCTGCAGAGCTGCCTGTCCCCTCCCCAGGGCCCTCTGGGGAGGCCTTGGGCTACTTAGTGCCCTACACTAAGCTCACTATGGGCAGGGAACACGTCTAGTATATTGTTAGAGTGTTATAGAGAAGCAGCGAAGCAGCGTGGCTCAGAGGAAAGAGCCCAGGATTTGAGGTCATGGGTTCAAATCCCGGCTTCACCACTTGTCAGCTGGGTGACTTTGGGCAAGTCACTTCACTTCTCTGAGCCTCAGTTACCTCATCTATAAAATGGGGATTAAGACTGTGATCCCTACGTGGGACAACCTGATCACCTTGTATCCCCCCAGTGCTTAGAACAGTGCTTTACACATATTATTATTACTATTATTACTATTATTATTATTACTATTATTATTAATAATCCCCATTTTACAGATGAGGTAACTAAGGCCCAGAGAATAATAATAATAATGATGGCATTTGTTAAGCGCTTACTATGTGCAAAGCACTGCTCTAAGCACTGGGGAGATTACAAGGTGATCAGGTTGTCCCATGGGGGGTTCACAGTCTTCATCCCCATTTTCCAGATGAGGTAACTGAGGCCCAGAGAAGTGAAGTGACTTGCCCAAAGTCACACAGCTGACAACTGGTGGAGCCAGGGTTTGAACCCATTACCTCTGACTCCAAAGCCCGGGCTCTTTCCATTGAGCCACGAGTGCTTTGCACATAGTAAGTACTTAATAAATGTCATCATTATTATTGTAGTGGATTCTCCCAAGCGCTCAGTACAGTGCTCTTGCACACACTAAGTGCTCGATAAATACTATTGAATGAATGAATGAAAGCTTTTACGTCTCTGGTGGAGGGACGTGGGGACTCTGTACTGATCCCCCAATTCCCCCTGGGGTGAACGCTGCATCCCTCCCCTTGTCCTCCCGCAGTCTAGTTGTTATGGTACGACTGAACGCTTACTCTGTCCCGATCCCTGCGCTCAGCGCTGGGGTAAGATCCAAGATAAACAGGTCGGATCAGTCCCTGTCCCGTGTAGCGCCGAGGGAAGGAGCTGGGATAATAATAATAATAATAATAATAATGATAATTGTTGTCCACCCTCGCCGTGTACTCCAGCAGAAGCGGCATTGACTGAATTTTCCCAAAAGGAAAATCAGGTTGTCCCACGGGGGGCTCACAGTCTTCATCCCCATTTTACAGGTGAGGTAACTGAGGCCCAGAGAAGTGAAGTGACTTGCCCAAAGTCACCCAGCTGACAAGTGGCGGAGCCGGCGTTTGAACCCATGACCTCTGACTCCAAAGCCCGGGCTGTTCCCACTGAGCCAGGCTGCTTCTAATCCCGGCTCCTCCACTCGTCTGCTGCATGACCTTGGGCAAGTCACTTCACTACTCTGGGCCTCAGTTCCCTCATCTGAAAAATGGGGATAAAGACAGTGAGCCCCGTGTGGGACGGGGACTGTGTCCAACCCGATTATCTTGTATCTCCCCCAGCGCTTAAAACAGTGCCTGGCACATAGTAAGTGCTTAACAAATGCCATTATTATTACTATTAGAGAAACAGCGTGGCTCAGTGGAAAAGAGCCCGGGCTTTGGAGTCAGAGGTCATGGGTTCAAATCCCAGCTCCGCCACTTGTCAGCTGCGTGACTTTAAGTCACTTGACTTCTCTGGGCCTCAGTTCCCTCATCTGTAAAATGAGGATGAAGACTGTGAGCCCCCCGTGGGACAACCTGATCACCTTGTAGCCTCCCCAGCGCTTAGAACAGTGCTTTGCACATAGTAAGTGCTTAATAAATGTCATTATTATTATTATTATTAGGGAGGGGGAGCAGGCACAGATTTCGGGCAGGGCCCTGTGGCCAGCAGGAGTGGATAGGTGCAGACCCCAGCCCAAGAAGAAGCAGGAGCGATCTTGGGCGGTGGGAATTGGCTGGACTGGGACCAGCCTCGCACGGCATGAATATTGCAGCGCGGCTGGCGGGTGCCCGTAGCTGAGTTGGCACGAAGAGCGGGGCACAGCTGTGTGGGACGCCGGCCAGGGAAGATCATGCGAAGGAAGAGCTCAGCTGTGTGCCCCCCGCTCCCCGGTGCCCCCGGGTACTCACTGCGGAAATCTGGGGGACAGCCAGTCTGGGGAATCTGCCACCCTCACTTCCTCCATCTCCAGCACTACCAGCATCTCCGTCACCATCGGGACCGCTGCGACTAGCATCTTTGGCACCACTAATAACAATAACGACGGTATTCGTAGAGCGCTTACCGTGTGCCAGGCACCGTACTAAGCGCCGGGGTGGAGACCAGCAAATCCGGCTGGACGCAGTCCCTGTCCCACGTGGGGCTCACAGTCTCCATCCCCATTTTACAGATGAGGGAACTGGAGCCTGGAGAATAATGATAATAATGACATTTATTAAGCGCTTACTACGTGCAAAACACTGTTGTAAGTGCTGGGGAGACTACAAGGTGATCAGGTTGTCCCACAGGGGGCTCACAGTCTTTATCCCCATTTGACAGATGAGGGAACTGAGGCCCAGAGAAGTGAAGTGACTTGCCCAAAGTCACACATTCTCTTTCTCTTTCTCTCTCCCTCTCTCCCAGGTGGGGCTCACAGTCTTAATCCCCATTTGACAGATGAGGGAACTGGAGCCCAGAGAATAATAATAATAATGGCATTTATTAAGCACTTACTATGTGCAAAGCACTATTGTAAGCGCTGGGGAGGCTACAAGGTGATCAGGTTGTCCCACGGGGGGCTCACAGTCTTCGTCCCATTTGACAGATGAGGGAACTGAGGCCCAGAGAAGTGAAGTGACTTGCCCAAAGTCACACATTCTCTTTCTCTCCCAGGTGGGGCTCACAGTCTTAATCCCCATTTTCCAGATGAGGTCACTGAGGCCCAGAGAAGTGAAGTGACTTGCCCAAGGTTTCCCAGCAGACAAGTGGAGGAGCCGGGATTAGAACCCACGACCTTCTGAGTCCCAGGCCGGGGCTCTATCCACTATGCCATGCTGCTCGCCACCTCCAGTCTCACCTCCACCCCACCAGCATTCATTCATTAGTCATTCAATCGTATTTAAGGAGCACTTACTGCGTGCAAAGCACTCTACTAAGCGCTTGGGAGAGGACAATACAACAGTGAACAGATACATTCCCCGCCCACAACTAACTTACAGTCTAGAGGGGGAGAGAGACATTAATATAAATAAATTACCCGTCTCCACCATCGCCACCACCGCCTCCATTGCTACCACTACCGCCCGTCACCTTCACCACAGCAATTCACTCAGTCAATCGTATTTACTGAGCACTTACTGTGTGCAGAGCACTGTACTAAGCGCTGGGAAAGTACAATTCAGCAACAGATAGAGACAATCCCTGCCCACGACGGGCTCACGGTCCAAAAGCGGGGCGGACAGACTTCACCTGTCTACTTGTTTGGTTTTGTTGTCTGTCTCCCCCTTCTAGACCGTGAGCCCGCTGGTGGGTAGGGACCGTCTCTAGATGTTGCCGACTTGGACTTCCTGAGTGCTTAGTACAGTGCTCTGCACACAGGAAGCGCTCAATAAATACGATTGAATGAATGAATGAATTGGGTCTTCATCTCTCACCTGCCAAACTCCTATCAGTATCTCACTCTCAACTCTCCCATCTCCATCCTCTGGCTCGCGTTTTTCCCCCAGTCCCTCCTTCCCAATAGCGGATGGATCCCAGGCTCTTCCCTCCTCCAAAGCTCTCCTAAAATCCACTGAGCTGAGCCAACTCGAGCTCTTGTGAATTTATTTGCACACATCTCGGCATTCCCGAACATACATCTGCCCGTTTACTTTGACCCCCCCGGCCGTTAATATTTATACGCCTGTCTCCCCAGTTGGCTCCCAGTTAGGGGGAGTCCCTGGTGGGCTGGGAACCCGTCACGATTTTTTTTTTAATGGCACTCGTTAAGCGTTTACTACGTGCCAAGCACTGTTCTGAGCACCAGGGCGGGTGCAACCTAGTCAGGTTGGACACTGTCCCTGTCCCACATGGGGCTCACAGTCTTCATCCCCATTTTACAGATGGGGGAACTGAGTCTCAGGGCCAAGTGAAGCGACTCGCCCAAGGTCACACAGCAGACAGGCGGTGGAGCCGGGACTAGAACCCAGGTCCTTCTGACTCTCAGGCCTGTGCTGTATCCACAGGGCCACGGTGCTTTTCGCTCGGTTGCTCTGTGCTTCCCAAACACCTAGAACAGTGCACCGCACCAAGTGGGCGTTCAATAAATAGTACTATCACCACTACTCAAAGTCACTACTCCCCTCCTCAGGACTCTCTCTCAGAAAATCTTCCCCTTACCTACCCGTTAACCTTTCACCCTTCCTTTCCCTCTCCCTCTAGCACGGGTGGGTGGTTTCCTCTGGTTTGAGGCCAGGGGTGTCACTCAGGGGGGACACTCACCAGCAGAAGGCCTGGCTCTCTGTCCCCAAGGATCATTCATTCAATCGTATTTATTAAGCACTTACTGTGTGCACAGCACTGTACTAAGCACTCGGGAAAGTAAAATACAACGATAAACGGTGACATTCCCTGCCCAAGGTGAGCTCCCGGCCCGGGGCGGGGAGACGGACATTGATATAAATAAAATGACAGCTAGGTACCTAAGTGCCGTGGGGCCGGAGACCCGAGGGAGCAAGTCAGGGAGACGCAGAAGGGAGATGGGGAAAAGTGGGGCTTAGCCTGGGAAGGCCTCCTGGAGGAGACGGGCCTTCAATAAGGCTTTAAGAGAAGCAGCGTGGCTCAGTGGAAAGAGCCCGGGCTTTGGAGTCAGAGGTCATGGGTTCAAATTCCGGCTCCGCCAATTGTCATCTGTGTGACATTGGGCGAGTCACTTCACTTCTCTGGGCCTCAGTTCCCTCATCTGGAAAATGGGGATTAAGACTGTGAAGCCCTCTGTGGGACAACCTGATCACCTTGTAACCTCCCCAGCGCTTAGAACAGTGCTTTGTACATAATAAGCGCTTAATAAATGCCATTATTATTATTATTATTATTATTTAAAGGAGGGGAGAGTCATTGTCCGTTGGATCTGAGGAGGGAGGCAGGACGTGGGCCGGGGGCTGGTGGTGAGACAGGCGAGATGGAGGAAACGTGGGAAGGTTAACGCCAGAGGAGTGAACCGTGGGGGCTGGGTTGTAGAAGGAGAGAAGTGAGGTGAGGTAAGAGGGGGGCAAGGGGATGGACTGCTTTAAAGCCAATGGTGAGGAGTTTTTGTTTGATACGGAGGTGGATAGGAAACCACGAGAGATTCGTTAAGCACTTACCATGTGCCAGGCACCGTACTAAGCACTGGGATGGATACAAGCCAATCGAGTCGGACACGGTCCCTGTCCCACATGGGGCTCACAGTCTCGATCTCCATTTTCCAGATGAGGTCACTGAGGCCCAGAGAAGTGAAGCGACTTGCCCGAGGTCACACAGCAGACAGGTGGCGGAGCCGGGACGAGAACCCACGACCTTCTGACACCCAGAGGCCCCGGGCTCTAGCCACGGAGCCGTGCTGCTTCACAAGGGAGGGGGGAGGCCAGACGGACGGACAGAGGGAGGGACGTCAAGGACACAAAGCCTACGGGCCTCGTTTGAATCATGGGTGATTTAATGAGCGCGGAGCCCCGTAAACGCACAAACTCAGAGCGGCCGGGTAAGCACGTCGCGAGAAGCTCAGACGTGACCGAAAGAGCCCCAGATGAAGGTCTTCTCTGCCCGCCGGCGGGAGGGGAGCCCCCGGGGGGGCTGTGTGGGATGAGGGAGCGGGGCCGATCGGACCTCGGGTGTCCCGGAGCGGAGCGGGGTGTGGGGGTGTTGGGGGGCGACCCGCCGAGCCTCAATCCCCGAGGGCTGCCGGAGGAGGAAGAGTTGGAGGAAGGAGCGTCACGCGAGAAGGGCTCGTCGGGAGCGGGTCCGGGGCCTCGAGGAGGACGACAGGCTCGGGGGGCACCGTCGGAGCCAGCTCTCCGGAGAGTCTGCAAAGGAACACGAAGGCCCGTCTCCTCCAAGAAGCCTTCCCTGATTGAGCCCTCCTCTCTTCTCCCACTCCCTCCTGCGCCGCTCTGACCTGCTCCTTCATTCATCCTCCCTCCCGTCCCCACAGCACATAAGTGGGCATCTGTATAGATCTGACTTATATTTCTTTATTTAGCTATTTATTTATTTATATTCACGTCTGTCTCCCCCTCCAGACTGTGAGCTCGCTGTGGGCAGCAACGTGCCTGCTGTTATACTGGACTCTCCCAAGCCCTTAGTAAAGTGCTTTGCGCACAGTAAGCGCTCAATAAATACGATTGAATGAAGGAAGGAAGGAATTGAAGGTGGGGTCAGGGGGGAGGTCGGGGTCAGCGGTCAGGCTCTTGTGGGGGCGTCGCGGGAGCCGGGTCTCCGCAGAGTCTGCAAAGGAACAGGGGGCGGGGAGCGGGGTCAGAGGTCAGGGTCAAGGGGCCGAGTCGGGGAAGGGTCAGGTGGGTGGAGAGGAGCCCCCATCCCCGCCCCCGGTAAGCGGAGCCTTCAGCGAGAGTGTCCCCCAGTCCCCGGCGACCCTGTGGGCACCGGCTCTGATCAGTCTGGGCCCCCGAGGCCCAAGAGACCGGAAACGGGGGGACGGGGCCGGTGGCAGGGAAGGGGGGCATTCCCTCCATCCAGTCGATCCGGTGAAATCGGACATAGTCGCGGCCCAAGTCCTGCCGACAGACCCCCTGCAATGCCAGGCCTCCCACCCCCCAAATGAGCCTTTCAAGCTGGGCTGGGGTCTCTGAGCCTCACACCCAGCACTGCCCCTCCCCGCCCCCGTCCGCCTGTAGGCCCGGGGCCTGGGACAACGGTGTCCATCCCCAACCCATTTCTTAATGGTATTTGTGAAGCGCTTACTTTGTGCCAGGCACCGTACTAAACGCTAGGGTAGATACA
Organism: Tachyglossus aculeatus; assembly: GCF_015852505.1. Taxonomy (NCBI): domain Eukaryota; kingdom Metazoa; phylum Chordata; class Mammalia; order Monotremata; family Tachyglossidae; genus Tachyglossus; species Tachyglossus aculeatus. The sequence continues at coordinate 9,513,404 of NC_052086.1, forward strand.
GGCTAACTGGGTTGGACACGGTCCATGTCCCTCCTGGGGCTCCCAGACTTAATCTCCATTGTGAGGGTGAGGTCCCTGGGGCACACAGGAGTGAAGTGACTTGCCCAAGGTCACACAGCAGGCAAGGGGTGGAGCCGGGATTAGAACCCATGTCCTTCTGACTCGCAGGGCCGGGCTCTAGCCGCTGTGGACCCGAACCCCGGCCGGGGGTTGAGGGGAGACTTTGGGGGTGGAGTGGGGGGGCTTAGTGATCCAGTAATCCAACCCCAACCCCGCTTCTGCTGTCTCCATCCCTTTCTATCTCTATTCGTCTCTGCCTATCTGTTTCTGCCTCTAGCTCTGTCTCCGTCTCTCTGTTTCCGTGGGTCTCTGTCTCTACCTCCTCATCCGTCCATCTGGTTTTTCCTGTCCCCTGTCTGGTTGTTCTTCTAAGCGCTTAGTCCACTGCTCCGCACGCAGTGAGCACTCAATAAATACGACCGAAGGAGTGAGGGAATGGTTGTGGGTCTGTCTGTTTCTCTGTCCCTCATCTGTTCGATGTGTCTTTCCCTATTTCTGTCTCTGTACGCCTCTGTCTCTGCCTGCCTGTCACTATCTCAATTTCATCCGCGTGTCTCTTTCCCAGTCCGTCTCTGCTAGTTTTCCTCCCCTCCCCTCTGAAAGGGCCCGCACTAGAGAAGCAGCGTGGCTTAGGGGAAAGAGCACGGGCTTGGAAGTCGGAGGACGTGGGTTCTAATCCCAGCTCCTCCACCAGTCTGAAGTGTGACCTTGGGTAAGCCACCTCACTGCTCTGTGCCTCAGTGACCTCATCTGGAAAACGGGGATGAAGACTGTGAGCCCCGCGTGGGACGACCTGATGACCCAGTGTCCACCCCAGGGCTTAGAACAGTGCTTGGCACATAGTAAGCGCTTAACCGATACGGTCGTTATCAGAACGGCCGTCGGGAGGGGAACAGGGAAGGGGAGCCTAGCGTCCACCCCTCTAGACCCTCCGGCCCCAGGCCGGAGAGGGTTTCGGGGAGATACCGGCCGCCCCCCCGACCCAACTTGGGATCCCAGCCCGCGCTGTACCTGGCTGTCCGGGCTGCCCGGCCTGCCCCGGGTCCCCGTTCTGGAGTCCCGATGTCCCACAGCTCGGTCCGCAGACTCCGTCCCTCGGGAGGCTCAGTGTCCGGCGTCTTCGCGGCCCGGCCCGGACCCAGGGGTCCCCGGCCCCTGCCCAGGGGTCCCGGGGCGAGGCGGGGGCATCCGGGGGTCGAGCCCCCAGGGCCCTGCGCCAGAGGTAGGGCGAGCGGCGGATGCCCATGAGCAGGCCGGAGGCGCGGCCCACGGTGTGGTAGCGAGGGCTGGCCACGTGTTTGTACCAGGCGGCCACCTGGCCGGACAGGACCAGCAGACCCAGCAGGACCAGCAGCAGAGGAGGAGGAGGAGGAGGAGGAGGAGAGGGCGAGGGGACAGGAGGGGGCGGCCACATCCAGGCCCCAGACCCGGTCCAGCCGCCGACCCCCGGCCCCGCTCGGCGCGCCATGGACACCCCAGTGGACACCCCCGGGTGGACCAGGGGAGAGGGGCGAGGGGGCGATGGGGATGCAGGGGTGGGGATGGGCAGAAGGGTCCTGCTCTCCGCGGGCTCCGGCTCGGGGTCAGGGGTCAGAGGTCAGCCGGCCGCCTCCTCGCCTCCCAACTGGATGCGCTGCGGGCGTCGGGATGGAGCCGCTCTCGGGGGGCGCAGCCGGGCTCCCCGTTTTAACCGCTCTAGCAGGGGCGGGATCCGGCCCAGTCCCGCCCACCACCAGCCCTGCCCGCCCACCCCCTCCCCCTTTATCCCCCCCGGAGCCCCAAGGATGCAGGAGCACTCAGATGGGGACAGGGAAGGGGGAGGTCGGGAAAGGGGGGGCGCAGGGGAAATGTGAGAGGGGGACAGGATGGGAAGGAAGAGGGAAGGGTAATCAAATCCATCCATCAGGGATCTGGATAGGGCACTGACTCTGCGCTGAGGGTTGGAATAACAGTAACAGTAATCATTCGGGCATTTGTATGTGCCAAACACTAGCGCTGGGGGAGATAATAATAAGAACGGCATTTGGTAAGCGCTTACTATGTGTCGAGCACTGTCCTAAGCGCTGGGAGGAGGGGGATACAAGGTCATCAGGTTGTCCCACCTGGGGCCTTCATCCCCATTTTCCAGGCGAGGTCACTGAGGCCCAGAGAAGCGACTTGCCCACAGTCACCCGGCTGACAAGTGGCGGAGTCGGGATTCGAACCCACGACCTCCGACTCCCAAGCCCGGGCTCTTTCCACTGAGCCACGCTGCTTCAGGTCACCGGGTTGGACCCGGCCCCTGTCCCACGTAAGGATCACAGGCTTCATCCCCCCTTTGACGGGTGAGGGAACTGAGGCACAGAGGGAAGCGACTTGCCTAAGGTCACGCAGCAGACAAGTGGCGGAGCCGGGATTCGAACCCAGGTCCCCGGACTCCCGGGCCGAGACGCTTGGAGAGGTCGAGGCAGCAGAACTGGCAGTTTCCTGCCCACTGCCAGTTTACTGTGAAGGAGGGGATGGGGGAAGGGGATAGGGGAGAGAAGAGAGGAGGGGGAGAGGGACAGAGTCGGAGCTCGGCCTGCGCTCCACCTCTCGCCAATAAACTATCCCTTTTGAGCGCTTTTTTAGGGTATTTGTTAAGCACTTGCTTGCCACAGGGCAATCCTGGGCAAGTCACTTCTCTGGGCCTCAGTTTCCTCATCTGTAAAATGGGGATGAAAACCGTGTGCCCCATGTGGGACACATTTCATTTTGCTGTCTCCCCCTTCTAGTCTGTGAGCCCGTTGTTGGGTAGAGACTGTCTCTATCTGTTGCCGAATTGTACTTTCCAAGCGTTTAGTACAGTGCTCTGCGCACAGTAAGCGCTCAATAAATACCACTGTATGAATGAATGACAGGGCCTGATTAGCTTATATCGACTCCAGAACTTAGAACTTTATTCAATCATTTCAATCAGTCGTCTTGATTGAGCGCTTACTTTCATTCATTCAATCGTATTTATTGAGCGCTTACTGTGTGCAGAGCACCGGACTAAGCGCTTGGGAAGTCCAAGTTGGCAACATATAGGGATGGTCCCTACCCACCGGCAGGCTCACAGTCTAGAAGGGGGGGACAGACAACAAAACAAAACGTATTAACAAAATAAAATATATAGAATAGTAAATTTGTACAAGTAACAAATAATTACTCGTAAATTTGTACGAGTAACAAATAATGTACAAACATATATACAGTGTTCGGAGCTCCGTACTAAGCGCTTGGGAGAGTAATAGGACAATAGGCCGGCACATTCCCTGCCCACAACGAGCTTACAGTGCTTGGCACATAGTAAGCGCCTAATAAATACCGCAACTATAATTAAGTCATTTCACTTCTCTGTGGCTCAGTTTCCTCTTCTGCAACATGGGGATTCAATATCCGCTCTCTCTTCCCCTTAACCCATTTGGGACAGGGTCAGTGCCGGATCCCGTTAGCTTGGATCGACCCCAGCGCTTAGTACAGTACTCGGCACATAGTAAGCGCTACACAAATAGCACCGTTATTAAGAATGAGAACCAGAGAGGGGCAGTGGGTTTCCTTCGGTTACCCAGCAGTTCAGGAAGCGGGGGTCACACTTCGGGCTGCTTTGTCTCCCAACAACCCTGAATAATCATTGGGGTGCTTGTTAAGTCCTTACTGCGGGCCAGGCACTGTACTAAACTCCGGGGTGGTTTTACAAGCTGTGCACACAGTAGGCGCTCAGTAAATACGATCGAATGAATGAAATAGAGGCCGCTCTCGGTTTGGGGAGGGGGGGATTGTCGGGGGGGTTCCGTTCCTGTGGGGTCCGGGAGCGACAAGTCGATGGAGCATGGGGGGGATGGGCCCAGAGACCCCCAGCGCTCCCCCACCAGAGACCCCTTCATCCTCAGAGACCCCCCCAGAGACCCCATTATCCCCAGAGATCCCCCAGAATCCCCCCAGAGACCCACCCAGAGACCCCATCATCCCCAGAGACCCCCCCCAGAGACCCCAGCGGCCCCCCAGAGACCCTATCATCTCCAGAGACCCCCCCAGAGACCCCATCATCCCCAGAGACCCCCCCCCCAGAGACCCCATCACCCCCGGAGACTCCCTCAGAGACACCCCCAGACCCCATTATCCCCAGAGATCCCTGCGGCCCCCCAGAGACTCTATCATCTCCAGAGACCCCCCCGAGACCCCATCATCCCCAGAGACCCACCGAGACCCCATCAACCCCAGCGACTCCCTCAGAGACCCCCCCAGACCCCATTATCCCCAGAGACCCCAGAGGCCCCCCAGAGACCCTATCATCTCCAGAGACCCCCCAGAGACCCCATCACCCCCAGAGACTCCCCCAGAGACCCCATCATCCCCAGAGACCCCAGCGACCCCCCAGAGACCCTATCATCTCCAGAGACCCCATCATCCCCAGAGACCCCCCCAGACCCCATCATCCCCAGAGACCCCAGCGACCCCCCCAGAGACCCTATCATCTCCAGAGACCCCATCATCCCCAGAGACCCCCCCAGACCCCATCATCCCCAGAGACACCAGCGGCCCCCCCCAAGACCCTATCATCCCCAGAGACCCCCCCCCCCAGCGGCCCCCCACCCCCCCCTCCTTGCCCCCAGAAGCTGGAGGAGTCGGGATCCAGGTGCGGAATCATGAAACCCACAGGATCCAAGGGAGAGGAAGGAGGGAGGCCAGGCGGGGAGGGAAAGCCACTGAGGCCACCCCAAGACCGGGTGCGGGTTGCTAACTGGCCGGGGGAGATGGACAAGTGGACCCAGGAGTCCCACACAAAGCTCTCACCCTGAGAGAAATCCAGCTTGGGCCTACTCCTGGGGTAACACCCCGCGACTGATGCAAGGGCGGGTGGGGTCCGTCCTTCTTCAGCTCCGACTGCAGGACCCCCCCTCCTCAACACCCACACAAACACCCACACAACCACCCACACCCCTTGAGCCCCCCCCAATCTCCGTCCCCTTCCCCCCCACCCGGTCTAAGCGTTCACACTGACTCACCACCGGCAGCTGCAGAGTGGAGCATCCCTCCAGGACTGATGGAAAATGCCACCTCCGACCTCCCCCCGACCCCCTAGGGAGGAGAGAGCAAGTGGTCCTGGGGCGCAGGGGGGCTTCCAAAGACGAGGGAGGGGATAATAATGATGGCATTTGTTAAGCGCTTACTATGTGCAAAGCACTGCTCTAAGCGCTGAAGAAGGGTCAGCCCCTCCGAAGACCTCCAGGCACCTATCCAGCTTTTTGTTTTGCTTCTGTGGTATCTGTTAAGCGCTTACTACGTGCCGGGCACTGCACTAAGCGCTGGGAAAGCAGTGTGGCTTAGAGGAAAGAGTACGGAGTTGGGAGTCAAGAGGTCATGGGTTCAAATCCCGACTCCGCCGCTTGTCTGCTCTGTGACTTTGGGCAAGTCACTTCACTTCTCTGGGCCTCAGTTACCTCGTCTGTAAAATGGGGATTAAGACTGTGAGCCCCATGTGGGGCAACCTGATCACTCTGTATCCTCCCCAGCGCTTAGAACGGTGCCTTGCACCTAGTAAGCGCTTAATAAATGCCATCATTATTACTATTATTACAAGCTAATCAGGTGGGACGCAGTCCCTGTCTCACATGGGGCTCACAGGCTTCAACCCCATTTTACAGATGAGGTCACTGAGGCACGGAGAAGTGAAGTGACTTGCCCAAGGTCACACAGCAGACACGTGGGGGCACCTGGATTAGAACCCAGGTCCTTCTGGCTTCCGGGGCTCTATCCGCTAGGCTAGGATGTTTCTTCTCTTACACCTTGATCCTGTGGGGAAAGGGGGTGTCTACTGGGGGGAAAGGGGGAGGGAAGGAGAGATGGAGGGAAGAAGGAAAAGGGAGGGAAGAAGGGGTGGCCCAAAACGACCCTTTCCCTCTGGAGATCTCAAAGCACCTTTACACCTTGATCTACCCACTGCGTGGGGAGAAGGGAGGGAAGGAAGGCCGGTCCAAACACCCCTTCACCTGAAGATCCCTGAGCACCTTTCCAGGTTACCCTTCGATCTGACCCCTGCAGGGGTTGGGGGCCGCAGAGAACATTCGTGCCGTGACATTGAGACCCGGAGAGGTACGGCGACTTGCCCAAGGTCACACAATAGCAGTAATATTAGCGATAGTATTATTTAGGAGTGTACTATGGTCCGGATCTCCCAGCTCCCTCCGCGCCCCCTTCCTCAAGACAAGCACTCGGGAGACCCAGGGTCGGGGGGACCGTCCGTGAGCCCCATGTGGGACATGGACTGTGTCCAACCTGATTAGCTTCTATCTACCTCAGGAAGCACATAGTAAGCGCTCATTGCTGTGGTTATTCACGGTATTGGTTAAACTCTTATGTGCCAGACGCTGTACTAAGCACCGGGGTGGACACAAGGTAATCAGTTTGGACACGGTCCCTGTCCCTCGTGGGGCTCACAGTCTTTACCCCTATTTTACAGACGAGGGAACTGAGGCCCAGAGAAGGGAGGTGACTCGACCAAGGTGACGCAGCAGACACGTGGCAGAGCCGGAATTAGAACCCACATCACCCGGGCCCGGGGTCTTTCCGCTAGGCCTCACTGCTGCTCGCTGCTTCTTTCCCGTCCCGTGACCCGGGGTCGGCCAGAAAATTCGGCCGCAGGCGAAGCTGCAGACCCTCTCCAGCGGTTCTCCCGCCGCCCCTAACCGAAGCCTTCTTCACCTGGGTTGTTCGGGGAGAACCGGCGGAGGGCTGCGGTCCTGGAGCTGGGCCGGCCGGGCCCCTTCGTCATCCTTCCCGGCCCACGAGGCCTGCTGGGTGGCAGGATGAGTGTGAGTGAGTGAGTGCGGGTGGGCACGCGGGCAGAGCCGTGCGGGGAGCCCCCAAGCACCTGCGCCCAGCTGGCTCCCACGATACCCGTTTGCCCTGGTGCTCAGAGCCGGGATGATGCTCCGGGAGGTTGGGGGGCTCCAGAGGCGGGCCGGGCTCCTTCCATGTGGCGTCTCTTGTCCCGGGGAGCAGGGATGAGCTTGGGGACCCATTCCTGCTGCCCCTTCTCCACCCCCCGGGGCTCCTGGACCCCCCAGACCCAGCCCCGGGCTCTGCCCACCCCCTACGGTGACGCTGGAGGCGAGTCAAGGTGTCCGACGGGCCCCTTGGGGACGGGGCTGCCAAGGCAGTGGGGGCTGTCCCCCCACAAGGCTGTGGTGATTATTATTACTAATTGTAGTTATTGAGTGCGTGCAAAGCGCTGTACTAAGTGCTCGGGAGAGTACCACGGAATAACAGACACATTCCCCGCCCACAACGAACTCACACGAACTCACGCGGCGTGGCCTAGCGGATGGAGCCCCGGCACGGGAGTCGGAAGGTTCTAACTCCGACTCCGCTCCTTGTCTGCTGTGTGACCTTGAGCAAAGTCGCTTGACCTCTCTGGGCCTCCGCTCCCTCAGCTGTAAAATGGGGATGAAGACGCTGAGCCCCAGACGGGGCACGGACTGGGTCCAGCCTAATCAGGTCCCCTCCCCATCCCCCCCGCCTTACCTCCTTCCCCTCCCCACAGTATATATGTTTGTACATATATATTACTCTATTTATTTATTTTATTTGCACTTATTTATTCTATTTATTTTATTTTGTGAATATGTTTTGCTTTGTTCTCTGTCTCCCCCTTCTAGACTGCGAGCCCGCTGTTGGGTAGGGACCGTCTCTATATGTTGCCAACTTGGACTTCCCAAGCGCTTAGTCCAGTGCTCTGCACACACTCAGCGCTCAACCGAGTGAACGAATGAATCCACCCCAGCTCTCGGCAGAGCGCCCGTCACGTCGCAAGCATTTAACAAACACCATTAAATAAAAAATCAGGTCTGAGACGCAAAGAGCCAAGTATCCGAGGATCTCTCCACGGCACACGGCATTGGCTGGGCCCGCGCGCGAGTAGACGAGTCACCGGGCCGCCCGAAGGACCTTAATATTGATGAGGCCCCCCGATCTCCCGGCAGCCAGAGAGAGAGGAGGGAAGGTGAGTCAAGCCGGGGCGGGGGCGGCCCACGGGGGCCCCCGGCTAGTCCTCGCCCGGTCCCTCGCTACCCAGCGGCCGCGGCCCCGGAGGTGACTCAGAACGAAGGCTCCGGTTCCTTCGTGAGGCAATTACGCTGAAGAGCCGGCGGCCGCGGAGAACTTTAAATAGAGGCCGTCGGTGACTTCATTTGCCTCCCTGCTCCAGGTGCCGGCTGATTCGGTGACGTCCTCCCGGTCCCCGGCCCCGGGAGACCGCAGGGCCCGGCGGAAAGTGCGCGGGGGAAAGTGCAGGAGTTCGGCCTAGCTTGGGTCAAGCGGCCTACCTTCTCCTTCCAGTCAGTTACCCCCTCTAGACTGACGACTGTAAGCCTGTTGTGGGAAGGGGCTGGAAATCTGTTTATTGTTCTACTGTCTTCTCATTAAACGCTCGATAAATACCAACGAACGAATGCTCGGCACATAGTACGCGCTTAACAAATACCGTCATTATTGTTATTGAGCGCTTACTGTGTGCAGAGCACTGTACCTCCCCCTTCTAGACTGTGAGCCCGTTGCTGGGTAGGGAGCGTCTCTATACGTTGCCGACTTGTACTTCCCAAGCGCTTCGTACAGAAAGTGCTCAATAAATACGACTGAATGAGCGAATACCAAGCGCTTGGGAGAGGACAATACAACAATAAACAGACACAATCCCTGCCCGCAATGAGCTTACATCTAGAGGGGGAGAAAGACATTCGTAGAAATAAATAAATGACAGGTATGTACGCGAGTGCTGTGGGGCTGGGATCGGGGGGGATGAATAAAGGGGGCACGTCAGGGGGACGCAGAAGAAAGCGGGAGAAGCGGAAACTCCTTTTTTAGTCAGGAAAAGCCTTGGTTTCTCTCTGGACCTTGGTTTCCTCATCTGTAAAATAAGATTCCCGGCCTCTCCCAGCTTTGTAGACCGTAAACCGCATGGGGGACAGGGACCTTGTCTGATCAGTCAGTCAGTCGTGCTTATTGAGCGCTGTGTGCGGAGCTTAGGATACTTAGCGCTTAGGAGAGTACGATATAACAAAGTCGGGACACCCGTTCCCTGCCCATAACAAGCTTACAGTCTAGAGGATATGGACGTTCAAACAAATAAACTGAATTACAGTTATGTACATACGTGGTGTGGGGCTGAGAGAGGGTAATAAAGGGAGCAAATCCAAGTGCAAGGGTGATACAGAGGGGTGATACTCTATTTATTTTACTTGTACATATTTACTATTCTATTTATTTTATTTTGTTAATATGTTTTGTTTTGTTGTCTGTCTCCCCCTTCTAGACCGTGAGCCCGTTGTCGGGTAGGGACCGTCTCTAGATGTTGCCGACTTGTACTTCCCAAGCGCTCAGTACAGTGCTCTGCACACAGTAAGCGCTCAATAAATACGATTGAGTGAATGAATGAAAAGAGAGCAGGAGCAGAGGAAATGAGGGTTTAGTCGGGGAAGACCTTTCGGAGGGGGGAGAGTGATCATCAGTCAGATATGCCTGGCAATCAATCAATCGTATTTATTGAGCACTTACTGTGTGCGGAGCACTGTACTAAGCGCTTGGGAAGTCCAAGTTGGCAACATCTAGAGACGGTCCCTACCCAACAGTGGGCTCACAGTCTAGAAGGGGGAGACAGAGAACAAAACCAAACATATTAACAAAATAAAATACATAGAATGGATATGTACAAGTAAAATAAATAGAGTAATAAATGTGTACAAAAATATATACAGGTGCTGTGGGGAAGGGAAGGAGATGGAGAGGGGGAGACACAGTAAGCGCTTAACAAATACCATCATCAGCAGCATCATCATATGAAGAGGGAGGGCATTCCGGGCCAGAGGCAGGACACGGGCTAGAGGTCGGTGGCGAGATAGATGAGATCGAGGTTCACCGAGTAGGTTGGCACGAGAGGAGTGAAGCGTGCGGGCCGGGTTGGTGTAGGAGAGTAGCGAGGTGTTTCTTCATCTTCTCCCACTCCCCAAGACTCATCGGGAAAGGGGGAAGAGCTGGCTTCCGTCTCGCTCCCAAAGCCCCCTTCACGTCCTTCCGCCTGCCCATCCCTCTCCTTCCCTTCCTTTGGAACGCCTACCATCCACCTCGCCCGCCCACTCCGGAGCCGGGTAGCGGTCATCTCCCGTCCCCCAGTTCTCGCCTCCGACTTTGTGAACCCTTCTGTTCCCTCTCTCAGATCCTTTCTCTCTTTCTCCACTCCTACACCGATCCTTGGAGACTTCAACGTTCATTCAATCGTATTTATTAAGCGCTTACTGTGTGCAGAGCGCTGTACTAAGCGCTTGGGAAGTCCAAGTTGGCAACATATAGAGACGGCCCCTGCCCAACAGCGGGCTCACAGTCTAGGAGTAGATATAGCACAGACTTGAGAGTCAGAAGGTCATGGGTTCTAATCCTGGCTCCTCCACTGGTCTGCTGTGTGACCGTGGATGAGCCACTTCACTTCTCTGGGCCTCAGTTACCTCATCTGTAAAAAGGGAAATAAGTCCGTGAGTCCTATGTTTCACAGAGACTGCATCCAACCCAATCTGCTTGTATCCACCCCAGCGCTTAGTACAGTGCCTGGCACCTAGTAAGCACTCAACAAATACCGCAATTAGTATGGAAAACTGGGAGCCCCATGTGGGACAGGGACTGCCCTGTATACACGTACATATGTTTGTACGTATTTATTACTCTATTTATTTACTTATTTTACTTGTACGTATCTATTCTATTTATTTTATTTTGTTAATATGTTTTGTTTTGTTCTCTGTCTCCCCCTTCTAGACTGTGAGCCCACTGTTGGGTAGGGACCGTCTCTCTATGTTGCCAACTTGGACTTCCCAAGTGCTTAGTACAGTGCTCTGCACACAGTAAGCGCTCAATAAATACGATTGATTGATTGATTAATTAGCTGGTATCTACCCCAGTGCTTAGAACAGCGCCTGGCACATAGTAAGAATCCTGACTCTGCCGGATGTCTGCTGTGTGACCCTGGGCAAGTCACTTCCCTTCTCTGTGCCTCACTGACCTCCTCTGTAAAATGGGGATTGAGAGTGGGAGCCCCACATGGGACAGGGAACCGTGTCCAGCCCGATTTGCTTGTATCCACCCCAGCGCTTGGTACGGGGTCTGGCCCACAGTAAGCATTAAATAAATAATGTCACAAATATGTTATTAAAAAAAGGGGGGTGGTCCTGCTGCGGTGGATGGATAGACAACGTCCGGAGTCGGAGGGGCAGGGAGGTGTCCCAGGATGACGGGGCCGGCACCGCCCACCTGCGACAGCAGTGTCGGGGACCCCAAAATAGACCCGCGGGGAAACGCGGGAGCAGCTGGGCAACGTCATAGATGTCTGGGATCCATCCCCGCCCCCTCCCACCTCATCCCTCGCCCCCCTGACCCTCCCAAAATCCGAAGGTGAGAAAGTCCTCGGGTCAAAGCGGGCGAGGTCATTTGGGGAGGGGGCCGTGGGCCTGGGTCTGCCTCACAGCAAGGAGGAGGAAGAGGCTGGGAGGTGGGGGGAGACGGGAAGCGGACCCCAACTATCCCCCCTATGCCCACCCACCCTCTAGCCCCTGCCCCCCTTCCTGCTTTCTAAGGTCGGGGGGGTCCACCCTTGAGAGCCGTGGTCCCGGGGGCCTCTGTCCCAAGCCCAGGGATGATTGCCTTTGGGGCAACCATCATTAAGACTGTGAGCCCCACGTGGGGCCACCTGATGACCTTGTAACTGCCCCAGCGCTTGGAACGGTGCTTGGCACCTACTAAGTGCTTAACAAATACCATCATGATTATTATTATAATCGACAGATCGATCAGTGGTATTTATTGGGCGCTCACGCTCTACAGAACGTAAGCGCTTAACAAGAGCCATTAAAAAAAAAAAAGAGGGGCTTCCTGGAGATTTGGGGCCGAGGGGAGGGGCCGAATGGGAGAGAAGCAGCGTGGCTCAGTGGAAGGAGCCCGGACTTTGGAGTCCGAGGTCGTGGGTTCGTAGCCCGGCTCTGCCAACTGTCAGCTGCGTGACTTTGGGCAAGTCGCTTCACTTCTCTGGGCTTCAGTTCCCTCCTCTGTAAAATGGGGCTGAAAACTGTGAGCCCCCCATGGGATCACCTTGTAACCTCTCCAGCGCTTAGAACAGTGCTTTGCACATAGTAAGTGCTTAATAAACGCCATCATTAGAGTAACCAAGGTTTCTCCCTGTCCAGTCGCCTCGCCCCCACCCCCCGGCTTCGCCCAGCTCCCCGCTGTTGGATGATATATTTGGTATTTTTCACCCAATCAGGAAAGCCAGACGACACCCACTCTGCCGGTGCCCAGAAAGGTTAAGGAATCTGCTCAAAGCCTCACAGCAGGCCAGCAACCTTATCTGCCCTGGAGGTCCACCCTCTTGTCCCCGCTCCACCCGGCCCCTAAAACCCAGAAGAAAAAGAAGACGTCGGTCGGGCCAGGAAAACACAAAACAAAAAACAAAAAGTCCTGCCCATTAGAGGGGACCCATCGGTCCACCGTTTGAAGATGATTAAAAGGGCCGCGTTGGCGGGTGGGCAGACCGCGTCCAGGCTGCCTAAAAATCTGTTTTCAGAGGGCCCGGCCGGAGGACGTGAGGCTGGGTGGGGGTGGCAATTATGCCCTTCCCCACTTTCCTCTTCCCCCCACTTCCCAATTAATGACTCTGTTGAAGATGTTTTCAGGTCCAAACAGAGCGGTGACCATTTTTGGAGCGCAATTAGCACGAAATGGGTTCGTCTCTGGCTTAATGGCTTCGCCCAAGTGTCACTTCTCTGTGTGAGGACAGCAGAGGGGGAAGGTGGGGAGAAGGCCAGAACAGCCTCCCCCCACCTTCCCCTTCCCTCCAACTCTTCCCCTCCCCTGCTCCTCTTCTCCTTCCTCCTCCTCTTCCTTCTCCCCTTCCTCCCCCTCGGCCTTCCTTCCTCCCCTTCCTTCTTCCCTATTCCCCCGAGCAGAGCCCGGGCCTGGGAGTCGAAGGTCTTGAGTTCTGATCCCGGCTCCGCCGCTTGCCTGCTGTGTGACCTTAGGCAAGTCACTTCTCTTCTCTGGGCCTTATAATAATAATGGCATTTTATTAAGCGCTTACTTTATTTCCCTCATCTGGAAAATGGGGATGGAGACCGTGAGCCCCACGTGGGCCAGGGACCGTGTCCAACCTGCTGACCTTGTATCTACCCCAGCGCTTGGCACATAGTAAGCGCTTAACAGACACCATCGTTATTCTTATTATTAGCAAGAACCGAATCTGGGGGTGGGCGGGAAACAGTTTGGCCCAGAGCATACTCTATTTTATTAATAATAATAATAATAATGATGGCATTTATTAAGTGCTTATTATGTGCAAAGCACTGTTCTAAGCGCTGGGGAGGTTACAAGGTGATCAGGTTGTCCCCCGTGGGGCTCACAGTCTTAATCCCCATTTTCCAGATGAGGGAACTGAGGCCCAGAGAAGTGAAGTGACTTGCCCAAAGCCACACAGCTGACAAGTGGCGGGGGCCGGGATTTGAACCCCTGACCTCTGACTCCAAAGCCCGGGCTCTTTCCACTGAGCCATGCTACTTCTCTGCTTCTCTTATACATCATTAATATACATTAATGATGTACATTATATACACTATATTATAATAATATATTATTAGATTATGTTATTTATATTATTTATATATCATATATCTATAATTCTACTTATCTATTCTGTTGATATTGACACCGGTCTACTTGTTTTGTTGTCTGTCTCCCCCTTCTAGACTGTGAGCCCGTTTTTGGGTAGGGATTGTCTCTATCTGTTGCCGAATTGCACTTTCCAAGCGCTTAGTCCAGTGCCCTGTGCACAGTAAGCGCTCAATAAATACGACTGAATGAATGAATGAAGTTTCTAGGCCCAAGTTCAAGAGGTCACAACCCTGGGAACTCTTCCAGCTCTGGAGAAATGCACGGCTCCCGGGGGATGGGGTCATTCACTCAATCCTATTTATAATAACAATGAGGGTATTTATTACACTCCTTACTATGTGCCAAGCGCTGTTCTAAGCACTGGAGTCCATACAAGCTAATCAGGTTGGACTCAGTCCCTGCCCCACATGGGGCTCACAGTCTTTGTCCCCATTTTACAGATGAGATAACTGAGGCCCAGACAAGTGAAGTGACAGGCCCAAGGTCACCCAGCGGACAAGTGGCAGAACCGGGATTAGAACCCATGACCTTCCACTCCCAGGCCCGGGTTCTGGCCACTACGCCCGCTACCATGTGCGGAGCACTGTACTAAGCGCTTGGGAGATGGCGTGGCTCAGTGGAAAGAGCACAGGCTTTGGAGTCAGAGGTCGTGGGTTCAAATTCTAGCTCCGCCACTCATCAGCTGTGTGACCTTGGGCCAGTCATTTCACTTCTCTGGGCCTCAGTTCCCTCAGCTGGAAAATGGGGATGAAGACTGTGAGCCCCACGTGGGACAATCTGATGACCTTGTATCTACCCCAGCGCTTAGAACAGTGCTTGGCACACAGTAAGCGCTTAGCGAATACCAACATTATTATTATTACAATACAACAGAATGGGTCCTGCCCCAGTTCCCAGTCGGGTGCTTAGTCGGCCAGGGTGAAATTCCTGAGTTTGGCACCATTCATTCATTAAATCATATTTACTGAGCGCTTACTGTGTGCAGAACACTGTACTGAGCGCTTGGAGGAGTCCAGTACAACAAAAACCAGACACATTCCCTGCCCATAACAAGCTTACAGTCTATAGGGAGTCACAAGGCACCAAACAAATCAATCCTGCCTCCCTCCTTCCTCCCACCACCCCTATCCCCAAGGAGGTTCACAGTGGATTCAACGCCTCTAACCCAAGCGCCTTAGATCTACTCCGGCACTTAGTACAGTTCCTGGCACATAGGAGAAAAGAGGGGGAGGAGGAGGAGGAGGAGGAGGAAGGGGGGAAGTGGAGGTAGAAGGGGAGGTGGAGGAAGAGGAGAGGAGGGGACCGGGAAAAAGGAGGAGGTTGAGGGGGAGGAGGATGAGGGGGAGGAGGAGGGAGAAGAGAAGAGGAGAGGAAGAGGGGAAAAGGGAGGAGGATGAGGGGGAGGAGAAGGAAGAAGAGAGGAGAGGAAGAGGGGAAAAAGGAGGAGGAGGAGAGAAGGAAGAGGAGGAGGGGAAGGGAGAAAAAGGAGGAGGATGAGGGGAGGAGGAAGAGAGGAAAAGGAGGAGGAGGAGGGGAGGAGGAAGAGAGGAGGAGGGAAAGAGGGGAAAAAGGAAGAGGAGGAGGGGAGGAGGAAGAGAGGAAAAGGAGGAGGAGGAGGGGAGGAGGAAGAGGGGAAGAGGGGAAAAAGGAGGAGGAGGAGGGGAGGAGGAAGAGAGGAGGAGGGGAAGAGGGAAAAAGGAGGAGGAGGAGGGGAGGAGGAAGAGAGGAGGAGGGAAAGAGGGGAAAAAGGAAGAGGAGGAGGGGAGGAGGAAGAGAGGAAAAGGAGGAGGAGGAGGGGAGGAGGAAGAGGGGAAGAGGGGAAAAAGGAGGAGGAGGAGGGGAGGAGGAAGAGAGGAGGAGGGGAAGAGGGAAAAAGGAGGAGGAGGAGGGGAGGAGGAAGAGAGGAGGAGGGGAAGAGGGAAAAAGGAGGAGGAGGAGGAAGAGAGGAGGAGGGGAAGAGGGGATAAAGGAGGAGAATGGGGAGGAGGAAGAGAAGAGGAAGGGAAGAGGAGAAAAAGGAGGAGGATGGGAGGAGGAGGAGGGGAAGAGGGGATAAAGGAGGAGGATGTGGGGAGGAGGAGAAAGGAGGAGGGGAAGAGGGGGAAAAGGAGGAAGAGGGGAAAAGGAGGAAGGAAAGGAGGAGGTCTGGGTGGTGAGGAAGAGGAGGAGGGGGCTGCTGTGGCCACCGGCAGGCCTTGAAATCCTAAACCTTCCCATGACCTCTGCGGGTGTCGCTGGGTGCCACCAGGTGCCCTATGAGCTGCCGGGGGCCACCCATATAGGCATCATATATGCAGCCACGCGCCACGTGTGCCACGGCGTGCCCGCAATGCTCCGGGCCCCCAGGGGCACGCAGCGCCCGGCAGGGGAAAGACAGTGTGAGCCGGGCCCAGTGCCAACCCCCACAGCAGTGGCCCCCAACACCGGCAGCCGCCGGTGATTCAGACACAGGAAGGAGCCGGACGGACCAGGTGGCCGGGACACCAACGCGGCCACCGCCAGCGGCGGCTCCGGGCCCGGGCACGTCGGAGGTCGCGGGTTCTAATCCCGGCTCCGCCACCTGTCTGCTGGGTGACCTTGGGCAGGTCGCCTAGCTTCTGTTGCCTCCGTTACCTCATCTGTAAAATGGGGACTGAAAGCGCGAGCCCCCCGTGGGACAACCTGTTGACCTCGTATCTCCCCCAGCGCTTAGGACAGTGCTGGGCACGTAGTAAGCGCTTCGCAAATCCCACCATCATTATTATTATTATCGACTGACTGGTGTGGGGGGTGAGGAGCTGGGCTTCGGCGGCGGAGAGAGGGCTGGCCTCGCCTCGTGGGTGGAGGGCCTGGAGAGGCTGAAGAGGACGTCTCTGGAGGAGATGCCTCATCTCAGAGCCTCTGGAGAGCCCCTCAAACAGCCCGCGAGTGGGAAAAGCTAATAGCCGCCACCGCACGACCCGGCGAGGGGGCCCTCAATTAGCCCAAGAGGGTCTCCCGGCGGGCGGGCGGGCGGGGAGAGATCCGATCCGGGCGCGACTCATCCGTCCGTCCATTCGTTCGATCGTATTTATTGAGCGCTTCCTGTGTGCAGAGCGCTGGACTGAGCGCTTGGGGTATGTTGCCAACTTGTCCTTCCCAAGCGCTTAGTCCAGCGCTCTGCACACAGGAAGCGCTCAATAAATACGATTGATTGATTGATTGGGAGTCCAGGGCAACGATAAACGGACACGGGCCCTGCCCGGAATGAGCTTACAGTCTGGAGGGGGACGGGGGACGGGGGGCGGGGGGACAGATAATATGATTAAACAGATAAAGAAATAAATTCTCGAAGTACAACTGGCTGTTAAACTGTCAGCTGTGTGACTTTGGGCAAGTCACTTCATTCATTCACTCATATTTATTGAGCGCTTACTGTGTGCAGAGCACTGTACTGAGTGCTTGGGAAGTACAAGTTGGCAACATCTGGGCCTCAGTTCCCTCAACTGTAAAATGGGGGTGAAGACTGTGAGCCCCCCGTGGGACAACCTGATCACCTTGTAACCTCCCCAGCGCTTAGAACAGTGCTTTGCACACAGTAAGCACTTAATGCCATTATTAGTATTATAGAGAAATAAATTCTCTAAGTACAACTGGCTATCAAACTGTCAGCTGTGTGACTGTGGGCAAGTCACCTAACTTCGCTGGGCCTCAGTTCCCTCATCTGGAAAATGGGGATGAAAAGTGTGAGCCCCCGTGGGACAATCTGATCTCCTTGTAACCTCCCCAGCGCTTAGAACAGTGCTTTGCACATAGTAAGCGCTTAACAAATACCATCGTTATTATTATAGATATGTGAGAGGGGCCGGGAGAGGGGAGGAATAAAGGGAGCAAATCATTCATTTAATCGTATTTATTTGGGGTGAGGGTGATCAGGGTAAGGGATGGGCGTTGGGGATGCCAGGTGGGGATCAGGGGTGTGTGTGTGTGTGTGTGTGTCTGCGCTTTCCCTAGTGTATGTGCACAACCCTCTTGTAAACGTCGGGGATATGTATTGCGCGCTTACTACATGCGAACTTGGCCGAGTACAGTTAACCGTATTTATTGAGCGCTTTCTGTGGGCAGAGCACGGTACTAAGCGCTTACAAGCGAGTACAACAAAGTCAGTGGTACCAGTCCCTGCCCACAACAAGCTTGTGCTCTAGAAAAGGAAGAAGGGAAGGAGGAGGAAGAGGGGGCAGAGTTGAACTGGTTGCCCCACACTGTTTTACAAGCTTGGGAAAGTTCATTCATTCATTCAATCGTATTTATTGAGCGCTTACTGTGTGCAGAGCACTGGACTAAGCGCTTGGGAAGTCCAAGTCGGCAACATCTAGAGATGGTCCCTATCCAACAGCGGGCTCACAGTCTAGAAGGGGGAGACGGAGAAGGAAACAAAACATATTAACAAAATAAAATAAATAGAATAAATATGTACAAATAAAATAAATAGATAAAGAGAGTAATGGCGGGGAGGGGAAGGAGTCGGGGGAGATGCAAATGACAGGGCTTGGCAAAACGCTTAACAAATACCACAATTATTATGGTGGTATGGTGGTGGTATTATGGTGGTGTGGGCAGAGTTGAACTGGTTGCCCCACACTGTTTTACGAGCTTGGGAAAGTATTCATTCATTCAATCGTATTTATTGAGCGCTTACTGTGTGCAGAGCACTGGACTAAGCGCTTGGGAAGTACCAGTCGGCAACACCTAGAGACGGTCCCTACCCAACAGCGGGCTCACAGTCTAGAAGGGGGAGACAGACAACAAAACAAGACATATAAACCAAATAGAATAAATATGTACAAACATATATACGTATATAATAAATATGTATAAACATATATACGTATATACACGGGTGCTGTGGGGAGGGGAAGGAGGGGGCTCAGTTTGTTCATTCATAGATGCAAATGACAGGGCTTGGCCAAACGCTTAACAAATAACACAATTATCATGAAGGAGAGAGAGGAGTCCGGGGTGAAAAGCAGCTGGGGGGTGGGCTTGGGAAGAGCAAACAGGGGGAGCTCATAAAGTGAGAGAAAGGAAATGGAGGTATTAGCTTTAATAAACCCCTCAGGGTATGGATTGTGTCTACCAACTCCATTGCAGCCGCCCAAGTGCTCAATACAATCAATCGGTGGTATTTATTGAGCGCTTACTGTGAGCAGAGCACTGAGAAGCAGCGTGGCTCAGTGGAAAGAGCCCGGGCTTTAATCCCGGCTCCGCCACTTGTCAGCTGGGTGACTGTGGGCAAGTCACTTCACTTCTCTGGGCCTCAGTTCCCTCATCTGGAAAATGGGGATGAAGACTGTGAGGCCCCTGGGGGACAACCTGATCACCTTGTAACCGCCCCGGCGCTTAGAACAGTGCTTTGCACATAGTAAGCGCTTAATAAATGCCATCATCATTATTATTATTAAAATGGGGATTAAGACTGTGAGGCCCCTGGGGGACAACCTGATCACCTTGTAACCGCCCCGGCGCTTAGATCAGTGCTGTGCACATAGTAAGTGCTTAATAAATGCCATCATTATTATTATTAAAATGGGGATTAGGACTGTGAGGCCCTGGGGGATAACCTGATCACCTTGTAACCACCCCGGCGCTTAGAACAGTGCTTTGCACATATTAAGTGCTTAATAAATGCCACCATTATTATTATTAAAATGGGGATTAAGACTGTGAGGCCCTGGGGGACAATCTGATCACTTTGTAACCACCCCGGTGCTCAGAACAGTGCTTTGCACGTAGTAAGCGCTTAATAAATGCCATCGTTATTATTATTAAAATGGGGATTAAGACTGTGAGGCCCCTGGGGGACAACCTGATCACCTTGTAACCGCCCCGGCGCTTAGAACAGTGCTTGGCACATAGTAAACGCTTAATAAATGCCATCATTATTATTATTAAAATGGGGATTAAGACTGCGAGGCCCCTGGGGGACAACCTGATCACCTTGTAACCGCCCCGGCGCTTAGAACAGTGCTTTGCACATAGTAAGTGCTTAATAAATGCCATCGTTATTATTATTAAAATGGGGATGAAGACTGTGAGGCCCCTGGGGGACAACCTGATCACCTTGTAACCGCCCCGGCGCTTAGAACAGTGCTTTGCACATAGTAAGTGCTTAATAAATGCCATCGTTATTATTATTAAAATGGGGATGAAGACTGTGAGGCCCCTGGGGGACAACCTGATCACCTTGTAACCGCCCCGGCGCTTAGAACAGTGCTTTGCACATAGTAAGCGCTTAATAAATGCCATCATTATTATTATTATTATTATTAAAATGGGGATTAAGACTGTGAGGCCCCTGGGGGACAACCTGATCACCTTGTAACTGCCCCAGCGCTTAGAACAGTGCTTTGCATAGTAAGCGTTTAATAATTGCCATCAGCATTATTATTATTAAAATGGGGATTAAGACTGTGAGGCCCCTGGGGGACAACCTGATCACCTTGTAACCGCCCCGGCGCTTAGAACAGTGCTTTGCACATAGTAAGCGCTTAATAAATGCCATCATTATTATTATTAAAATGGGGATTAAGACTGTGAGGCCCCTGGGGGACAACCTGATCACCTTGTAACCGCCCCGGCGCTTAGAACAGTGCTTTGCACATAGTAAGCGCTTAATAAATGCCATCATTATTATTATTATTATTATTAAAATGGGGATTAAGACTGTGAGGCCCCTGGGGGACAACCTGATCACCTTGTAACTGCCCCAGCGCTTAGAACAGTGCTTTGCATAGTAAGCGTTTAATAATTGCCATCAGCATTATTATTATTAAAATGGGGATTAAGACTGTGAGGCCCCTGGGGGACAACCTGATCACCTTGTAACCGCCCCGGCGCTTAGAACAGTGCTTTGCACATAGTAAGCACTTAATAAATGCCATCATTATTATTATTAAAATGGGGATTAAGACTGTGAGGCCCCTGGGGGACAACCTGATCACCTTGTAACCGCCCCGGCGCTTAGAACAGTGCTTTGCACATAGTAAGTGCTTAATAAATGCCATCATTATTATTATTATTATTATTAAAATGGGGATTAAGACTGTGAGGCCCTGGGGGACAATCTGATCACTTTGTAACCACCCCGGTGCTCAGAACAGTGCTTTGCACGTAGTAAGCGCTTAATAAATGCCATCGTTATTATTATTAAAATGGGGATTAAGACTGTGAGGCCCCTGGGGGACAACCTGATCACCCTGTAACCGCCCCGACGCTTAGAACAGTGCTGTGCACATAGTAAGTGCTTAATAAATGCCATTATTATTATTATTATTACTAAGCTTTTGGGAGAGGACAATAAAGCGAAGCATTCCCTGCCCATACGGGGCTTTTGGTGCAGAGAAGCTATTGAACTGTCCTCTCCCGGGCGCTCAGTACAGTGCCCTGCACATAGTAAGTGCTCAATAAATACCACTGATGGATGGATAGAGGGAGCGCTCAGTATACTGACTGATTGGTGAAGTTGACAGGGAGGGGGCTGTGTGAGGGTTGCGTGAAGCACCACAGGTTTGGCTTCCCAACACACAGGGGTCTCTGTGCGTTTCTCCCCGGGCCTCAACCACTTCCCACCCCCGAAAGTGGGCCCAGGGGGGTGGGTTCCTTCATAGCCCCCCCTTCAAATCCTTACTGAAGGCCCCTCTCCTCCAGGAGGCCCTCCCTGACTCAGCCCTCCTTTCCTCTGAGCTGCACGTTCGGCTCTAGACTGTAAGCTCGTTTTGGGCAGGGAATGTGTCCCTTCTGTTGTCCCAGGCGCTCAGTAGAGTGCCCTGCCCACAGTCAGCGCCCCATAAACGAGAAGCAGCGCGGCTCGGTGGGAAGAGCCCGGGCTTTGGAGTCGGAGGTCGCGGGTTCAAATCCCGGCCCTGCCTATTATCAGCTAGGTGACTTTGGGCAAGTCACTTCACTTCTCTGGGCCTCAGTTACCTCATCTGGAAAGTGGGGATTAAGACTCTGTGAGCCCCCTGTGGGGCAACCTGATCACCTTGTAACCTCCCCAGCGCTTAGAACAGTGCTTTGCACATAGTAAGCGCTTAATAAATGCCATCATTATTATTATAAACACAACGGACTCTTCTCCCACTCCCTTCTAGGTCGCCCTGACTTGCTCCCTTTATCCATCCCCACACCACTTATGTCCCTGTCATTTATTTATTTATAATAATGCCCGTCTCCCCTTCTAGACTGTAAGCTCGTCGTGGGCAGG
The DNA here is from genome assembly GCF_015852505.1 of Tachyglossus aculeatus. Taxonomy (NCBI): domain Eukaryota; kingdom Metazoa; phylum Chordata; class Mammalia; order Monotremata; family Tachyglossidae; genus Tachyglossus; species Tachyglossus aculeatus. The sequence continues at coordinate 9,535,389 of NC_052086.1, forward strand.
GAATGTGTCCTATTCATTCAATCGTACTGAATGAGCACCTACTGTGTGCTCAGCTTGGCTTGAACTTATTCTGTTTATTTTATTTTGTTAATATGTTTATAAAATAAAGAAATAATAAATAAATAAAATAAATATTTTGTTAATATGTTTAGTTTTGTTGTCTGTCTCCCCCTTTTAGACCGTGAGCCCGCTGTTGGGTAGGGACCGTCTCTATAATGTGTGCTCTATATTGAGCACACAGTAAGCGCTCAATAAATACGATTGATTGATTGATTGATATGTTGCCAACTTGGACTTCCCAAGCGCTTGGTCCAGTGCTCTGCACACAGTAAGCGCTCAATACAAATGAATGAATGAACACTTAGCGCCTCCGTTCTCTGAGGTAATAATCATTCATTCATTCAATCAGTCGTATTTATTGAGCGCTTACTGGGTGCAGAGCACTGTATTAAGCGCTTGGGAAGGAGCAACATAGAGAGACGGTCCCTACCCAACAACGGGCTCACAGTCTAGAAGGGGGAGACGGACAACAAAACAAAACTTGTGGACAGGTGGCAGAACATGTAGACAGGCACTGGACTTTCCCAAGCGCTTAGTACAGTGCTCTGCACGCAGTAGGCGTTCAATAAATAAGATTAAATGAATGAATACAATTGACTGACTCACCTCCCACTCCCTTCTGGGTCGTCCTGACTTACTCCCTTAATTTATTCCCCTTCCATCAGCCCCACAGCGCTTATGTCCGTACCTGTCATTTATTTATTTCTATTCAGGCCTGTCTCCCCCTCTTCTAGACTGTCAGCTCATTGTTGGCGGGGAACGTGTCTGTTTACTGTGGTGTTGTACTCTCCGAAGCGCTTAGTACAGTGCTTTGAACACAGTAAGCCCTCAATAAAAATGAATGAGTGAATGAAAGAACGAATAAATGAGTTAATGAACGAATGACAGTAAATGGACGAATGAGTGAGTGAATAAATGACTGAATGAATGAGTTAGTGAATGAACGAATGAGTGAGGGAATAAACGAATGAGTGAGTGAATGAATGAGGAGTGAATGAAGGAATGAATAAGTGAATGAAGGAATGAACGAGTGAATGAAGGAATGAATGAGTGAATGAAGGAATGAACGAATTAATGAACGAGTGAATAAAGGAATGAACAAGTGAATGAAGGAATGAACGAGTGAATGAGTGAATGAAGGAATGAAAGAATGAAGGAACGAACGAGTGAATGAAGGAATGAACAGGTGAGTGAAGGAATGAACGAATGAGTGAGTGAATGAGTGAATGAAGGAATGAGGGAATGAACGAATGGAGTGAATGAAGGAATGAGCAAATGAATGAAGAAATGAACGAGTGAGTGAATGAAGGAATGAGGGAAAGAATGAATGAGTGACTGAAGGAATGAACGAGTGAAGAAATGAACGAGTGAGTGAATGAGTGAATGAAGGAATGAACGAATGAGTGAGTGAATGAGTGAATGAAGGAATGAGGGAATGAACGAATGAATTGAGTGAATGAAGGAATGAGCGAATGAATGAAGAAATGAACGAGTGAATGACTGAAGGAATGAGGGAAAGAATGAATGAGTGACTGAAGGAATGAACGAGTGAAGAAATGAACGAGTGAATGAGTGAAGGAATGAACGAATGAATGAGTGAATGAAGGAATGAACGAGTGAATGAAGAAATGAACGAGTGAATGAAGAAATGAACGAGTAAATGAAGGAATGAGGGAATGAACGAATGAATGAGTGAATGAAAGAGTGAATGAAGGAATGAACGAGTGAGTGAATGAAGGAATGAGGGAATAATGAATGAGTGAATGAAGGAATGAACGAGTGAATGAAGAAATGAACGAGTGAGTGAATGAAGGAATGAGGGAATGAACGAATGAATGAGTGAATGAAGGAATGAAGGAGTGAATGAAGGAACGAACGAGTGGGTGAATGAAGGAATGAGGGAATAATGAATGAGTGAATGAAGGAATGAACGAGTGAATGAAGAAATGAACGAGTGAATGAACGAATGAGGGAATGAACGAATGAATGAGTGACTGAAGGAATGAACGAGTGAATGAAGAAATGAACGAGTGAGTGAGTGAATGAGGGAATGAACGAATGAATGAGCGAATGAAGGAATGAACGAGTGAATGAAGAAATGAACGAGTGAGTGAAGGAATGAACGAGTGAGTGAATGAATGATGATTATTATTAATAACAATAATAATGTTGTCGATGACGCTATTTGTTAAGCACTTACTGTGTGCCAAGCGCTGCTGTAAGCGCTGAGGGAGCTAGAAGGTGCTGAGGGGGTGGTCCCAGGTGGCTCCTCCCCGTTTCCCAGACGAGGTGGGCGCGGCTCAGAGAGGTGAAGCGGCCGGGCCGGGGTCCCCCAGCGGACACGGGACGGGGGCGGGACTCGAACCCAGGACCTGCGCCTCCCCGGGCCGCTGACGCGAAGCCACGGTGACAGCATCAGCGAGGGGCGGGGGCGGGGCAGAGCGTCGGGGGGGGGGGACGTTCTAGGCGGGCGTCTCTATGGCGGGAGGGGGTCCGCTCTAGGCTGGGCGCCTCTATGGCGGGAGGGGGTCCGCTCTAGGCTGGGCGCCTCTATGGCAGAGCGTCGGGGGTCGCTCTAGCCTGGACGTCTCTATGGCGGGAGGGGGTCCGCTCTAGGCTGGGCGCCTCTATGGCAGAGCGTTCGAGGGGAGGGCGCTCTAGCCTGGGCGTCTCTATGGCGGGGGCGGGCCCGCAAGCGGGTGAGGATGACCGCTCTAGACTGGAAGTCTCTACGGCTGAGTGAGGAGGAGACCAGTCTAGGCTGGGCAGCGTGGCTCAGTGGAAGGAGCCCGGGCTTAGGAGTCAGAAGTCATGGGTTCAAATCCCGACCCTGCCAACCGTCAGCTGTGTGACTTTGGGGAAGTCACTTCACTGGGCCTCAGTTACCTCATCTGGAAAATGGGGAGTGAAACTGTGAGCCCCCTGAGCACCTTGTAACCTCCCCAGCGCCCAGAACAGTGCCTTGGACATAGTAAGCGCTTACCAAAGAAGAGAAGCGGCGTGGCTCAGCGGAAAAGAGCACGGACTTTGGAGGCGGAGGTCATGGGTTCCAATCCCGCTCCGTCAAAAGCTGTGTGACTCTGGGCAAGTCACTTAACTTCTCTGGGCCTCGGTTCCCTCGTCTGTTAAATGGAGAAGAAGACTGTGAGCCCCCCGTGGGACAACCTGATCACCTTGTAACCTCCCCAGCGCTTAGAACAGTGCTTTGCACATAGTAAGCGCTTAATAAATGCCATCAAAAAAAAAACAAGCCAAATACCTCATTATTATTATGGCGGGGGGGGTTGGTTCCGCTCTAGGCTGGGCATCTCTATGACAGAGCGGGGGAGGGTCCGCTCTAGGCTGGGCATCTCTATGACAGAGGTGGGGGAGGGTCCGCTCTAGGCTGGGCATCTCTATGACAGAGGTGGGGGGGATCTGCCCTAGGCTGGGCATCTCTGTGACGGGGCGGGGGGGGGGGCCCGCTCTAGGCTGGGCATCTCTGTGACAGAGCCGGGCGGGGGGGGCCGCTCTAGGCTGGGCATCTCTATGACAGAGCGAAGAGGGGGCGAGGGGGGGTCCGCTCTAGGCTGGGCATCTCTGTGACGGGGAGGGGGGGGGGTGTCCGCTGTAGGCTGGGCATCTCTCCCTTGGGAAGCACAAGTTGGCAACATATATCTCCCCCTCGTCCCCCTCTCCATCCCCCCCCATCTTACCTCCTTCCCTTCCCCACAGCACCTGTATATATGTCTGTACATATTTATTACTCTATTTTACTTGTACAGATCTATTCCGTTTATTTTATTTTGTTAGTACGTTTGGTTTTGTTCTCCGTCTCCCCCTTTTAGACTGTGAGCCCAATGTTGGGTAGGGACTGTCTCTCTGTGTTGCCAATTCGTACTTCCCAAGCGCTTAGTACAGTGCTCTGCACATAGTGAGCGCTCAATAAATACGATTGATGATGATGATCTCTATGACAGAGCGGGGGGGGGGGGTCCGCTCTAGGCTGGGCATCTCTATGGCGGGGGGGGGTTCACTCTAGGCTGGGCATCTCTATGGCGGGGAGGGGGCGGTTCACTCTAGGCTGGGAGTCTCTATGGCGGGGGCGGACAGAGCGTCCGTGCGGGGAGGGGGGTTGACCGCTCTAGGCCGGGCGTCTCTATGGCGGGCGGGCCATAGACCCGGAGTAGTGTCGGGAGTGTCTGTCGCGTGTCGGCCTGACTTCCGGCGGGCGCCGGTGTTGCTAAGCGCGTCCCGGTGACGTCAGGGCCCGGGCTCCGGCGGGGGGGGGGGGGGAACGGACCATGGCGGCGTTGGAGGAGGCGTCGGGGGTCCGTTCGGAGCGGGGCTGCTGCGTGCTGTGCTGCGGGGACCTGGAGGCCACGGCGCTGGGCCGCTGCGACCACCCGGTCTGCTACCGCTGCTCCACCAAGATGCGCGTCCTGTGCGAGCAGCGCTACTGCGCCGTCTGCCGCGAGGACCTCAGACAGGTGAGGGGAACCCCGGGACCCCCCCCCCCACACACACACACCCGGCACGGTGGGGGGTCGGAGGTCAGAGGTCGTGGCTTCCCTCCCCAGCCCGGACACTTGGGCCGGCTCACTTCCCTGGGCCTCTCGTAATCATCATCATCAATCTTATTTAATGAGCGCTTACTATGTGCAGAGCACTGGACTAAGCGCTTGGAAAGTACAAGTTGGCAACACATAGAGACAGCCCCTACCCAACAGCGGGCTCACAATCTAAAAGGGGGAGACAAAACTATAATAATGGTGTTTATTAAGGGCTTACTATGTGTCGGGGAGGTGACGATAATAATAATAACGTTGGCATTTGTTAAGCGCTCACTATGTGCAAAGCACTGTTCTAAGCACTTAGTGGGGGGGGATACAGAGTGATCAGGTTGTCCCATGTGGGGTTCCCAGTCTTAATCCCCATTTTACAGATGAGTCTTTTAGACTGTGAGCCCACTGTTGGGTAGGGACTGTCTCTATATGTTGCCAATTTGTACTTCCCAAGCGCTTAGTACAGTGCTCTGCACGTAGTAAGCGCTCAATAAATACGATTGATGATGATGATGATGAGGGAACTGAGGCTCAGAGAAGTGAAGCGACTCGCCCAAGGACACACAGCAGACATGTGGCGGAGCCGGCATTCGAACCCATGAGCTCCGACTCCAAAGCCCGGGCTCTTGCCGCTGAGCCACGCTGCTCGGGTTGACCCACGGGAGGCTCACATCAATCAATCAATCAATCGTGTTTATTGAGCGCTTACTGTGTGCAGAGCACTGGACTAAGCGCTTGGGAAGCACAAGTTGGCAACAGATAGAGACGGTCCCTACCCAACAGCGGGCTCACAGTCTAAAAGATCAACCCCCATTTGACAGATTGCTGCCAACTTGTCCTTCCCAAGCGCTTAGTCCAGTGCTCTGCACACAGCGCTCAATAAATACGATTGAATGAATGAATGACAGATGAGATCACTGAGGCCCAGAGAAGTGAAGCGACTTGCCCCAAGTCACCCAGCTGACAAGTGGCGGAGCCAGGATTTGAACCCACGACCTCTGACTCTCAAGCCCGGGCTCTTTCCACTGTGCCCTCAATTGTCAAATGGGGTTGAAGCCAGTGAGCCCCACGTGGGACAACCCGATCACCTTGTATCTATCCCAGCGCTTAGAAAAGCGCATCGCACATAGTAAGCACTTAACAAATGTCATCGTTATTATTACTATTATTATTCTCTGGGCCTCAGTGCCCTCATCTGTCAAATGGGGATGAAGATTGTGGGCCCCACGTGGGACAACCTGATCAACTTTTATCCTTTCCAGCGCTTAGAACAGTGCTTCGGACATAGCGAGTGCTTAACAGGTGCCATCGTTATTGTTACTATTATTATTCTCCGGGCCTCAGTGCCCTCATCTGTCAAATGGGGATGAAGACTGTGAGCCCTACATGGGACAACCTGATCACCTTGTATCCCCTCAGCACTTAGAACAGTGCTTCACATGCAGTAAGTGCTTAACAAGTGCCATCGTTATTATTACTATTATTATTCTCTGGGCCTCAGTTCCCTCATCTGTCAAATGGGGATGAAGACTGTGAGCCCCACGGGGGACAACCTGATCACCTTGTATCCCCTCAGCACTTAGAACAGTGCTTTGCATATAGTAAACACTTAACTAATGCCATCAGTATTGTTATTATTATTCTCTGGGTCTCAGTGATCTCATCTGTCAAATGGGGATGAAGACTGTGAGCCCCATGGGGGACAACCTGATCATGTTGTAAACCCCCCCACAGTGCTTAGAACAGTGCTTCGCACATAGTAAGCGCTTAGCAAATGCCATTATTATTCTGTCAGCCTCAGTGGTATTTTAGAGAAGCAGCGTGGCTCAGTGGAAAGAGCCCGGGCCTGGGGGTCAGAGGTCATGGGTTCTAATCCCGGCTCCGCCGCTTGTCAGCCGGGTGACTTTGACCAAGTCACTTCTCTGGGCCTCAGTTCCCTCATCTGTAAAATGGGAGTGAAGACTGTGAGCCCCACATGGGACAACCTGATCACCTTGTATCTCCCCCAGTGCTTAGAAGGGTGCTTGGGACGTACTAAGCGCTTAACAAATACCGTTATTGCTATTAACAGATACCATCGTTATTATGATCAGCGTGGCTCGGTGGAAGGAGCTTGGGCTTGGGAGCCGTGGGTCATGGGTTCTAATCCTGGCTCCGCCACTTGTCGGCTGGTTGACTTTGGGCAAGGCACTTCTCTGGGCCTCAGTTCCCTCATCTGGAAAATGGGGTCTAAGACCATGACCCCAATGGGGGACAACCTGATAACCTTGTATCTTTTTCGGCACTTAGAACAGCGCTGGGCATGTAGTAAACGCTTGAAAAATACCATCATTATTATTGTTAATACCGTAATAGGAACTGTCATCGTGGTAGTGGTTAAGCCCCCACTATGTGCCAAGCGCTGTTCTCAGCGCTGGGGGGATACGAGGTCAGTAGGTTGTCCCCCGTGGAGCTCACAGTCTTCATCCCCAGTTTACCGGCGAAGGAACTGAGGTCCAGAGAAGTGAAGTGACTTGCGCAAGGTCACACAGCAGACAAGTGGCGGAGCCAGGACGAGAACCCACGTCCTCCGTCTCCCAAGCCCGGGCTCTTTCCACTGTGCCGTGCTGTTTCCCTACTCTCCCAAGCGCTTAGTACGGTGTTCTGCACACACTAAGCGCTCGATAAAGACGATGGAATGAACGACCCTCCCTCCCGGGACTTCTCAGCCCCAAATCCGCACACCAACCGTTTTGACGGAGCCTCGCAACGCCCGGAGGAGTTTAAATAATCAGTGGTATTTGGGGAGCGCTTGCCGGGGACAGAACAGCGTACTGAACGCGTGGGAGAGTCCGGTCTGGGAGAGTTCTCCAGCCCGTAGCGAGGTCCCTCCCTTGGGATACAAGCCAACTTCTACATTTTCTGACTGAAGGAAAGTACAGGGTGGCACCATTCCGGGCGTCCGCCGGGACCGTGGGCGAGCGAAAGCCCGAGAACGCGGAGGTCTGCCTGCCTCCTCGGGGCTCTCAGCTCTGGTGTGGCCCAAGACGGCCCTCTCACGGGTCACGCTTCGGGAGACTCCGGGAGGCCGGGCCTGCCGCTTCTCCCGGGATCGGCGTCCCCGTCTGTAGAGCGGCCGTCACCCGGGCTTCCCGACGGCCGGGAGGGGAAGCGGCGGCCGTCAAACGCGCCGAGAGGCCCCGGCGAAAGACGGGGCAGAAATGCAGTGGGCCTGGGCCTCCTCCCTGCCTGGCTCCTCCTTCCCAACCCCGTTGCTAAACTCGGGAGGAACCTCGCCCGGGCATGCGCTGGGCACGCTCCGGGGAATCAAGGCGGGCGCTTCCCTTCCCTCCCTCCCTTCCCGCCTCCCCCCAGCCCCAGGTCACCCAAGGCCTCCGCACCCTGCAGTGACCCTGGGCCCAGGCGATGCCGGAGGGGAAGGGGGGGGAAAGAGGCTGCCCTCCCACGCCACCCCCTCAGGCGACTGAGAGGGTGAGCCCCGGGGGCCCCGGCCCACGTCCGGGTGGCCGGGGGATTTATCGATGAAGTGGCCGAGGGCCAAGCGTCCCACCGCCCACGGTGACCGCTTACCTCTCGCTGGAGGGCAGGGACTGTGGCTACCCACCCTGTCGGACCCTCCCTCTCTCTCTTTCTCTCTCCCGCAGGGCTCCCTCCACAGTGTCCTGCACACTGGAGGTGCTCAGTCCATCCCGGGGTTGTGGGAGCGGGAAGGAGGTGGGGATCCTTAGAGCGGATAGGCCCGGACGCTGGCGTCCTGGGGTCCAGGCACAGCGGGGAACTCGCGAGGCCGGCCCGAGACCCGGGGCGAGCCAAGTTGGGGGCTCGGTACCCCCGCCGCGTTGTGAAGAGAGGGCCCGGGGCTGGGGTCAGGAGCCCCAGTTGGATCCCTGGCCTGCCCGGTGACGTCAGGCCGGTCGCTTCACTTTGCCGGGCCTTGCTTTTTCCACCTCTGGAATGGGGATACCGACGACCACCATGATAGAGGCCCCGCCAACTAAGCTCTTTGTGGGCAGTGATCGCGGTGGGATCGCATTTTACCCTCCCGGGTGCCCAGCCCAGCCCCTTTCACACTGTAATGGCTTGACATATACCCTCGATCGAGGTCGTTTTTGTCTGAGGGGGTGAATCTGAGGTCCCGGAAGGCCGCCCATCCAGTAGTCCGACTGGGGAGGCCCGGGGTTCCACCCGCCGCCGTCAGATGTAGGTTGTGGGTGGCTCTGTGGCCTCCCCCAGCTGGGACCCAGATCACGAGCTTCACGGACGGGGCGCACGCCCCGAGAGGGAGGGACGCCTTGCTCTGCACACAGTAAGCGCTCGATAAATACGACTGAGTGAATGAACGAATGGGGCCGTGCCCCCATTATAGAGCCGGGGAGACGGACGCTCAGAGCGGGGAAGCGTCGGGCCCCGGGGGACGGCACCGACGGTGTGCCGTGGGAATACGGGGACACCGGAGGACTTGGCCCGAGGAAAAAGGAGGGAGCCTTTCTGATAGAAAACGTCGCTAATGAGTATAATGGTGATAACGGTACTCGTTAAGCGCTCGTCACGCGTCAAGCGCCGTTCTACGCAACCTGAGTCCATCAGGTTGGACGCGGTCCCCGTCCCGCCCGGGGCTCACGCTTTCGATCCCCGTTTTCCAGATGAGGCGATCGAGGCCCGGAGAAGCGAAGTGACTTGCCCAAGGTCACGCGGCGGACGTGTGGCGGAGCCGGGATCAGAACCCCGGTCCCTCTGACTCCCGGGCTCTAGCCACTAAGCCACGCTCCTCCAGACCCGGCCGGCGGCAAACGGGGGGAGCCCCGGACCGGTGTGATGCCGGGGGAGAGGCCGCGGGCTCCCCCGGGACCCGGGAGGGGCCGCGGCGGTGACCCTCGGGCCGTCCGCAGGGTGGGCCGGGGGGCCGGGGCCCGGAGGTGGCTGACGGATCCCGCCCCGCGGGCCCCCTCGGGGTCTCCAGGTGGTGTTCGGGAAGAAGCTGTCGGCCTTCGCCACCATCCCCCTGCAGCAGCTGCAGCACGAGAAGAAATACGACATCTACTTCGCCGACGGGAAGGTGTACGCCCTGTACAGGTGGGCCGCCCGCCCGCCCCTCCCCGTCACGGCGAGGGCCCCCGGAGGGCGGGCCCCGGGGCCCTCCGGTGTCCCCGGCGGGCGGCCCGGTGACGGCGCGACCTCCCCGCCCAGGAAACTGCTGCAGCACGAGTGCCCGTACTGCCCCGAGCAGCGCCCCTTCGGCGTCTTCGCCGACCTGGAGCAGCACATGAGGAAGCAGCACGAGCTCTTCTGTTGCAAGCTGTGTGCCAAGCACCTCAAGGTGAGGGCCGCGGGGGCGGAGGAGGGGCCGCCCGGCCCGCGGGGCGGCTTCCGCTGGGCTTCTTGCCCGCCCCGGCCGGGCGGCCCGGTGACCGGCCCCGCGGCGCCCGGCAGATCTTCCCCCACGAGCGCAAGTGGTACTCGCGCAAGGACCTGGCCCGCCACCGCATCCACGGGGACCCCGACAACACCTCCCACCGCGGCCACCCGCTCTGCAAGTTCTGCGACGAGCGCTACCTGGACAACGACGAGCTGCTGAAGCACCTGCGGCGGGACCACTATTTCTGCCACTTCTGCGACGCGGACGGCGCCCAGGAGTACTACAGGTGGGGCGGGGGCGGCGGGGGCGGTGGCGGGGCGGGCCGGGCGCGGCGCGCCTGCCCCGGGCCGAGCTCAGGGTCCCCCGCCCGTCCCCGCAGCGACTACGAGTACCTGCGGGAGCACTTCCGCGAGCTGCACTTCCTGTGCGAGGAGGGCCGCTGCAGCACGGAGCGCTTCACCCACGCCTTCCGCTCCGAGATCGACTACAAGGCCCACAAGACGGCGTGCCACAGCAAGAGCCGCGCCGAGGCCCGACAGAACCGCCACATCGACCTGCAGTTCAGCTACGCGCCCAGGCACTCCCGGAGGGCCGAGGGTGAGCCGGCCCGGGCCCCCCGCCCGACCGCCGGGCCTCCCCCCGGCTGACCCACAGGGCGGGGCGGGTGGCCCGGACGCCTCCGCCCTGACCGTCCGGGGCCCGAGGACGCCCCGAGGTCGGCCGCCCGTCCCCTGACGGTCTGGGGGGCCGGAAGCCAGTACGCCCCGGCGGGTTCGGGCAGGGGGGACGGGCGGGCCCAGTTAGCCGAGGGCGAGCGGACGGACCGATGGGCGTCTCTGGTCGGGGTGGGCACCCGCCCGCCTCTGACCCCACGGCCCCCGCTCCCCGCGCCAGGGGGGGTCGGCGGCGAGGACCCGGAGGAGGCGGACAGGTTCAACCGGCAGGGACGCGGGGGCCGGCCGGCCGGCCGCGGAGCCCAGCAGAATCGCCGAGGGAGCTGGAGGTATAAGAGGTGAGAGGCTCCCGTTGGTTCCTTCGGTTGTGTTTATCGAGCGCCCGCTTGGCGCGTGCAGAGCACCGTACTGAGCGCCTGGGAGAGTCCAACAGACATCCCGCCCTGAGTGGCCGGCTGGCCACTCCTCCCCCGAGCCTCCCCCCGAAGCGGCACGGCCTGGGGGGTAGAGCGAGTTCTCACCCCGGACCCACCGCTCGTCTGCTGGGTGGCCTTTAGCGGGTATCCACCCCGGCGCTCTGAACTTAGAGGAAGCGCTTGACGAAAACTGTCACCGTTATCTATTATTAAAAAGAGCGGCCGACGGGATGGCCGCTTGGGCTACCGTGCCTTCGCTTGCCTGCTTCTATGTCCCCCGCCTTCCCTTCCGCCTGTCTCCCCACTTCCCTCTCGCAGCCGTCTTTCCTAGCCCGGGTCTCGAGCGGAGGGGGGCTGGCCTCCCTCTTTGTCGGTCGCTGAGGCGGGGAGGGCTGGAGAAAGCTGCCGACCCTGTGGGCGGCCGGTCGTATTTATTGAGCACTTATTGTGCGCAAAGAACCGTACTAAGGGCTTGAGAGAGTCCGACAGAACGATAAACAGGCGCCTTCCCCGCCCACAACGAGCTTACGGTCCAAGCCCGACCCCCGGGGGTCCCGAGGCCGGCCCCCCTAATTCCACTGCTCGCCCGCCCGGTACTCCCAACCCACGGTGCCCGGCCTTTGGGCTCCCCGAGGTGGGTCTCCGTCTCTCCGCGGGCGAGCACGCTCGTCCGTCCGTCGGTCCGTCTCGCCGGGAGCCCCTCGGCGGCGGGGACCCGTGCCTTGGGCTGCCGTCATGGCGGGCGGCGGGGCCGGAGGAGCGGGGGTCGCCACCCGTCCGTCCCCCCCCGCCCCCAGGGAGGAGGAGGACCGGGACGTGGCGGCGGCGGTGCGGGCGGCGGCGGCGGCGGTGGTGGCCCGGGGGCCGGAGGGGAAGACGGGGACCGAGGACGCCGGCGACGGCGCCAGAGGGAGGCGAGAGGAGCCGAGGGACCCCGACGAGGCCCGGGGCTCCCGGAGGGCCGCCCGGACCCCCGGCGAGGCCCCAGGTGAGAGCCAGCCGCGGGGTGGGTCGACGGGAGGGGCCGGGCGGAGGCGACCACCCGGGTCCGGAGGCCCGCCGGCCGCGGCGCTCAAGCCGAGGCGTCCGCTCCCGTCCAAGGTCCAAAGGAGACGGCTGCTGACGGGCCTCGGGACCAGGATGACTTTCCAGCCCTCGGCTCCGCCTCGGTGGGACCGCTGCCAGGGTAGGGGCGAGGAGAGGGGCCGGGGGCGGGGCGGGCAGGCGAGCACTCCTTTCCCCCAAAAGCCGTCGGTTGGCCGAGTCGGAATCCGTTCGGAGCCGGAGGGAGGCGGGACGCTCCCCCCGGGTGCCCCCCGCCGCCCCTCCCGGGAGCCGTCCAGCAAGTGGGGTCAGGCCCGGGGTGGGTGGCGCGTCCCGTCTCTGAGCGTGGGCTCCATGGGCCGCCTCCCTCCCGCCGGCAGCGCCGTCCAGCCCAGCTCCGGGAAGCTCAAGGACGAGGACTTCCCGAGCCTGTCGGGGCCCGGGGCCGCCCAGCCGCCGCCGCCGCCGCCTCCGCCGGGCCCCGCGCCCGCCCGCCGGCCGTCGGCCTTCCAGGAGGAGGACTTCCCCGCCTTGGTGTCCCGGATCCGGCCCGGGAAGGCCGTGTCGCTGGTCGCCTCCGCCTGGAGCGGCGGCTCCGGCCAGAAGGCCGTTCGGGCCGGACCCCTGCCCGGACCCCCGCCGGGGCCGAGCCAGCCCCCGAGGAGGCTGGCCGGCGGCGGCAAGGGGGGCAAGAAGAGCGGCCGGGCGGCCGCGCCCGAGGAGGAGGAGGAGGAGGGGCCCGGCGGCGGGCTGACGGTGCAGGAGGTCCGCGGCGCCCCCACCATGCTGGACGTCTCCTCCCTGCTGGCCGCCCCGCCCGCCCTGCCCTTCACCAAGGTCGGCAGGAAGAAGAAGGCGGGGGCCGAGCGGCCGGCCTCGGGCTCCCCCCAGCCCGAGGCCGGCGGGGCGGGCCCCCCGCCCAAGCCGCCCCCCGCCGCCGGGCCCGAGGGAGCCGCCGCCGTGGTCAACGGCCACACGGAGAGGCCGGCCCCGGGCCGCCCCCTGCCCAAGGAGCCCCCCGGACTCAAGAAGCCGGCGGGGGCCGCCCCGTGCCCGCTACCTCAGGAAGATTTCCCGGCCCTCTGCGCCCCCGCGCCCGCCGGGAGGCCGCCTCCGCCAGGTGATTCCCAGCCCCCAAGGAAGGAATCCTGGACCCCACCCGAAGTCACGGACCAACTCCGGCCCATTCCCCCGCACGCCTCCCGGGCGAGGCGTTGGTGGCGGGTGGCTCCGGGGGGCGAAACGGGGATGAGGGGGGAGCCCCTCTGGTGTTGGCGGGGAGGTGACCCTCGTCCCCGTCCCCTCTCTCCAGGCTTCAACTCCGTGGTGCTGCTCAAGAGCCCCTTCCCGCCACCGGGGCTGGCCGGGCCTGTCAGCAAGCCCCCACCGGGCTTCGCCGGCCTCCCGGAGGCCCCCACCGCTGTTCAGGAGTGAGTACGGGGGACGGGGGCGGGCACCACCGGGGCGGGAACGGGGGACCGCCCGAGCTGGGCCGGGCCTTCCTCCTGCTTCGCCGGTCTCCGGTCTCGGGGGCGGTCCCCGGCTCGGCGCGGGGGTCTCGGCCGCCCTCCCTCCTTCCCCGGGCGCGCCCGCCGCCAGCCCGCCGCTCCTCCCCGGCAGGCCGGCCGCCGGCCCCGGCCCCTACCTGGTGCCCGAGAACTTCAAGCAGCGGAACATCCAGCTGACCCAGTCCATCCGCGAGTTTCTGCAGCGGGACGAGGCCAAGTTCGGCCAGTTCAAGGCTCACTCGGGCCAGTTCAGACAGGTGAGCCGGGGGCGGGCGGGGCGGGGGACGCCGGGACGGGACGCGGGGAGCTGGGGGGGGCGGGAGGCTGGCGGAGGGTCCCGCCCACCCACCCACCCGCCCCCGTCCCGGGCGCGCAGGGCCTGCTCTCCGCCGCGCAGTATTACAACAGCTGCCGGGAGCTCCTGGGCGCCGACCTGTTCAAGATCTTCAACGAGCTACTGGTGCTGCTGCCCGACCCGGCCAAGCAGCAGGAGCTGCTGTCGGCCCACAACGCGGCCAGCGGGCGCGAGCGGCCGGCCGGCGGCGGTGGCGGCGGCGGCAGGGCCAGGAAGCAGCGGAAGGGCGCCTGGCCCGCCGGGCCCCTGGACTGCTGCGTGTGCCCCACCTGCAAACAGGTGCTAGCCCAGGGCGACCTCGGGCCCCACGCAGCCCTGCACACCGAGGACCCCGACTTCCCCTCGCTCAGGGCCAGCAGCAAGATCGTCGGCTGAGCCCTGCGCCCCCAAACCGCCACCCCCGTCCCCCGGCCCCTCCTCCTCCCAGTGGCACTTCAGCCGGGGCCCGGCGGCGGGCGGGAGCCCGTCCCCTCACTCCGCCCCCACCAAAAAAGAAAAAAGCCAAATAGCGGGTCACCCGGTGGTCCGTCTCGGGGTAGGGGAGGGGGCGCGGCTCAGGCCTCCGGGCCGTGTCTCCTGGGGGCAGTGGGTGTCCCCTGGCTGGTGGCGGTCCCTTCGCTCTGGCGCCCGGGGAGAGGCCCCTTGGGCGCGGGGAGGCGGGGATAGAGACGGAGCGGGGGGGCCGTCGCACCGGGCGGGGGTCGGCCCGGAAGAGTCCGGGCTTGGCGCTCCTCGCCCTCCCCGCCCGTCAGAGAACCGTTTTCTCTTCCAATAAACCGGTTTTCCAGGATGGCGGTGCCAATATCCTCTCTCGGTTTCTCCCTCGGGCGAGAGCCCCCAAGTGCCCCGGTTTCCCCCGATTAAGGCCCGACAGCCTCGGCACCGGCCAACTCCACCGCGAACCGGGATGGAGGGCCCAGACCCTCTCTCCTCCCCCCTCCCCGGTCCCTGCAGGGCTGGCCGGGAAGTTGGAGGCCCGTCCCCTCCGTTGCATTTAAGCGCCGTACTCAACGCCGGTACAGGATCGTCGGGTGAGACCGTCCCCGGCCCACGTGGGGCTCGCAGTCTTGGAGGAGGAAGAGGAGGGAAAGCGGGGGTTTGATCTTCCGTTTTACAGATGAGGAAAGTGACATGCCCGAGGTTAGGTATAATAATAATAATGACAGCATTTGTTAAGCACTTACTATGTGAAAAGCGCTGTTCTAAGCGCTGGGGAGGATACACGGTGATCAGGTTGTCCCATGTGGGGCTCACAATCCCCGTTTTACAGATGAGGTCACTGAGGCAAAGAGAAGTTAAGTGACTTGCCCAAAGTCACACAGCTGACAAGTGGCGGGGCGGGATTTGAAAACACAGCCTCTCCAAAGCCCGTGCTCTTTCCACTGAGCCATGCTGCTTCTCTATGCCAGGGTGGAGCTTAGAAGACGAGTCTACTGATTGTCAGACCCACCGTTGCGCTACTACTCTTCCTCCTCATCCCCTCCTCTTTCCTTCTCCTCTCCCCCTCCCCGGCCCGTGCGCCCCACGGCTCCGGGCGGCAGCTGGGGTGACCCCCGGCCGGCGGAGGTGGGGTGCTAGGGACGACGGCCTCCCTGCCGGACGTGGCCCGGGCCCCAGACCGTGGTAACTGGTTGGCCCCGAGGAGCAGCGTGGCCTAGTGGCTAGAGCCCAGGCCTGGGAATCAGAAGGACCCGCCTTCTTACCCCAGCTCCACCACGTAGCTGCCGTGTGACCTTGGGCGAAGCCGCTTCGCTTCTCTGGGCCTCAGTTCCCTCTTCTGCAAAATGGGGATGAAGACTCCGAGCCCCGTGTGGGGCAGGGACCGTGGCCAACCCCTTTTGCTGGCATCCACCCCAGCCCTTACTACAGTGCCTGGCACATAATAATAATGGCATTTATTAAGCGCTTACTATATGCAAAGCACTGTTCTAAGTGCTGGGGGTGGGGAGGACAAGGTAATCAGGTTGTCCCACGGGGGGCTCACAGGCTTCATCCCCATCATCATCAATCGTATTTATTGAGCGGTTACTATGTGCAGAGCACTGTACTAAGCGCTTGGGAAGTACAAATTGGCAACATATAGAGACAGTCCCTACCCAACAGTGGGCTCACAGTCTAAAAGGGGGAGACAGAGAACAAAACCAAACATACTAACAAAATACAGACGAGGGAACTGAGGCCCGGAGAAGTGAAGTAGCGTGCCCAAAGTCACACAGCTAACAGTTGGCGGAGGTGGGATTTGAACCCATGACCTCTGCCTCCAAAGCCCGGGCTCTTTCCACTGAGCCCCGCTGCTTGCCAAATGCCACGTACATATGTATACCCTTTAGACTCCCTGCCACCTCCACCCTTGCCGCGGTTCAGGGGAAGACTTTTGGGCGGGAACGCCAGCGCTTGACCGTGTTTTGTGGTGGCCTGGTTCTGCCTCTGGCCCTGTGCCCTCCCGCAAGGGATTGGGCCTGGTACCCGAAACACAGAGGGCAAGGCCTTGGTTCCCAAAAGGCAGAGGGCAGGGCTTGGCACGGCATCACGGGGCCACCGCCCCTCCTTTACTGACGTAACATTTCAGCTGGGCCGCGGACGCGGAGACCGCCGTGGCCCGAGGTCGTACTTGGAGAGAGCCAAGGAGTTGTAAACATGTTTTACTTTTCACCCCCGTCGACGCTCCACTGTAGACAACAACGCACGCGGGCTTTACTCACGACAGCCAACTCTCCGAAGCGCTCGGCTTGACCGGAGAGGGAAGTTGGCCAACCACGTGGGGTACGGGGCGGGTTTGTAAAAGTCGGGCGGGGAGCGGAGGGGGACACGGACGGGACACGCGGAGGGAGCTAGGGCTAGGGCTGACGGAGGCCAGCGGGCGAAGCTCCAGAAACCAGCTCGGCCGTCCTCCACCCGGAAGGCCGCTGCGTCCCTGGAGCGTGGAAGCTTTTGTTTTGTGGGGAGGGGGTCACACACATGGGGGAGGATGAGGGGATCACAGGGAGCAGTAAGGGGGCATCCCGCGGCCTCCTCGGAGTCTGTGATGTTCGTATGGGGCGTTCGAGGATGGGGAAGGCGGCAGATCCAGGGTCCCGTCCCTCTCGGGAAGGCCCAGGACTGTCCTTCCTGGCCACGGGGGGAAGGGAGAGCCTCCGGGAAGCCTGCCGGGCTCTCAGCGGCAGCGGTGGGCCGGGCACAGACGGGCAGGCGCTCCACGGTGGGCTGGCATGCTGGGGGCTCCAAGCAGGGAAGGGCGGGCGGGCAGGGGTGGGGGCGATCCTCGGACCCCGAGAGATGGACTAGGCATCTAGACGGGACGGTTCTTAGGCATTCTCACGCACCACGGTCCAAGGGGGCAAACGATGGGGCCGGAGCGGGCAATACTGAGAGGCAGGCCGTCCAGCGGGACCCGGAGGCCGATACCGCAGGACTGTCTAGCGGCACTGGACGAGTACTACTGAGGGATGGGGCGGTCTCCGGCGCTGGGTGGGTTATACTGAGCCGGACGGTCCCCGGCGCCGGGCACGGTATCCTAAGGACACGATCACCTGCACACAAGGCGGATACAACCACAAGCACGTTCCCCCTCCCTCCGCTGGCGTGTCCGGGACCACCCCCTGGGCTGGGCCGCTCGCGCCCGGAGGAGGCAGCGGGCCTGGGGTCCGGTGGCTGGAGGTGGGGGTGACCCCACCCCGCCTAGATCAACAGTGGTTTGTCAAGACAGGTGGGCCTCTGTTTTGGCCTCCCCAATGACAGGGAGGTTGTGGGGTCTCCCGAAGAGCTCCCCAGGACCTGGGGTAGTGGGGGAGGCTATTGGGGCCGGGACCCCCCATGTCCCAATGGGGGCGGGGGGGCGGCCGCGTCCTTCAAAACCAGAGAAAAGCGCTACGACCATCATTCCCCCGCGCCAGGGCTCCAGCCAGCCCTCATATTCCTGGTCAGGTCAGGTGGGAAGGAGGGGGATCCGGAGGGGTCCCTCTCCTGGGAAGCCCCTCTCCACTCGGAAAAACCCACCCAAGGTTCAGGGGAGGGCACGGAGGCGGGGAGAAAGGAGAGAGGGGAAGAGAAGAGAGGGGCGTGGGGAGAATCTGGAAAAGAGGAAAGAGAGAGGAGAGGAGAGATAGCCAAGGCAGGGAGGGTCTGCAGCCTTAGTGGGGCGGGGGGTACGGGGAGGGCCACTCGGGTTAACAATCAATTTTAAGAAACACTAGAATCGGTTCAAATTCACTCAAGTCGAGAACCCTCAGTGCCGCGAGGCAGGGAGATCCCATCTACTACCTTCACGTGCTTTCCCAAGTGGGGCACAGAGTAAGCGCTCAATAGAGACGATTGGTTGATTGACAGAACTGGGGAGGGGATCCCCTAAAGAAAGCTTTGGAGTCGGGGCTGGGCCTGGGGGTGAGGAGGAGAGGAGGGGCTGAGAAGGAGTGGGTGAGGATCCTTCCCCCTCTCCCATCCCTCCAGAGGTGCAGTGTGGGAGGGGGCATCCCCGGGGGGGCTGGGGTCCCGGACGTCAGGGCCCCCCGCCCCTCGACCCCAGCCTTCATTCAGGGAGATGGCAGTGAGGGCCCAGGGCCCGTGGGAGTCTGGGGGCGGCAGACCCCACCCCCCCACCCCGCCGCCGGTCACTCGCCCGTCCACCGCCTCCGTGCAGGCGTCTGTCCCGCCGCTTCCCTCCCGAAGAGGCGCTGGCTGAGGGGGTGGACGGAGGCTAGGCCCGAGAGCGCAGCACGACCGGCTAACGGGGAGGGTCGGGGGTCAGGGGTCAGGGGTGCGGCGGGCCCCTTCCTGGCCCCTAATAGGCGGGAACCTGGTAGCCCTTGGGGCTGGGGTCCAGGGTCTCGGCGAACGGGGGGCTCTGGTAGGTGTCGGTGCCGTCGAGGCCGCCGGCGGCCCCCGGGTAGCCGGCGCCGGACGGGGCGGCCGGGAATTGGTCCGTGGCGAACAGGGTCATGTCTGTGCCCAACCGGTATCTCTGCAGCGCCTTCACCGTTAGCGCTGCCTGCGGGGACAGAGCCGGGGGACGGACGCGCCGTCCGCTCGGGGTCACCCGAGGGGGCTGGACGCGTCGTCCGCTCGGGGTCACCGGGGGCGTGGGGGGACAGACATACCATTTGGGGTCTCCATGGGTGGCAGGAGACTGGATACACCGTCCGCTCGGGGTCACCGGGGGTCGGACTGTGTTGTCGCGGTAAGGACGTGTCTCCCGCCCGACGGGCCCCAGGGACCACCCCCCACCCCCGGGCCTCGAAGCCCCCAAAGACCCCTCCAATCCGGCGATGCCAGCCCCCAGGACCACCCCCTGACCCCCGGGGACCTTCACCCCACCACTCACCCAGGTGAGGATGGAGAAGAAGGAGAAGGTGACGGCGGCCCTGGCGGCGTCCCCGGCCTGGCTCACCCCCTGGCTTCCCTTGGTCCTTTGCCACTGGTTGGCCAGGAAGCAGAAGCCCACGAACCATAGGAACGACCACAGGCCTGAAAGGACAACCAGCAGTGGGAGGGACTCGGGTTAGACCCCCCAGGAGAACTCTGGGGCGGGGGGGGCTGCTGCTGAGGGACTAAGGGGAGACACTTCTCCGGATGGATCAGATAATAATAATAATGATGGCATTTATTAATATGTGCAAAGCACTGTTCTAAGCGCTGGGGAGGTTGCAAGGTGATCAGGTTGTCCCACGGCGGGGCTCACAGTCTTAATCCCCATTTTACAGATGAGGTCACTGAGGCCCAGAGAAGTGACTTGCTCGAAGTCACACAGCTGACAATTGGCGGAGCTGGGATTCGAACCCATGACCTCTGACTCCAAAGCCCGGGCTCTTGCCACTGAGGCCCTGAGGGTCAAGGGGCACCTTTCTGGACGCTTCCTCCGGCCTCTGTTCAGGTCCAAACCCGGGGGAGCGCGTGCTGGGTGGGGACACAAGTTCCGAAAGGACCAGACAGACCCCTTTGGAGAAGCAGCGTGGCTCAGTGGAAAGAGCGGGGGCTTTGGAGTCAGAGGTCATGGGTTCTAATCCCGGCTCCGCCACTTATCAGCTGTGTGACTTTGGGCAAGCCATTTAACTTCTCTGGGCCTCAGTTCCCTCGTCTGGAAAATGGGGGTGAAGACTGTGAGCCCCACGTGGGACAACCTGATCGCCTTGTATCTCCCCCAGCGCTTAGACCAGTGCTTGGCACATAGTAAGCGCTTAACAAATACCAAAATTATTATTATTACCGCCCGCCAAAACCCCCTGGAGAGTTCCTTTCGGGCCTAGCCTCATCCCCAACCCCACCTTCCTCGACAAAGCCCTCTGTAAACTGGGGATGAAGGCTGTGAGCCCCCCGTGGGACAACCTGATCACCCTGTCTCCTCCCCAGCGCTTAGAACAGTGCTGGGCACAGTCTTTTAGACTGTGAGCCCACTGTTGGGTAGGGACCGTCTGTCTCTATATGTTGCCAACATGTACTTCCCAAGCGCTTAGTCCAGTGCTCTGCACACAGTAAGCGCTCAATAAATACGATTGATGATGATGATGATGATAGTAAGCGCTCAACGAATGCCATTCCTATTATTCTGAATTAATTACGGTATTTGTTCAGCGCTTATTACGTGCCAGGCACTGTACTGAGCCCTGGGGTGGATCCCGGCGAGTCAGGTGGGACACAGTCCCCGTCTCCATCCCCATTTTCCAGAGGAGGGGACTGAGGCCCAGAGAAGTGTGTCCCCCAAGGCCACCCGGCGGACGAGCGGCGGGGCGGGGATTAGAACCCAGGCCCTCCAGGCCCTCGGGCCGCCCCCCGGCCCCCGGCCCGCCTCAGTTTCCCCCTTTCGGCCCTGTCCCCTCAGAGCGGCCCGTGGCCCCGCCCCTTCCCCTCAGATCGGCCCGTGGCCCCGCCCCCTCCCCCCCTCAGAACGGCACGTGACCCCGCCCCTTTCCCCTCAGAACGGCACGTGACCCCGCCCCCTCCTCCCTCAGGGCGGCCCGTGGCCCCGCCCCTTTTCCCTCAGAACGGCCCGTGGCCCCGCCCCCTCCCCGTCAGAGCGGCAGGTGACCCCGCCCCCTCCTCCCTCAGAGCGGCACGTGGCCCCGCCCCCTCCCCTCGGGCCCGCCCGTGACCCCGCCCCTCCAATCAGGCCGCACGTGGCCCCGCCCCCTCGAAGAGCGGCACGCGACCCCGCCCCTTCAGCACGGGCCCCGCCCCTAGTTAACATGTCCGGCCCCGTCCCTCATTAGCATGTCCGCCCCCCGGCCCCCACCCCTACTCTCATTAGCATACCCGTCCCCAGCCCCCCGGGCCCCGCCCCCTTCCGAGCCGGCCCCCCGCCCCATCAACATGCCCGGCCCCGCCCCCTTCAGACAAGCCCCCGCCCCCTCCTTAACATGCCAGGGCCCGCCCCCTCATTAATATGCTCAACCCGCCCCCTTCAACCCAGGCCCCACCCCCTCGTTAACATATCCAACCCGCCGCCTTTGACCCAGGCCCCGCCCCTTATTAGCTTACCAGGCCCCGCCCCTCATTAGTATGCACTACCCAGTCCCTCGTCAACATGCCAGGCCCCGCCCCCTCAACATGCCAAGCCCGTCCCCCGTTAGCATGCCCGGACCGGCCTCTCTCCTTATTAGCACGTCAGGTCCCGCCCCCTTCGTCCCAGGCCCCGCCCCTCGTTACCATGCCCGGCCCCGCCCCTTCGGACGAGACCCCGCCCCTCATGAACATGCACGGCCCATCGCCTCATCAGCGTGACAGACACCGCCCCCTCAGCACGCCCAGTCCATCCCTCATTACCATGCCCGGCCCCGCCCCCTCGGGCAAGACCCCGCCCCTCATCAACACACCCCGTCCGTCCCTCATCAGCATGCCCGGCCCGGCCCCTCCCCTTATTAGCATGCCAGGCCCCGCCCCTCATTACCACGCCCGGTCCCGCCCCTTCCGACAAGGCCCCGCCCCTCCTTAACATGCACGCCCGTCGCCTCATTAGCATGACAGACCCGCCCCCTCAACACGCCCATTCCACCCCTCATTAGCATGCCCGGACCGGCCCCTCCCCTTATTAGCATGCCAGGACCCGCCCCTTCGGCCCAGGCCCCGCCTCCATTACCATGCCCGGCGCCGCCCCTCATTAACATGTACGGCCCATCCCCTCATTGACACGCCCAGTCCAGCCCTCATCAGCATGCCCGGGCGGCCCCGCCCCCTCATTAGCATGCCAGGCCCCGCCCCTTCCCGCCGGTGCCCGGTGCCCCCGGCGCGCCCGTCCCCCCGGGTCGGACCGGAGAAGGCGAGGTCGAGCAGCACGGCGGCCCTGCGGTCCTTGACGCTGCTGATGTGCTGGAAGTTGAGGTCGAGGAGGAGGAAGAAGATGCAGGCGAAGAAGGCGAGCAGCCCCACGGCGATGGCGTAGCTGCAGGCCGCCTCGTTCTCGTTGAAGACGCAGCGCAGCTCGGGCCCGCTGTCCCGGTTCACGTAGCCCTCGTTCACCACGGCCCCGAACACCACGATGGAGAACACCTGACCCCGACACGGGCGGGCACACACGCGGGCACGGGCATCAATCATCGGTGGAAATTCCCACTCCGCCAATCAACAATAATCGTGATGCCATTTACTGAGCGCCTACTATGTGCCAAGCACTGTTCTAAGCGCTGGATTGTCACCTGGGTGGCCTTGGTCAAGTCACTTCTCCGGGCCTCAGTTACCTCATCTGGAAAATGGGGATGAAGTCCGTGAGCCCCCCGTTGGACAACCTCATCATCACTTTGTAACCACCCCAGCGCTTAGAACAGTGTACACATTTACTATTCTATTTATTTTATTTTGTTAATATGTTCTGTTGTCTGCCTCCCCCTTCTACACCGTGAGCCCGCTGTTGCCGTCTCTAGATGTTGCCAACTTCCCAAGTGCTTAGTACAGTGCTCTGCACACCGTAAGCGCTCAATAAATACGATTGAATGAATGAACGAAGGAACGGTGCTTTGCACATAGTAAGCGCTTAATAAATGCCATTGTTATTTATTTATTTATTATTTGTTAAGCACTTACTACGTGCCAAGCACCGTTCTAAGCACCGGGGGGGATACAAGGTGATCAGGTTGTCCCCCGTGGGGCTGACAGGTGTCATCCCCATTTTACAGACGAGGTAAGTGAGGCCCAGAGAATAGATGGCATTTGTTAAGCACTTACTATGCACCAAGCACTGTTCTAAGCGCTGCGGGGGAGGCAAGGTGATCAGGTTGTCCCCCGTGGGGCTCACAGCCTTCATCCCCATTTTCCAGATGAGGTCACTGAGGCTCAGAGAGGTGAGTGACTTGCCCAAGGTCACACAGCAGACAAGTGGGGGAGTGGGGATTAGAACCCATGACCTCTGACTCCCAAGCCCGGGCTCTTTCCACCGAGCCACTGTTAAGCACTTACTATGTGCCAAGCCTGGGCTCTTTCCACTGACCCACTGTTACGCGCTTACTGTGTGCCAAGCACCGTTCTAATCAATCAATCGTATTTATTGAGTGCTTACTGTGTGCAGAGCACTGTACTAAGCGCTTGGCACTGTTGGCCCAGAAGGATGGGGGCACAGTGGACCCTCAAAGCCACTTCTCGGGGCTCTGGGTCCTGCCCTCTCTCCGCTAGCCTGCGGCCCTAAGGGCCGGGGCTTTTCTCTCGCCTTCCCGGAAACTTCAGATGGCCCAACCGCTCACCACATAGCCCCCCTGCCACCTGTGCACCTCATGAGCTGTGAACCCCAAGTAGGATAATAATAATAATAACAATAATAATATTTTTTAAGTGCTTACTATGTGTCACGCCCTGTTCTAAGTGCTGGGTAATCGAGGTTGGATACGGTTCCTGTCTCCTGTGGGGCTCACGGTCTCAGTCCCCATTGTCCGGATGAGGTCACTGAGGCCCAGAGAAGTGAAGGGACTTGGCCAAGGTCACCCAGCAGACAAGGGGCGGCGCCGGGATTAGAACCCACGACCTCTGACTCCAAGGGTTGGGCTCTACCCATTAAGGCCAGGCTGCTTGTAGGCTATAATCTGTCTGTAAATATCATCAGTCCCCGGAGGAGGAGGAGGAGGAGGAAAAGGAGAGGGAATAATTGTTTATAGAGTGCCCAGCCCTTTGAACAAAGGGCTTTAGCAGGAGAGGTTTCTGTCTCTCCTGGACATCTCCTGGACATCCGGCGCTTAGAACAGTGATGGGCACATAGTAAGCGTTTAACAAATGCCATATTATGATTATTATTATTATGTCCTGGACATGAAGAAGGGAGGGGGTGGATCAGGTGACCTCCGGGTCGCACCCAGCTCGGAAGACCCTCCCCTCCGTCATGTGAGCTGTCAATCATCCGCTGTCGGGGGACGGGGGGAGGGAACCCCCCGCCCCCCAATTCTCCTGCATCACTGCTGGTCTCATTCTCGGGCTTCGGGCCCAGAGGCCCCGGTAGGGCACAGGTGACCTCTCCGAGAGCCCTGTGGGGGAGGGGGCGGTCCTCAGCCCCTGGTTCCCCGGGTGCCGGGGGTCCCGGGGTGGGGCCGGGGGTGGGGGTCCTGGGATGGGATGGGGGAGGGTCCTGGGGGGGCGGGAGCTCTGCCTTAGCCAGGGCCGGGCTGGCATGACGTGGGCAGGCTGGGCCACAAGGCCCGGGGTGCGGGGGTTGGGGGTCCCAGGCCGCCCTGACCCCCGGAGCCCCCCCACCCCCGGCTCCCGGGGGGGGCGGGGGGGGAGATGATGGACAGGGGAAAGGAGGATGGGGGAGACAGGAGGGATGGGGAGAGGAGGGATGGGGGAGAGGAGGGATGGGGGAGACAGGAGGGAAGGGGGAGATAGGAGGGATAGGGGAGACAGGAGGGAAGGGGGAGATAGGAGGGATGGGGGAGAGGAAGGATGGGGAGAGGAGGGGTGGAGGAGAGGAGGGGTGGAGGAGAGGAGGGACGGGGAAGATGAGGGACGGGGAGAGGAGGGATGGGGGAGACAGGAGGGATGGGGGAGACAGGAGGGATGGGGAGACGACGGATGGGGAGAGGAGGGATGGGGAGACAGGAGGGATGGGGAGACAGGAAGGATGGGGGAGACAGAAGGGTTGGGGAGACAGGAGGGATTGGGGAGACAGGAGGGATGGGGGAGACAGAAGGGATGGGGAGACAGGAGGGATGGGGGAGATGGTTGGGGAGAGGAGGGATGGGGAGACAGGAGGGAATGGGGAGATAGGAGGGATGGGGGAGAGGAGGGATGGGGAGAGGAGGGGTGGAGGAGAGGAGGGATGGGGGAGATAAGGGATGGGGAGAGGAGGGATGGGGAAACAGGAGGGATGGGGGAGACAGGAGGGATGGGGAGACGATGGATGGGGAGAGGAGGGATGGGGAGACAGGAGGGATGGGGAGACAGGAGGGATGGGGAGACAGGAGGGATGGGGGAGACGGAAGGGATGGGGAGACAGGAGGGATGGGGAGAGGAGGGATGGGGGAGATGGTTGGGGAGAGGAGGGATGGGGGAGACAGGAGGGAAGGGGGAGATAGGAGGGATGGGGGAGAGGAGGGATGGGGAGAGGAGGGGTGGAGGAGAGGAGGGATGGGGGAGAGGAGGGATGGGGAGAGAAGGGATGGGGAGACAGGAGGGATGGGGGAGACAGGAGGGATGGGGAGAGGAGGGATGGGGGAGAGGAGGGATGGGGGAGTGAGGTGGGCGGGGCCCCGCCCTTGTAGCCCCCCTAGACCCTGTGGGTGCCCACCCCGAGAATTGGGCACCGGGGGCTTCATCACAGACACACACGCACACAGATAGAGACCCCCCACCCCCACCCCGAGACGCCGGTGCCCCGCTGCCGGGCCGGGTGCCCCCCTCACCCAGGCGGCGATCCTCAGCACGGTGCGGGGCTGCTGCAGGAAATCCAGGGGGTCCACGGCCCCCGACCCCGCCCGGCCCGCTCCGAAGGACGTCCCCTCCATCGCCGGCCAGGGGGGCAGGGGGGCAGCTCGACCCCCGCCGACACCCCCCACCCCCGCCTCCGGACGGCGGAGGAGAAGGATGCGGAGGAGGAGGAGGAGGAGGAGGAGAGAGGATGCTGCTGCTGCTGAAGGGGAGGAGGAGGAGGAGAGAGGATGCTGCTGCTGACGGGGAGGAGGAGGGGGAAAAGGGAGGAGGAGGAGGAAAAGGGAGGAGGAGGAGGTTGCTGAGGAGGAGAGAGGTTGCTGCTGCTGAGGGGGAGGAGGAGGAAAAGGGAGGAGGAGGGTGCTGAGGAGGAAGAGGAGAAGGAGGAGGAGGAAGAGGAGGGGGAGGAGGAGGATGCTGAGGAGGAGAAGGGAGGATGAGGATGCTGAGGAGGATGCTGAAGAGGGGGGAGAGGAGGAGGAGGGAAGAGGAGGATGAGGATGCTACTGAGGGGAGGAAGAGGATGCTGCTGCTGAGGAGGAGGATGCTGCTGAGGAGGGGGAAGAGGAGGAGGAGAGAAGAGGAGGATGAGGATGCTACTGGGGGGAGGAAGAGGATGCTGCTGAGGAGGAGGAGCAGGAGGAGGAGGAAGAGGAGGCTGAGGCTGCTGGTTGTGCTGCTTGTGCAGCCCGCGCAGCGCGACCCCCGTTGCGCGCTCCCGACGCTCGTGCACCAGCCCCACCGGGGGGGAGGGGGAAGGGGAGGGAGGGGGGGGACCGCCCTTGACCCAGAAGACTAATTATCATCATCACCATCATCACCATCATTTGGTATTTGTTGAGCACTTACTATGTGCCGGGCGCTGGACTCTGCACTATCATCATCATCATCATCGTCACCGTGGTATTTACTGAGCGCTTCCTAGGTGCCGGGCGCCGGACTCTGCCCTACCATCATCATCGTAACTGTGGTACGTGGTGAGCGCTTCCTAGGTGCCGGGCGCTGGACTCTGCGCTATCATCATCATCACCATCCTCATAACTGTGGTATTTGCTGAGCGCTTCCTAGGTGCCGGCCACTGGACTCCGCTTTGGGCAAGTCACTTCCCTGGGCCTCAGTTTCCTCATCTGTAAAATGGGGGATCAAGACTGTGAGCCCCCTGTGGGACAACTTGATCACCCTGTAACCTCCCCAGCGCTTAGAACAGTGCTTTGCACACAGTAAGCGCTTAATCAATGCCGGTATTATCATCATCATCATAACCGGGGTATTTGCTGAGCGCTTCCTAGGTGCCGGGCACCGTTCTAAGAGCTGGGGGGGATACAAGCCAACCGGGTCGGACGCAGTCCCCGTCCCCTGTGGGGCTCACCGTCTCAATCCCCGTTTTCCAGATGAGGGAACTGAGGCCCAGAGAATAATAATAATAATAATGATGATGATGGCATTTGTTAAGCGCTTACTATGTGCAAAGCCCTGTTCTAAGCGCTGGGGGGGATACAAGGTGATCAGGTTGTCCCACGTGGGGCTCACAGTCTTCATCCCCATTTTACAGATGAGGTCACTGTGGCTCAGAGAGGTGAAGTGACTTGCCCAAGGTCACACAGCAAAAGTGTGGCGGAGCAGGGATTCGAACCCATGTCCTCTGACTCCAAAGCCCGGGCTCTTTCCACTGAGCCACGCTGCTTCTTGCGAGAAGGGAAGTGACTTGCCCAGGGTCACCCAGCAGACATGTGGCGTAGCCGGGATTAGAACCCAGACCTTCTGACTCCGGGGCCTGTGCTCTAGCCATTAGGCCATGCTGCTTCTCATATGTACATATATATATATATATTTGTGTGTGTGTATATATCTATACCTCCGCCGCCCCCTGACCCCGACAGACCCAACCAGGCCTGAAAGGGGAGGATGGGAGCAGGGAACAGGCGCTGAGGGGAGGCGGTGTAGACATAGGAGAGCCCAGCCTGCCTCAGGGACCTGGGGGGGTGTAGGGTAGATGGACGAATGGACAGACGGGGGGTCGGCCTGCAGTGTGGACGGGCGAATGGACAGGCGGGGGGTCGGCCTGCAGTGTGGACGGGCAGATGGACAGGCGGGGGGTCAGCCTGAAGTGTGGACGGACGGATGGACAGGCGGGGGGTCGGCCTGCAGTGTGGACGGGCGGATGGACAGGCGGGGGGTCGGCCTGCAGTGTGGACGGACGGTTGGACAGACGGACGGTCGGCCTGCAGTGTGGACGGACGGATGGGCAGATAGAGAAGCAGTGTGGCTCAGTGGAAAGACCAAGGGCTCGGGAGTCAGAGGTCATGGGTTCTAATCCCAACTCCGCCAACTGTCAGCTGTGTGACCTTGGGCAAATCACTTCTCTGTGCCTCAGTTACCTCATCTGTAAAATGGGGATTAATACCGTGAGCCCCACATAGGACAACCTGATCGCCTTGGAACCTCCCCAGCGCTTAGAACGGTGTTTTGCACATAGTAAGGGCTTAATAAATGCCAAAAAAAAAATAAATACGATTGAATGAATGAATGAATGAACCCAGGTGATCCTGACTCCCGGGGCCTTAACCATTAGGCCGTGCTGCTTAATCAATACTGGCATTGATTAAGCACTTACTGTGTGTCCGATCGGACAGCCGGAGGAGAAAACCCCCCCGCCACCCGCTCTCCGGGAGCGAGCCAGCCCGCCCGCCCGTCCGCCCACCCGCCGGAAATAACTCGGTCCATCCTGCCGGGAATCTAATTTTACCTGGCTCCTGCCCGTTGTCTTCGGCTGGACCGATTTCTACCAAACAGCCGCACGCTCTATAAAGGGAAGCAGCCCGGCGGAGCACGGGCCTGGGAATCAGAAGGTTATGAGTTCGAAACCCGGCTCTCTGCCTCTCGGCCGCTGGGTCGCCTCAGGCCGCTCTGAGCCTCAGTTCCCCCATCTGGAAAATGGGGATCGAGAGTGTGAGCACCGCACGGGACAGGGACTGTGTCCAACCCCATTCGCCTGTAGCCACTCCGGCCCTTGGTGGTAATAATAATTGCGGCATTTGTTAAGCGCCTACTATGTGCCAGGCACTGTACTGAGTGCTGAGTGGACATAAGCAAATGGGATTAGACCATCCCTGTCCCATGTGGGGCTCGCAGTCCCAATCCCCATTTTATAGATGAAGTCACTGAGGCCCAGAGAAGTTAAGTGACTCGTCCAAGGACACACGGCAGACGAGTGGTTGCGGCCCAGAAAAGTTAAGTGACTCGTCCAAGGACACACGGCAGAAGAGTGGTGGAGGCCGGATTAGAACCCATGACCTTCTGACTCCCAAGCCTGCGTACGGCACACAGAGAAGTGCTTACCAAATACCACAATAATTATTATTTTTATTACCATACAAGATACAGGGGAGGGGGTTGGACCTTCTGCCTCTATTGATCATTTAATATCATTATCCTGATAAGCAGCGTGGCTCAGTGGAAAGAGCCCGGGCTTTGGAGTCGGAGGTCATCAATCAATCAATCAATCGTATTTATTGAGCGCTTACGGTGTGCAGAGCACTGTACTAAGCGCTTGGGAAGTACAAGTTGGCAACATGGGTTCAAATCCCGGCTCTGCCAATTGTCAGCTGGGTGAGACTTCGGGCAAGTCACTTCACTTCTCTGCACCTCAGTGACCTCATCTGTAAAATGGGGATTAGGACTGTGAGCCCCCCGTGGGACAACCTGATCACCTTGTAACCTCCCCAGCGCTTAGAACAGTCCTTGGCACATAGTAAGTGCTTAATCAATCAATCAATCGTATTTATTGAGTGCTTACTGTGTGCAGAGCACTGTACTAAGCGCTTGGGAAGTACAAGTTGGCAACATATAGAGACAGTCCCTACCCAACAGTGGGCTCACAGTCTAAAAGCTTAATAAATGCTTAATAAATATAGTAAGCATTAAGCATTTATATTAGGCATTTTATATTTTATATAAATAAATGCTTAACAAATGCTATTATTAAGTACTAAACACTTACTATGCGCTAAGCGCCGGGGAAGATTTGAGATAATCACATCAGACACAGTCCCTGTTGCTAAGAAACTCCCGGGCTGAGAGGGAGGGAGGGAGGAAGGGAAGGACACCAGGGATCCAACTCCACATTACAGATGGAGAAGCTGAGGCCCAGAGCGGTTAAATGACTCGTCCAAGGTCACACAGACCCCAGGTCTCCGGACTCCCAGTCCAGTGGTCTTTCCGCTTGGCCACCCTATCGCTCAGTACACACCTCTGTTAGATTGTAAGCCCCTTGGGAGCAAGGGTCACGCCTCCTACCTCGGTGGTGCTTTCCCACACTCTGTGAGCTGGGCAAAGAATAGGTGTTCAATAAATACTACTGCTCTTCTCTTGCCTCAGTTCCCTCATCTGTAAAATGGGGATTAAGACTGTGAGCCTCACGTGGGACAACCTGATTACCTTGTTATCCCCCCCCCCAGTGCTTGGCACACAGTGAGCGCTCAACAAATACCATTATTAATATTATTTTGGGAAGCAGCATGGCATAGCGGGTAGAGTCCGGGCCTGGGAGACAGAAGGACCTGGGTTCTAATCCTGCCTCCTCCACTAGTCTGCTGTGTGACCATGGTGAAGTCACTTCACTTCGCTGAGCCTCAGTTTCCTCAACCTGCAAAACGAGGATTGAGACTGTCTTCTAGACTGTGAGCCCACTGTTGGGTAGGGACCGTCTCTATATGTTGCCAACTTGTACTTCCCAAGCGCTTAGTACAGTGCTCTGCACACAGTAAGCGCTCAATAAATACAATCGAATGAATGAATGAGACTGTGAACCCCACTTGGGACTGGGACTGTGTCCAACCTGATTTGCTTGTATCCACCCCAGTGCTTAGTACAGTGCCTGGCACACAGTAAGCGCTCAACAAATACCAGAATTATTATTATTAGGAGCCTAACGGGAAGAGCCTGGGCCTAGCAGTCAAATAGAGCCGGATTCTAATCCCGGACCCGCCGCTTGCCTGTCGTGTGACCACGGGCAAGTCGCTTCACTTTTCTGGGCTTCAGTTTCCTCATCTGTAAAATGGGATTCCAATCCCTGTTCTCCCTCCCAGACTGCGAGCTCCACGCGGGACAGGGACTGTGTCTGACCCAATTAACTGGCTTCTACCCCAGCGCATAGAGCAGTTCTTGACACCCGATAAGCGCCTAACAAATACCACAGTGATTATTTCTGACGGACCCCAAACCGATTCCCGTGTGGCTCCCCAAACGGCCCCCTTTCCTCCTGAGCCATTTCTGGGGAAAAGTAGAGACCGAAAACCCGGGGGCCCCGAGTCCGTTTTCACCTCCCTCTCCAACTGGTAAGGAATCCAGCGTGATTTTCCACAACCGTTTCTGATTTTATTTGTGCTCCGCACCTGAAATCAACACATACAAGGGCGTGACCTGCGATCGATCGATCGATCGCTCGGTCAAACCCACCCCGCGGGCTCCAGACAAAGTAGAGCTTCTGCCACGGGCTGACCCACGTGCTGTCTTCCCAGTCGGTCGGTGACCGCTGGAGAATCTCAAAATGGGTGAAATAGACAACGGACCGGTCACGTCCGTCCCCCCCGGGCCCCGGATTGATCCATCCATCCCTCCATCTGTGGCCGTCCTCTCTCCTGGATCCCTGGGATATATGGCACGAGAGAACAGTCCGCAGGTGGTGCTTGGGTTTCTCCCCGATGGGACGGGTGCCCGTCCTGGGTTTCTAAGACGGTGCCCGCCCTGGCTCCTCCTCGCCGAGGTGACCTCTGGTTTGGATGCAGAGGGGGGCGTGGAGGAGGGAGAAAGGAGGTAGATGAGGGCCCTGGGGACCCCACCTTGCCCCCCGGACCCGGCGGAGCACGAGTCGAGCCCCGCCGCGGGACCCCGGGGCAGGGTGGACTGGGGGCTCCCAGGCGGGAGGTGGGAGAGGGTGCCGATGGCATCGGGGGCCTGGGCGGTCACCCTCCCACCCAACGAGGTGGGAAGACCACCGGGCCGCCCCCGCCGACCACCTTGGCCGCCCGGGGGGACTTCTCGGGGTCCCAGGCCTTCTCTCCGGAAGCGCGGCGGGGCCGAGTCGGAGTCGGCCGGGCTCCCCCGGGGCAGCCGAGACAGACACGGGCTTCGGCGGGCACGGGTCCTTGCTTTAATGAGCGTGCCGCCCCGCCCCGGTCCCCCCCCAACGGTCCCTGGCCCGGGCTAGTCGCAGGAACCGTCCTTCCAGCCGTCGCGCCAACGCTCGTCCACCAAGGAGCAGTCGAACTCGGGCTTGCCCAGCTTACGGTTGACTTGGTTGTGAAGGCGGCACATCCACTGGGAGAGGTGACTGCGGCTGCGGGTGTCCGGCTGGTCCCGCTTTATCCTGCGGGGGGGGGGGCGGGCGGGGCCGCGGTCAGGCCCGGGGACCGACCACCGCCACCCCCCAGCCCGGCCCCGCTCGCCTCCGGCTCGGCGGAGCGGGCCACGGGCCGGGATCGGCGGGGCCGTGCTACTTACTGAGCGCCACCGTGCCCCCGAGCACACTGCGTTGCATCCGGTACCCACCGAGGGCGGGGCACTGGGCCAAGCCCCAACGCGGAGCGCAGCGTGTTGCGCCCGGTACGACGCTGCTGTGCCTAGCCCCGACTCTAAGTGCAATGCACCGCGTCTTGACACCCACGGAAAATAAAACGAAATAAATAAATGCGGTGTATGTTAAGCGCTTAACTGTGCGTGGGACAACCTGATCACCTTGTATCCTCTCCAGCACTTAGAACAGTGCTTTGCACATAGTAAGCGCTTAACAAATGCCATTATTATTATTATTATTATTATTATTATTAACTGTGAGCCAGACACCGTACGAAGCGCTGGGGTGAATACAAGCAGATCGGGTTGGACGCAGTCCCCGGCCCAGTCAATCAATCAATCAATCAATCGTATTTATTGAGCGCTTACTATGTGCAGAGCACTGTACTAAGCGCTTGGGAAGTACAAATTGGCAACACATAGAGACAGTCCCTACCCAACAGCGGGCTCACAGTCTAAAAGGGAGAGACAGAGAACAAAACCAAACATACCAACAAAATAAAATAAATAGGATAGAAATGTACAAGTAAAATAAATAGAGTAATAAATATGTACAACCATATATACATACATACAGGTGCTGTGGGGAAGGGAAGGAGGTAAGATGGGGGGATGGAGAGGGGGACGAGGGGGAGAGGAAGGAAGGGGCTCAGTCTGGGAAGGCCTCCTGGAGGAGGTGAGCTCTCAGCAGGGCCTCCGTCCCCATTTTCCGGATGAGGGAACCGAGGCCCAGAGAAGTCAAGCGACTTGCCTGAGGCTGCACAGCAGACAAGCGGCAGAGCCAGGCATAGAACTCATGACCTTCTGATTCCCAGGCCTGGACCGCAGCCCCGATTATCCGGCGAAACCCCGGCGCCGAGGAGGGACGCGATCGGCTCCCGAAGAGCTTTGGCGGGGCTGATGGGGAGCTGATTTTCGGGGGGTGATGGGAGGAGACCATTCTGCTCTGCGCCGGGATGGAGATTTTGGCCCCGCCCTACCAATCGCTCCATCGATCGATGCTATGTACTGAATGCCTCCAGCGTGCTAAGCCCCGGTGCGAAAACGCAGCAGAAGCGGGACCCTCGTTTCCTAATAATAATTGCGATATATGTTAAATGCTTACTATGTACCAGGCACTGGTCCAGTGGAAAGAGCCCGGGCTTGGGAGCCAGAGGTCACGGGTTCTAATCCTGCCTCCGCCACCTGTCTTCTGTGCGCCCTCGGGAAGGTCACTTAACTTGTCTGTGCCTTCGTTACCTCCTCTGTAAAATGGGGATGAAGACTGTGAGCCCCACGTGGGACAACCTGATCACCCTGTATCTGCTCCAGCGCTTACAACAGTGCTTGGTACACAGTAAGCGCTTAACGGATACCATCATTACTATTATTACATCGCTTCTCTGGGCCTCAATTCCCTCATCTGTAAAATGAGAATTATTAATAATATTTGCCAAGTATTTACTATGTGCCACGCATTGGACTAAGCACTGGGGTGGATACAAGCAAATCAATCATTCATTCAGTCGTATTTATTGAGCTTTTACTGTGTGCAGAGCACCGCATCAAGCGCTTGGGAGAGGACGATATAACAACAAATAGACACATTCCCTGCCACACAACGAGCTTACAGTCTAGAGGGGGAGACGCACATGAATATAAATAAATTACAGAAGTGTTGTGGGGATGAATCAAGGGAGCAAGTCAGGGCGACACAGAAGGGAGTGGGAGAAGAGGAAAGGAGGGCTTAGTCTGGGAAGGCTCCTTGGAGGAGATGTGCTCCGAAGGGGGAGAGAGTCATCGTCTGTTGGATTTGAGGAGGGAGGGCGTTCCAGGCCAGAGGCAGGATGGGGGCGAGGGGTTGGCGGTGAGATGGACGAGATGGAGGTACGGTGAGAAGGCTGGAATTAGAGGAGCAAAGTGTGAGGGGGGGACTGCAGTAAGAAAGTAGCCAGCTGAGGTAGGAGGGGGCAAGGGGATGGACTGCTTTAAAGCCAATGGTGAGGAGTTTCTGTTCGACGTGGAGGTGGATGGGCAGCCACTGGACGTTCCTGAGGAGGGGGGAAAACGCGGCCTGAATGTTTTCGTAGAAAAATGATGCGGGCGGCAGAGTGAAGATGAACTGGAGCAGGGAGAGACAGGAGGCTGGGAGGTCAGCAAAGAGGCTGAAGGAGCAATCAAGGCGGGAGAGGATAAGCGATTGGATTAACGTTGCAGCAGTGTGATTGGAGAGGAAAGGGCGGATTTTAGCGATGTTGTGAAAGTGGAACCGACAGGAGTTAGTGATGGATTGGACAAAATCCCTGTCTCACGTGGGGCTCAGTCTCTTTCGCCATTTGACAGATGAGGGAACTGAGGCCCAGAGAAGTGAAGTGACATGCCCACGACCACACAGCAGACAAGTGGCGGAGAACCCACGACCTTCTGACTCCCAAGCCCGGGCTCTCTCCAGTTTGCCATGCTGCGGCGTGAGCCCCACGTGGGACAGGGACTGTGTCCAACCCAATGTGCTTGTTCCCACCCCAGGGCCTGACCCTTAAATACCTCAATAATTACTATTACAGAAGTGGGAGGGAGGGGGGAAGGAGAAGAATGACTCGGTTTTAGCGGGTGAGGGTGGGCAGTTGCGGCCTCTGGAATCCGTTTTGCTTCCGTGGGGGTCTGTCCCCCCACCTCCCCAGGCTGGGGGTCCCGGGTGAGATGGGGGTCCGCGTCTGACCTGCTTCTCCTGGATCTGCCCCAGCGCTCGGGCATCATCACGGGGCCGGGATCCCTCGGGTCGCAGTGCCGGCCACCGTGGGCTGCGGAGGACCTCTCCCCTCCCCACTTCTGTATATACATACAGATCTATAATTCCACTTATTTACATTGGTGCTTTTTTACTTGTTTTGCCGTCTCCCTCCCTCTAGACCGTAAGCCCGATGTGGTCTCCCTTTATGGCTGTATTGTAATAAGAATACTAATAATTATGGTATTTGTTAAGCGTTTACTATGTGCCAAGCACTGTTCTAAGCACTGGAGTAGATACAAGGTTGTCCCACGTGGGATTCACGGTGTTAATCCCCATTTTACAGATAAGGTAACAGTCACAGAGCATCAAAGTGGCCTGCCCAAGGTCACACGGCAGACAAGTGGCGGAGCCGGGAGTAGAACCCACGTCTTCGGACTCAAAAGCCCGGGCTCTTTCCACTAAGCCACGCGCTGTACCTTCCAAGCGCTTAGTACAGTGCTCTGCACACAGTAAGCGCTCAGTTAAGTACGACTGAATGAGGGAGAGAAGAGGAAGAGGGAACCAAAAGCCAAGGGAAAGCGAGGCAGCGCCCAGCCCCAGCCCCCCGGAGTCTGTGGGTTCAGAACCTGGGGGTCCCCTGGGTTTAAGGAGGAGCTTAATGGGCGGTGGGCTCCAAACACTAAACCCACCTGCTCTGGCCCGCGCCGGCCGGCAGACCGGGTGACCGGGTGGAGGAGGAGGAGGAGAGGGCGGGCGAGCCACGCTCGCCCGCTCGCTTGGCACCGAGCGTGCCCTTCCCTGGAATCCCCAAAGCGCTCGCCCAGTCCCTGTGGAGCCCACCAGGCCCCGAGCCGGCCCCGGCGAGGAAGCCCCCTGCCTGCACGAAGCCTTCCTGGATTGATTCCCCGCCCCTGAGGCAGGCCGCCGGAGCCTCCGGTGAATTTCAGCCGCTCCCGCGGGACTCACAGGCCGCTCTGCTCCGTTTACTTGTACGGCCGACGACTGACGCGGTTACTTCGGCCGGACCCATCCGGGCCCCTTCCTTCCCCGTCCTCTGTTTCCCTCCCGCTCCCGCCATTTGGAGAGGCCGCTCGCCTCAGTGACGTGAGTCCCGCGTTCTAATCCCGGCTCTGCCGCGTGACCCTGGACGAGTCACTTAACCTCTCAGGGCCTCAGTTTCTTCTTCTGTAAAACGAGAATGAGATCCCCACCCTCCCTGTTTCTAGGTGGTGAGCTCCGTGTGGGGGACAGAACGTGTCTAATTCTAGGTGGTGAGCCCCGTGTGGGACACAGAACGTGTCTAATTCTCTGACGATCCCATAGCTAGCCCGATGCTTAGCAAGACTAGGCACTTAATAAATTCCCAAACTAACTTTTGTCCATCTCTCTCAGAGTGAGGGACAGGGAACACATCTTGTGTTTCTGCTGTTTTCTCCCAGGTGCTCACTACAGCATTTTTTTTTTAAGCACTTACTCTGCGGCAGGCACTGTACTAAGCGCAGAGGGAGACCCGAGCTCATCCGGTTGGACCCGGTCCCATGTCCCACATGGGGCTCACGGGCTTCATCCCCAGGTTCCAGATGCAGTCACTGAGGCCCAGAGAAGTCAAGTGACTTGCCCGAGGTCACCCGGGCCCGGACTCTAGCCACTGAGACACGTGCCGAATGGCACCTCTGCAATGTGCCGATGCCCCCCGCCGTCCCATTCCGTCCGCGGGTACCTCGGTGCCCACTCGGGGCCCCCGCCCACCGCGACAACTTGCCTTTTCCTTATATCCTCTGCGCATTCTTCGCAAGGGAAGAATTTGGAAAACAAGTTCATAAACTGCGCCATGTCCTGCTGCTGGGCGCTGGTGGGCTGGTCCGGATAATAGGCCGCCATCGTGTGCAAGAAAGACCAGCTGTTGCGGCCCAGATCCTCTCGGTCCAGGGGACAGTCTGTCCGCTCCTCCGGCATCTCGTCTTTCTGGGAAAGGAGGGGAAACGACCACCCGTCCATCCGTTGGTCGGCAGCACCCGCGGGGCGCTTACCGGGGCGCCATCCACTAAGCTGCCGGGTGACCTCGGGCGAGTCGCTTGGCTTCTCTGGGCCTCGGTTCCCTCATCTGGAAAATGGGGAGTCGATTCCCCTTTTCCCTCCTCCTTGGACTGGGAGCCCGGAGTGGGATCTGAACTTCCTGGATCTGAGAACAGGGCTTGGGACGTCGTAAAGGTTTAACTACCGCTATTATTATCGTTAATCGTGTACGTATAATTACGTTATATAATACCATCGTTAAACAGCGTGGCCCAGCGGAAAGAGACCGGGCTTGGGAGTCGGAGGCCCCGGTTCGAATCCCAGCTCCGCCACTTGTCTGCCGGGTGACCTTGGGCATGTCGCTTCACTTCTCTGGGCCTCAGTTCCCTCCTCTGTAAAAGGGGGACTGAGACTGTGAGCCCCACGTGGGACAGGGATTGTGTCCAACCTGACAACTCTGTTTCGATCCCAGCCCTTCAAACAGGCCGTGGCGCACGGTAAGTGTTTAACAAGTACCATGACTAATTAACAATTAATGACTAGTTCTGTAAGAGGACACAATATCTCCCCTTCAGGGGTTTATGGTCTCATTACCACATGTCTGTGTAATGGGGGACATGGGACACGAGGTAATTTATGGATCTGGGCAAGGGGTTATGTAGCAGGGTGGGATGTTGTGAACGCAAAAGTTCTGAAATAGTAATAATAATAATTATGGTATTTGTTAAGTACTTACTATGTGCCAAGCATTGCTCTAAGCGGTGGGATGGATACAAGGCAATCAGGTTGTCCCACACGAGGCTGACAGTCTTTATCCCCATTTTACAGACGAGGTAACTAACGCACAGGGAAGTTAAGTGACTCGCCCAAAGTCACACGGCAGACAAGCAGTGGAGCCGGGATTAGAACCCACAACCTCTGACTCCCAAGCCTGGGCTCTTTCCACTAAGCCCCGCTGCTTCTCTTAAGCATGGGCCTAGTGAAAAGGGCCTGCTTTATGATCTTGGGCAAGTCACTGATCCTCTCTGTGCCTCGGATTCCTCACTGGTGAAATGGGGATAAGACGGATCATGAACTCCACATAGGAAACCACTGACCATTCTCGCAGCCTTACACCCTAGCGCTCAGCACAGAGGAAGCATTTGATAAAGGCCATGATTCTCGTAGTGTTGAAGTGTTTACTGAGTTCTTGTGGGGACGATGCACTGCACAGTGTTTGGAATACATGAAACACAAATGAGACACGTTTTCTCCCCACAGAGAGCTCACACTCTAGTGAGGGAAACATGGGGGCTTGGGGGGGGGGGTGCGGGGGAGGCAGAAAGGAGGGGAAAGTGGTGCTTGGAGGAGCAGGGGGCTTGAGGGAATGGGGAGAACGCTGGTACAGGGTAATCCTGCCTGGGAGCTCAGATCACAAGGAAGTCAGCAGGTGTGACAGGAGGAAGTGGGGGGGGGGGGGATTGGGAGGATCGGGGGGCTAGGAAGACTAGGGGGGCTTCAGACTGGGGAGAATGGGAGAACTGGGAGGGGCTGGGGGAATTGGGATGCACAGAGGACTGGGAGAATTGTAAGGATTTGGGGGGAGTGGGAGAATTGGGGAGACTGGGGGAACTGAAAGGACTGAGGGACACTGGGAGGCCTGGGAGAATTGGGAGGCCTGGAGAGGCTGAGGGAAGTGGGAGGAATGGGAAAATTAGGAGGCCTGGGAGGACTGGAAAAATTAAGAGGATTTGGAGGGTGTGTCAGAAATGGGAGTGCTGGAAGGACTGGAAGAATTGGGAGGATTTGTGGGGAGTGGGAGAATTGGGAGGACTAAGGAACACTGAGAGGATTGGGAAGACTGGGGAGTGTGGGAGAATTGGGAGGACTGGGAAGACAAGGAAGAGTGAGAGAACTGAAAGGACTGAGGAACACTGGGAGGGCTGAGGACTGGGGAACTGTGAAGACTAGAAGAATTGGGAGGATTTGGGGGGAGTGACAGAACTTGGAGGACTGAGGAACACTGGGAGGACTGAGAGGCCTGGGGAACTGGGAAGACTGGAAGATCTGGGGGGAGTGACAGAATTGGAGAACTGAGGCACACTGAGAGGACTGGGAACACTGGAAGAATTGAGAGGATTTGGGGGGAGTGACAGAACTGGAAGACTGAGGAACACTGAGAGGACTGGAAGAACTGGGAGGATTTGGGGGGAGTGAGAGAATTGGGAGGACTGAGGAACACTGAGAGGACTGGAGGAATTGGGAGGATTTGGGGGGAGTGAGAGAATTGGGAGAACTGAGGAACACTGAGAGGCCTGGAAGAATTGGGAGGATTTGGGGGGGAGTGACAGAATTGGAGGACTGAGGAACACTGAGAGGACTGGAAGAACTGGGAGGATTTGGGGGGAGTGACAGAACTGGAGGACTGAGGAACACTGAGAGGCCTGGAAAAACTGGGAGGATTTGGGGGGGAGTGACAGAATGGGAGGACTGAGGAACACTGGGAGGACTGGAAGAATTGGGAGGATTTGGGGGGGGAGTGACAGAACTGGGAGGACTGAGGAACACTGGGAGGACTGAGAGGACTGGGAAACCGGGAAGACTGGAAGATCTGAGGGGAGTGACAGAATTGGAGAACTGAGGAACACTGAGAGGACTGGGAACACTGGAAGAACTGGGAGGATTTGGGGCGAGTGACAGAAATGGAGGACTGAGGAACACTGAGAGGCCTGGAAGAACTGGGAGGATTTGAGGGGACTGACAGAACTGGAGGACTGAGGAACACTGAGAGGACTGGAAGAACTGGGAGGATTTGGGGGGGAGTGACAGAATTGGAGGACTGAGGAACACTGAGAGGACGGGAAGAATTGGGAGGATTTGGGGGGGGGAGTGACAGAATTGGAGGACTGAGTAACACTGAGAGGCCTGGAAGAACTGGGAGGATTTGGGGGGAGTGACAGAATTGGGAGAACTGAGGAATACTGGGAGGACTGGAAGAACTGGGAGGATTTGGGGGGGGGGTGACAGAATTGGAGGACTGAGGAACACTGAGAGGCCTGGAAGAATTGGGAGGATTTGGGGGGAGTGAAAGAAGTGGAGGACTGAGGAACACTGAGAGGACGGGAAGAACTGGGAGGATTTGGGGGGGAGTGACAGAATTGGAGGACTGAGGAACACTGAGAGGCCTGGAAGAACTGGGAGGATTTGGGGGGGAGTGACAGAATTGGAGAACTGAGGAACACTGAGAGGACGGGAAGAACTGGGAGGATTTGGGGGGGAGTGACAGAATTGGAGGACTGAGGAACACTGAGAGGCCTGGAAGAACTGGGAGGATTTGGGGGGGAGTGACAGAATTGGAGAACTGAGGAACACTGAGAGGACGGGAAGAACTGGGAGGATTTGGGGGGGAGTGACAGAATTGGAGGACTGAGTAACACTGAGAGGCCTGGAAGAACTGGGAGGATTTGGGGGGAGTGACAGAATTGGGAGAACTGTGGAATACTGGGAGGACTGGAAGAACTGGGAGGATTTGGGGGGGGGGGGTGACAGAATTGGAGGACTGAGGAACACTGAGAGGCCTGGAAGAACTGGGAGGATTTGGGGGGAGTGAGAGAACTGGAGGACTGAAGTGGAAGAACTGGGAGGATCTGTGGGGAGTGACAGAACTGTAAGGCCAGGGGAGAGGCGTCAGGGCTGCAGGGAGTGCGGATGCTGGGTGATGTCCGTTACCCGGCTGGTTGTCGGCTTGGATTTCCTCTGTTCCTTGACCCACGACTTGAAGTCGACGCAGGTCCGGCAGGGCTTCTTCCTGGGCTGGCCCTGCCCTCTGCCCCCGGCTGAGGCGGGTCCGGGCTCGGGCTCGGGCTCCAGCCCGTTAGCGGGCCCCGCCGCCGCCGCCATCTTGGCCGCGCAAAGGCGTCTGGGGCCTGGCGTCAGGGCGGCCGAGAGCGGGCCGGGGGGCGGGGCCTCGGCGGGGGGCGGCCCGGGCCTCCCTCCGCGCCTGCGCCGATGCCAGTACAGCAGCAGCGTCCTGGGAGGGAGGCCCCGGGGCCTGACGGGAAGGGCGGGCGCCATGTTGGGCCGGGCCTGAGGGATGGCGGAAAGGCCAGGGCCAGGGGCAGGGGCGGGCTTGGGTGCCCCCGGCCCGGGCACCGCCTCTGGGCAGCGAGGAGGGCGGGAGGATCGGTGGGTGGGTGGGTGGGTAGCGTGGGTAGCGAGACCCCTGGTCTGGCCATCCGGGGCCCCCGGCCCCCTTTCTTCTCAAGACCCCACAGAGGGTCCGTCACCTCATAATGGCCTCGTCATCGTCCTCCTCAGAATCGTAATGATAATACCGACGGCATTTGCTAGGGCCCCCATCCCCCTTTCTCCTCAGGGCCTCACAGGGACCGTCACCTCATAATGGCCTCATCATCATCCTCCCCAGAATCATGATAATAATACCGATGGCATTCGTTAGGGCCCCCATCCCCATTTCTCCTCAGGACCTCACAGAGGGACCGTCACCTCATAATGGCCTAGTCGTGGTCCTCCTCAGAATCATAATGATAATACCGACGGCATTTGCTAGGGCCCCCATCCCCCTTTCTCCTCAGGGCCTCACAGGGACCGTCACCTCATAATGGCCTCATCATCATCCTCCCCAGAATCATGATAATAATACCGATGGCATTCGTTAGGGCCCCCATCCCCATTTCTCCTCAGGACCTCACAGAGGGACCGTCACCTCATAATGGCCTAGTCGTGGTCCTCCTCAGAATCATAATGATAATAATACCGACAGCATTCGTTGGGGCCCCCATCCCCATTTCTCCTCAGGACCTCACAGAGGGACCGTCACCTCATAACGGCCTCGTCATCGTCCTCCTCAGAATCATAATGATAATACTACCGACGGCATTCGTTAGGGCCCCCAGCACCCTTTCTCCTCAGGACCTCACAGAGGGACCGTCACCTCATAATGGCCTCATCATTTCCTCAGAATCATAATGATAATAATACCGATGGCATTCGTTAGGGCCCCCATCCCCGTTTCTCCTCAGGACCTCACAGAGGGGCCGTCACCTCCTAATGGCCTCGTCATCGTCCTCCCCAGAATCATGATAATAATACCGATGGCATTCGTTAGGGCCCCCATCCCCATTTCTCCTCAGGACCTCACAGAGGGACCGTCACCTCATAACGGCCTCGTCATCGTCCTCCCCAGAATCATAATGATAATAATACCGACGGCATTCGTTAGGGTCCCCATCCCCCTTTCTCCTCAGGACCTCACAGAGGGGCCGTCACCTCCTAATGGCCTCGTCATCGTCCTCCCCAGAATCATGATAATAATACCGATGGCATTCGTTAGGGCCCCCATCCCCATTTCTCCTCAGGACCTCACAGAGGGACCGTCACCTCATAATGGCCTCGTCATCGTCCTCCCCAGAATAATAATAATAATGGCATTTGTTAAGCGCTCACTATGTGCAAAGCACTGTTCTAAGTGCCGGGGAGGATACGAGGGATCCGAGGTGATCAGGTTGTCCCAGGTGGGGCTCACAATCTTAATCCCCATTTTCCAGATGAGGGAACTGAGGCCCAGTGAAGTGACTTGCCCAAAGTCACCCAGCTGACAAGTGGCGGAGCCGGG
The DNA here is from genome assembly GCF_015852505.1 of Tachyglossus aculeatus. Lineage (NCBI taxonomy): Eukaryota > Metazoa > Chordata > Mammalia > Monotremata > Tachyglossidae > Tachyglossus > Tachyglossus aculeatus. The sequence continues at coordinate 9,578,088 of NC_052086.1, forward strand.
ATTTGAACCCACAACCTCTGACTCCAAAGCCCGGGCTCTTTCCACTGAGCCACGCTGCTTCGTTAGGGCCCCCGGCCCCCTTTCTCCCCAGGACCTCACAGAAGGGCCATCACCTTGTATTACTCTATTTGTTTATTTTACTTGTACATATCTATTCTATTTTATTTTGTTAGTATGTTTGGTTTTGTCTCCCCCTTTTAGACTGTGAGCCCACTGTTGGGTAGGGACTGTCTCTATACGTTGCCAATTTGTACTTCCCAAGCGCTTAGTACAGTGCTCTGCATATAGTAAGCGCTCAATAAATACGATTGATGATGATGATGATGATGAAGCCTCCTGCAGAGGAGGGCTTTTAACCCTCTCCCCGACTTCCTCTCAACAAACCCACAGCCCTGGATCGCCTGCACACAGTAAGCATTCAATAAATACGACCGAACGAATGAATATAAGTTAATCAGGGTGGACACAGCTCTGAATTCAGTGCTGGGCAGAAAGAAAGCGCTTAACGAATAATAGTAATAATTAATAATAAAATACGTAATTATGATGAATGAATACAAGTTAATCAGGTTGGACAAAGCGCTGAGTACAGGACTGGACAAAAAGAAAGTGCTTAACAAATAATAATAGTAATGATTGATAATAAACTACCGTAATTATTATTGTGAATGAATGAACGAACGAATGAATTCCAATTGGGTTGGACGCAGTGCTGAGTACAGGGCTGGACACAAAGAAAGTGCTTAACAAATAATAATAGTAATGATTGATAATAAAATACTGTAATTATTATTATGAATGAATGAACGAACGAATGAATTCCAATTGGGTTGGACACAGTGCTGAGTACAGGGCTGGACACAATGAAAGTGCTTAACAAATAATAATAGTAATGATTGATAATAAAATACCGTAATTATTATTATGAATGAATGAATGAACGAATGAATTCCAATTGGGTTGGACACAGTGCTGAGTACAGGGCTGGACACAAAGTGCGTAACAAATAATAATACTAATGATTAATAATAAAATACCGTAATTATTATTATGAATGAATGAACGAACGAATGAATTCCAATTAGGTTGGACGCAGTGCTGAGTACAGGGCTGGACACAAAGAAAGTGCTTAACAAATAACAATAGTAATGATTAATAATAAAATACCATAATTATTATTATGAATGAATGAATTAATTAATTCCAATTAGTTTGGACACAGTGCTGGGCAGAAGAAAGCACTTAGAAAATAATAATATTAATAATTAATAATAAAATCCTGCTCATATAAGGCATGAATACAAGTCACTCAGATTGGACACAGCCCTGAGTTCAAAGAAAGCGCCCTGAGTTCAAGAAGTAATAATTAATCATAAAATACCATAATTATGAACGAATGAATGAACACAAGTTAATCAGATTGGACACAGCGCTGAGTCCAGGGCTGGGCATAAAGAAAGTGCTCAATGAATAATAATAAAATACCATTATTATTATTATGAATGAATACGAGTTAATCAGGTTGGGCACAGCGCTGAGACCTGTATATATGTTTGCACATATTTATTACTCTATTTATTTTAGTTGGACATATTTACTATTCTATTTATTTTATTTTGTTAATACGTTTTGTTTCGTTGTCTGTCTCCCCCTTTTAAACTGTTGGGGGAACCCGCTGTTGGGTAGGGACTGTCTCTATATGTTTCCAACTTGTACTTCCCAAGCACTTAGTACAGTGCTCTGCACACAGTAAGCACTCAGTAAATACGATTGAATGAATGAATGAATGAAAGACAGCACTTAAATAATAATGGTAGTAATTAATAACAAAATACCATAATTATTATAAATGAATGAACGGATACAAGTTAATCAGGTTAATCACTTGGACTAATTCACTTTTCCGTGCCTCAGTTCCCTCCTCTGTAAAATAGGGATGAAGACTGTGAGCCCCGTGTGATTACCTTGCCCCAGCGCTTAGAACAGTCCTTGGCACATAGTAAGTGCTTAACAAATACCATTATTATTATTATTTTCTGTGCCTCAGTTACCTCATCCATAAAATGGGGATGGAGACTGTGAGCCCCATGTTGGACAGGGACTGTGTCCAACCCAATTTGCTTGCGTTCACCTCAGCGCTTAGTATAGTGCCTGGCACCTAGTAAGTGCAGAGCAGCGTGGCTCAGTGCAGAAGAGCCCGGGTTTGGGAGTCAGAGGTCATGGGTTCTAATCCCAGCCCTGCTACTTGTCAGCTGTGTGACTTTGGGCAAGTCACTTCACTTCTCCGGGCCTCAGTTCCCTTATCTGTAAAATGGGGTTAAAGACCGTGAGCCCCACGTGGGACGAGCTGATTCATTCCTTCATTCGGTTGTATTTATTGAGCACTTGCAGTGCGCAGAGCACTGTAGTAAGCGCTTGGGAAGTCCAAGTCGGCAACATATAGAGACGGTCCCGACCCAACAGCGGGCTCACGGTCTAGAAGGGGGAGACGGACAACAAAACAAAACACGTGGACGGGTGTCAAGTCATCAGAATACGTAGAATTAAAGCTAGATGCACATCAGTAACAAAATGAATAGAATAGTAAATATGTACAAGTAAAACAGAGAGTAAAAGAAATAAACAGTCATCATCATCATCATCAATCGTATTTATTGAGCGCTTACTGTGTGCAGAGCACTGTACTAAGAGCTTGGGAAGCACAAGTTGGCGACACATACAGTCCAGCGGGGCAGGAGGGGAGACCATTATGGGGGGCCGGGGCACGCCAGTCCTGTCCGCCCCTTGCAGTGCTTCCAGGGTCTCTGATCCGAGCCAGCTGTTGTAGGCCCAAAGGGTCAGGACGCCCATCACAGCCCCCCACTCCGCCTCGCCCACTGAGTCCTCAAGTCCGGGCTTCTCTGCCCGCTCGGCCGAGACGAGGGTGACCGGTCTCCGAGCCGGGGCACCTCAAAGGGCCTTTTGTCTGGGCCGGACGCCCGGCCGGCCGGCCCGCTCTCTGATCCCGCCGAAACCGGCCCCTTTCCGAGCCCTCTGGTCTGGCATCCCGGGGGTCTGCTCTTTTGTCCCCTTCCTCTGGCGCCAGTCTCACCCCCTGACCCTGGACTGGGGGTGGGGTGGCAGTCCGGCCAAGGTGGGGATTGGCACTGTGACTTTGGGTAAGTCACTTCACTTCTCTGTGCCTCAGTGACCTCATCTGTCAAATGGGGATGAAGCCTGTGCCCCACGTGGGACAACCTGATCACCTTGTAACCTCCCCAGCGCTTAGAACAGTGATTTGCACATAGTAAGTGCTTAATAAATGCCATCATTATTATTATTATTATTATTCTCTGGGCCTCAGTGACCTCATCTGTCAAATGGGGATGAAGCCTGTGCCCCACGTGGGACAACCTGATCACCTTGTAACCTCCCCAGCGCTTAGAACAGTGCTTTGCACATAGTAAGTGCTTAATAAATGCCATCATTATTATTATTATTATTATTCTCTGGGCCTCAGTGACCTCATCTGTAAAATGGGGATGAAGACTGTGCCCCACGTGGGACAACCTGATCACCTTGTAACCTCCCCAGCGCTTAGAACAGTGCTTTGCATATAGTAAGCGCTTAATAAATGCCATCATCATTATTATTATTATTATTCTCTGGGCCTCAGTTACCTCATCTCTAAAATGGGGATGAAGACTATGCCCCACGTGGGACAACCTGATCACCTTGTAACCTCCCCAGCGCTTAGAACAGTGCTTTGCACATAGTAAGCGCTTAATAAATGCCATCATCATTATTATTATTATTATTCTCTGGGCCTCAGTTACCTCATCTCTAAAATGGGGATGAAGACTATGCCCCATGTGGGACAACCTGATCACCTTGTAACCTCCCCAGCGCTTAGAACAGTGCTTTGCACATAGTAAGCGCTTAATAAATGCCATCATCATTATTATTATTCTCTGGGCCTCAGTTACCTCATCTCTAAAATGGGGATGAAGACTATGCCCCATGTGGGACAACCTGATCACCTTGTAACCTCCCCAGCGCTTAGAACAGTGCTTTGCACATAGTAAGCGCTTAATAAATGCCATCATCATTATTATTATTATTATTCTCTGGGCCTCAGTTACCTCATCTCTAAAATGGGGATGAAGACTATGCCCCATGTGGGACAACCTGATCACCTTGTAACCTCCCCAGCGCTTAGAACAGTGCTTTGCACATAGTAAGCGCTTAATAAATGCTATTATTATTATTATTATTATTATTATTATTATCTGGGCCTCAGTGACCTCATCTGTAAAATGGGGATGAAGACTGTGGGCCCCCCGGGGGACAACCTGATCACCTTGTAACCTCCCCAGCGCTTAGAACGGCGCTTTGCCCATAGTAAGCGCTTAATAAATGCCATCATTATTACCATTATCATCATTAACAAAATAAATAGAATAGTAAATATGTACAAGTAAAACAGAGTGATAAATCTGTACAAACATCTATACAGGTGCCGTGGGGAGGGGAAGGAGGAGAGTGTCAATGAAAGCACCACCTAGAAACAGGGTCCAGCGCTTAGAACAAGCCCATAGCTAGCGCTTCACAAGTACCATCATCATCATCAATCATCATCATCATCTCTTTGGGATGGGGGCGGTGCCTCCCCCTGCCCGGCCCCGGCCCCTCTATAAGGCCGAGGCCCAGAGGAGGAGGCCCAGAGGCCCAGCCGGAGGCCCAGAGGCCAGGACATGAGCCCAAATGCCCCGCGTTGGGCCACGGAGGTCCGGGCGGTGGGTTGGATGCAGCCCCCCCAGAAGGGGAAGGTAGGGGCCGGGGGGATGGAGGGGGGGCACGGGCCAGTCACTGGGGGAGACGCCTCTCAGCCCCCACCCCCTTCTCCCCCATCCCACAGACCCGCTACATGCTGTCCGTGCTCTGGTCCGACGGCACCCACGGGCTCATCTTCCGGACCTTCGCCCAGTTCAAGGAACTCCACGTGAGCCCCCACCCCCTCCCCCTGCCCCAGATCTGCTCCCCTAAACCTCCCTCCCTCCCATATTCTTCCATCCCTCCCTCTCCCAACTCCCCTTATCCTCCCCCTCCCATATACTCCCATCCCTCCCTCTCCCCCAACTCCCCTCATCCTCCCTCTGTCCCATATACTCCCAACCCTCCCTGTCTCAACTCCCCTCATCCTCCCGCTCTCCCATATACTCCCATCCCTCCCTCTCCCAACTCCCCTCATCCTCCCCCTCCCATATACTCCCATCCCTCCCTCTCCCCCTACTCCCTCCACTTCCCCCATCCTCTCTCCCCCATATTCTCCCATCCCTCCCTGTCCCCCAACTCCCCTCATCCTCCCTCTCCCCCATCCCTCTCTCCCCCAACTCCCCTCATCCTCCCTCTCCCTTATACTCCCATCCCTCCCTCTTCCCCTCCTCTCCCAACTCCCCCCACTCTCCCATCCCTCCTTCTCCCTACTCCCCCCATCCACCCTCTTCCTCGCCCCCCTCTCTGATCCCCTGCCCCTCTCCTGCTGGACCCCCGCCCCACCGCTGGCACTGCCCACCTGGGTGCCCAGCCAGCACTGCCCGCCCCGCCTTGCCCACAGAAGGTGCTGAAGAAGACGTTCCCCTTGGAAGCGGGGTTGCTGCGGAAGTCAGACCGGGTCCTCCCCAAGCTCAAAGGTCAGGTCTGCCCAGAGACGGGGAGGGGGCTCTCAGGGCCTGGTCTGGGGCCTCCACTCCCACCCCAGTGCCACCCCAAGCCACGCATGTTGGGGGCTGTGCAAGGGTGCACCTGTGTGTGGCATGGGGGTGTGCGTGCTTTGTGGGGGGCCGATGCTGGGTGGTCAGGGGCCAGCTGGGGGGCCTCTAAAGGCCCCTCTCCCTAACCCTCTTTTCCTCTCTTTCCGGTCGCACTGCAGACGCGACCCTGATCCCCAGGCCCGGCTGGCGGGTCGGGGGTCGGGTCAGGGGCCTGGGCCGAGCGTCCACCCGGCTCCGGCTGCTGGAGGCCTATTCCGGGCAACTGCTGCGGGCGGGGGGCAAGGTGGCCCGAGCCCAGGCCGTGCTGGCCTTCTTCTCAGCGCAGTCCCAGGACCTGGCACCCAGGCTCCCCGACGGAAGGTCAGGCCCACCCAGCCGCCCCCCGGGGCTCAGGGGTCAGACCTGGGGGTTATAATAATAATCATAATCACAATGATGGCATTTATTAAGCGCTTACTATGTGCAAATCACTGTTCGAAGCGCTGGGGAGGTAACAAGGTAATCAGGTTGTCCCACGGGGGGCTCTCAGTCTTAATCCCCATTTTACAGATGAGGTAACTGGGGCCCAGAGAAGTGAAGTGACTTGCCCAAAGTCACCCAGCTGACAATTGGCGGAGCCGGGATTTGAACCCATGACCTCCGACTCCAAAGTCCGGGCTTTTTCCACGGAGCCACGCTGCTTCTCTAGATCTTTAAGCATCGGCCCCTCCTCACCCACCTGCCATGAAGCCCCCTGTGCTGAGTCTTGGGCCCTTGGCGGGCAAGCGAAGTGGGCAGCGCTGAGGGAAACTGCCTAGGGGCCAGCAGATGCGTGGGCATCACCCTCTCCTCGTCCCCCCGCTTCCCTCACCGTGGACCCCCGGGAGCCCTTCCCACCCCTGTCCCTCTCGGGAAACTGGGGTCGGCGGCGGTCGAGCTGGCAGGCCGGAGGGCATCACCTCTCCCCCCTCCCTGCAGCGTGGTGATGCTGCCCGCCTCTCAGGCGGGCCCAGAGGGCGGGGGTCCGCGCAGCCCCCCCAGCCTCACCATCCAGAGGGCCACAAAGCGGTCCTGTCGCTGCCTGGAGGCCTTCCGGACTCGCGACATCGCCGACCGCCCTTTTCGCACCTCCCGTGCCCAGCGGCTGCACGTGCTCGCCACAGCATCCTCCGGTGGGCAGCTCGCCGGGGGCACCCTGGGGTCCCAGGACCACTAACCCTCACTCTCCCGCCCGGCTCGGCCACAGCTGGGGTGGCCTGTGGGTCACTCTCTCTTCCTTCAAGGCCCTACTGAGCGCTCACCTCCTCCAGGAGGCCTTCCCAGACTGAGCCCCTTCCTTCCTCTCCCCCTCGTCCCCCTCTCCATCCCCCCCATCTTACCTCCTTCCCTTCCCCACAGCACCTGTATATATGTCTGTACATATTTATTACTCTATTTATTTTACTTGTACATATCTATTCCATTTATTTTATTTTGTCTAGACTGTGAACCCACTGTTGGGTAGGGAATGTCTCTATATGCTGCCAACTTGTACTTCCCAAGCGCTTAGTCCAGTGCTCTGCACACAGTAAGTGCTCAATAAATACGATCGATTGATTGATTGAGGGCTCATCCGAGCGGGAGGTGACTTTGAGCCCGCTGTTGGGTAGGGACGGTCTCTATAGCTCTCTATATATCAGCGCTTAGAACAGTGCTTTGCACATAGTAAGCGCTTAATAAATGCCATTATTATTATTATATGTTGCCAACTTGTACTTCCCAAGCGCTTAGTCCAGTGCTCTGCACACAGTAAGCGCTCAATAAATACGATTGAATGAATGAATGAGGTTGGGTTAGAGAGAAGCAGCAGGGCTGAGTGAACGGACCCCGGGCCTGGGAGTCAGGAGGACCTGGGTTCGAATTCCGGCTCCGCCACGTCTGCTGGGTGACCTTGGGCGAGTCACGTCTCTGGGCCTCAGTTACCGTATCTGTAAAAGGGGGATTGAGACTGTGAGCCCCATTCATTCAATCAAATGTATTGAGCACATACTGTAATAATAATAATAATGGCATTTATTAAGCGCTTACTATGTGCAAAGCACTGGGGAGGTTACAAAGTGATCAGGTTATCCCATGTGGGGCTCACTCTTTACCCCCATTTTACAGATGAGGTAACAGGCACAGAGAAGTGACTTGCCCAAAGTCACACAGCTGACAATCGGCGGAGCTGAATTTGAACCCACGACCTTGGACTCCCAAACCCGGGCTCCTTCCACTGAGCCACGACTGTGTGCAGAACACTGTACTAAGCGCTTGGGAAAATACAATTCAGCAATAAAGAGTGACAATCCATGCCCAAAGCAGGACAGGAACTGTGTCCAACCTGATTAACTATCTACCTCAGTGCTTGGCACATACTAAGCGCTTAATAAGTACCATTCATTCAGTCATTCAAATTTATCGAGCACTTGCTGCGTGCAATGCACTGCACGCTTGGGAGAGGACAATATAAGAGCCTAACAGACACATCTATTTATTTTGTTTTTTTGTTGCCTGTTTCCCCCCGCTAGACTGTGAGCCCGCTGTTGGGTAGGGGCCGTCTCTATATGTTGCCGACTTGTAGTTCCCAAGCGCTCAGTACAGTGCTCTGCACATAGTAAGTGCTCCATCAATACGATTTGAGTGTATTAACGAATGAATTCCCTGCCCAGGGTGAGCTTAATGCGGGTCGGGGGCTTCAGGCAGCGGGTCCTGGGTATCGCCCCCGGCCCACGCCGAGTGCCACCCTGCCCCTGCCCCGCAGGTTGGTGGCTGGTGGAGAATGAGGAAGAACAGATTGCCTGGTTCCCGGCCCCCTACCTGGAGATGGCTCCGTCCCTTCCGGAGAGGGCTGCCCCCCACCCAACGCCCCCTGGTAGGACCCTCTGGCTTCCCTCCCGGTTTTCCCACCTAGCAGTGCCCCTTCCCCGGTCCGGCCCCCGCTGGCACAGCCCAGCCGGCCAGCTCTGCCCTCCCCGACCGGCAGGCCCGCAGCGTTACTACACGGGCGCGGCGCACGCGGCCCGGAGTGAGGACGAGCTGTCCGTGCTGGCCGGGGTGACGCTGGACGTGCTGGAGGCGCCCGACAGCGGCTGGTGGCACTGCAGGTCAGTCCGGCCCCGGGCTCCCGCGGGTCTGGGGGTGCGCGGCCTAGAGAGGGGGACCCCGCCCCATCCCGCGGCTCTCTCCCCCGCCCCTTCAGGTACCGGGGCCGCAGCGGCCTCCTGCCCTCCGCCTGCCTCCGGGCCTACCACCCGCCGCCGCCCGGACCACTGCAGGCCCTGCTGGGCCTCCTGCTTGCGGCGCCCAGCGCCCGGCCGCCTGTCGCCCTGGGCTCCCGCTCTCCGGAGGGCCATCCCGTGGAGCCGCCCATCCCGTCCCGGAGGTCCGGGGCCGGGCCGGAGACCCTCACCACGGTCCCGGCCGTGCCCGGCCGACCCACACGCTCTGAGATCCTGCAGCGGTGCAGTACGGTGACCCGATGCCGGGCGCTGGGCCCAAGCTGGCCCCTCCCAGGTCGACCTGCCGACCGCCCCCAACCCTAGCTCTGGTTCCTGAGGGGCGACTGGGAGCCACGGCGGGGCTGGGCTGGATGGCGGAGGGGCCCTTCTCTTCCTGAGCCCAGCCTGGCACTCTGGAACAGGCTGGCTCCCAAGGCGGGGGGCCCGGTGGGGCCAGTGGTAGCCACCCCATGCCTCAGCCCGGGCTCCGAGTTGGCACGGCTTGGCCAGCTGGCAGAATCGGGCAAAGCCAGCTCGCCCAGACCCAGGCGAGCTCTGCCCGGCCCGCTGCCCGCCCCGGGACCCCAGCCTGTTGGACGTGTGACCGGCTGTCCTAGGCTCTGGGAAAGGGGGCCGGGCGGGGAAGCCGTCACCCTCATTTCATAAATAAACATCTCTTTATCCAGTTCGTTCTGTTACAAAAGTCGGGGGGAAAAGTGAGTCCGTGGGCGTCGCAAAGTAGCGGGTTCAGAGAAGCCGGCTGGCAGAGGAGGGCGAGTCCGCGGGTGCCACAGGGCAGGGGGATCAGAGGGGCTCGTCGGTCACGGCGGGCCCGGACGCCAACCGCATGCTCTGCCACATGAAATCCACAAACATAGCAGCCTGGAGGAGGCGGCCCAGGCGCTGGAAGTGCCGGTCTGGAGAGGGGGAGGGGCCCGTCAGGCTCATGGAGGGGGGGTGGCCACCCACCTGGCATAGCCCCCCTCCCCTACTCCAGGTCTCCTCCCTCCCCGGCTCTCCGTGCGCGCCGTCCCCCCGCCCCCGGGGCCGAGCCCACCCCGTCCCCGAAGGCCCTCCCGGGGGGCGGCGGGCACGCACCGGTGTAGGGCAGGAGGGCCTCGACGGCGGGCCGGATGCCCTGGTACTGCAGCAGCCGGTCCGGGGACTCGTGCCGCAGGAGGACGCCGAGCACGGCCTGGGCCACGTGGCAGTTCCGGGAGTTGGTGTTCCAGGTGACGGCGAAGCTCAGCACGGCCTCTAGACGGAGGTGGGCGGGGGCCGGGGTGAGCCCGGCCCCCGCCCCCCGCCCACCTCCCCCCGTTTCCCGGGCCGGACCCTAACCTTTCTGGTCCTGCCGCAGCCGCATGATGTTCTTCTCCAGCTTCTCCTGGCCGTCGGCGTCCCGCAGGATGGCTGTGGGGACGCGGGACGGGTTGGGGTCGGGGCCCTCTGACGGGGACACCCGGACGGGGGGGACGGGGACTATCTGTGGGCGGCGGAGCGGTCCGTCCTGTCACTCACCGGTCACCACAGTCAGCACGGTGTGGGGTCGGTCCAGGGAGATGGCCAGGCCCAGGGCCTGCAGGTACCGTTTCTCGTGGAGCAGGTTGGACAGTTCTTGCTGCCTGCGACGGACCAACCGGGGAGGGGGCGGCCCCAGGTCAGCCCGAGGTCCGGGGGACGCCCGGATCCAGCCCAGGGAGAGGGGGGACAGGATGGACGGAGGGCGGCCCACCCCTCACTCACTTCAAAATCTCTTCCTCCTGCTTCGCCTGTTTCTCCGCCAGCTCCACCTCCGTCACGTCCTGCGGGAAGACCCCCGCGGCCCCCAGCCCGGGTCAGCCCCCGCCGCCGTCCGGCCGCCGGTCCGGCGGGCTCAGAGGAAACCCACGCCCCCGTGCCCGGCCCGCCCACCCACCCGCCCTCGAGCCGCGGGCGTCGCCGGCCGCAGTCAGCGCCCGGCCGTCCAGCCTGGCCCCGCTGCCAGGCGCGAGCCTGCCCGCCGGCCCCGCCACGTACCTCCCAGAGCACGACGCAAGCGTCGCCGGCCCCGCTGAGGGCCCAGTTGTCCTTCCGGTTGCAATGCAGCCCCCACACCTTGTCCTGGTGGGCGTCCAGGGTCAGCACGCACTCGTCGGTCTTGATGGTCCACAGCTTCAGCAGCCCGTCCGACCCGCTGAAGAGGAGGAGGAGGAGGAGGAGGAGGGTCTCGCTTCCCGCTCCCGCCACCGGTCCCCGCCCGCCGCCACCGCCCCGTACCTGGAGAGCAGCTGGGTCCCTCGGCTCACAAACGTCACCTTCAGCACGGACGCGTCGTGGCCCTCGAACGTCTGTGGGGCGGCAGGGGCGGGGGGGTCCGGACCCCCGTCACGGGAGCCGAGGCCGGGCGCCCCCCGCCCAGCCCCCCGGGGGGGGCCGCCCCCGCCCTCACCTTCAGGCAGGCCAGGTCCTGCAGCGCCCAGAGCTTGACGCAGCTGTCGGCCGAGGCGGTGGCCAGCACCTGGTCCATGGGGGAGAACTGGACGCACCAGATGCCGCGCCGGTGGCCGGAGAGCACCCCCAGCAGGGTGAGGTCCGGCAGCGTCCACAGCTTGGCCAGGTGGTCCTGGGACCCCGTGGCCAGCAGCTTGTCGTTCGGGGACACGGCCACGCTGTTGATGTCCTGGAGGGGACGGGTCGCGGGGTCGGCATCCTCCTCCGCCCACCCCCGGGGTCAGAGGCCGCCCGCCCCCGCCCCCCGGACCGACCTTGTCGTGGGCCCGCTGGGTGGCCCGGGCCTGCAGGGAGAGGAAGCCGGACCCCGAGCCCGCGCCGGAGATCTTGGGGAGGGGCCACAGCTTCACCGTGCAGTCCTGGCTGCCGGTCACCACGAAGCTCTCCTGCATCCTGGGCGCCGGCCACCGGCAACGGGAAGAAAGCGTCCCGGCTCAGGCTCCGGAACCGCCCGCCCGGCCTCCGCGGCCCCGGCTGACCCTCTGCCCCGCGGGTACCTGGAGCAGCAGACGGTGCCCACGCCGTGGGTGTGTCCGGTGCCAACCGCCACGCAGCTGACCGCTCCTGCCTTGCCCAACTTCCACAACCGCACGCTGCGGTCCTGCAACGGACCATTCGTTCAGCGCGGCGGATGTGCCGGGCGCTTACCGCGTGCTGGGCGCTGTACTAAAAGCTCGGGAGCGTACAACGGAACGACACGCAGACGCGTTCCCAGAGACCACCCGTGGGCACCGAGGGACCCCCCTTCCCCAACGCCGGGACCCACCGACCCCGCCCTCCTCCCCCACCGGCGGCCCCGGGGGGCCACCCTAACCCCCTTGACCTTGCCACAGCTGGCGAAGAGTCGTCCCTTCCGAAAGACCTCCAGAGCTAGGACCGTGTCTGCCGGGGACGACGGGAGAGGGTGAGAGGTGCCCCCAGCCCCCGACGACCCTCACACCGCGACCCCTCCGCCATCCCTGCTGCTCGAGGGACGGCGGCCAGACATCAGGAAGAACGGCCCCCACCAAGTGAGGAGAGGCGCGGCGTGGCCTAATGGTTAGAGCCAGGCCTAAGAGTTTCAGGCCGTGGGTTCTAATCCTGCTCCACTGCGGGTTTGCTGTGTGACTTCACTTCACTCTGTGCCTTAGTTACCTCATCTAGAAAACGGGGATTGCAACTACGAACCCCATATGGGACAGGGGACTGCGTCCAGCCAGATTAGCTTGTGTCTACCCCAGTGCTTTTTTCCTTAAAAGTCATCTATTGAGCGCTTACCGTGTTAGCAGACACTGTATTAAGCGCTGGGGTAAACACAAGCTAATCAGGAGATAAGAAGAATGACAACGGTGCTTGGCACATCATCATCATCATCAATCGTATTTATTGAGCGCTTACTATGTGCAGAGCACTGTACTAAGCGCTTGGGAAGTACAAATTGGCAACATATAGAGACAGTCCCTACCCAACAGTGGGCTCGCAGTCTAAAAGATAGTAAGTGCTTAACGAACCTGGCTCAGTGGAAAGAGCCCGGGCTTTGGAGTCAGAGGTCATGGGTTCAAATCCCGACTCCGCCACTTGTCAGCTGCGTGACCTTGGGCAAGTCACTTAACTTCTCTGTGCCTCAGTGACCTCATCTGTCAAATGGGGATTAAGACTGCGAGCCCCACCGTGGGACAACCTGATCACCTTGTAATCTCCCCAGCGCTTAGAACAGTGCTTTGCACATAGTAAGCGCTTAATAAACGTCATCATTATTATTACTATTGTTAAATTTCCACCCAGGCTGCCCAAGGCAGAGAGAGGAAAGGAGCAGAATGGCCTACTGGGTAATGCAGACTGGGAGTCAGAGGATGTGGGTTCTAATCCTGCCTACGCCACACGTCTTCTGTGTGACCTTGGGCACGTCACTTAAGTTCTCCGGGCCTCAGTTCCCTCATCTGGAGAGTGCTCTGCACACAGTAAACCCTCAAGAAATAAGACCGAATGAATCTGTAAAATGGGGATGAAGACCACGTGGGACAGGGGCTGTGTCCGACCCGATTATCGTGCATCTACCCCAGCGCTCAGAACAGTGCCTGACAATTGTAAGTACTTCACAAATGCCATTATTGTTGCTTTTGCTATCATTATTACTATCTCTGTCTGCGCTGGCCAAGGCAGAGGAAGGGAAGGAACGACCCTGCCACAGAACCGTCTGGTGGCCGGGAAGAGCCGGGGTGGGGGGTGAGCATCGTGGGGAGAGGGGGTGGTCGGCGGGCCCTCACCGGCGTGGCCGTAGAGGATCTGGCAGGCGGAGGTGGCCAGCTCGAACACCTTGAGCTGGGGGCTGTTGGTGGCCACGACGATATGCGAGTCGTCGGGTCCCAGGAAGCGCACATCCAGCACCTCGTCGTTGTGCCCTGCGAACTGACGGACGGGGCCCGGGGGCCTCAGGCCGCTGCCCCCCCGGGTGGCAGCCCCCCGGCCCGCCCGCCCGCCCGCCCGCCGCCCGCCCGCTACCTGCTTCTGCAGCCGCAGGGTCGGGGCGTCGTACAGCAGGATGTTGTGCTCGGCGGTGACCGCGGCCACCAGGCCGGCGGCCGGCACCAGGGCGCACTGGGTCAGGCTGCGGCCGGCCTCCGCCTCGCCCCCGCCGTCGTCGGCGGGGAGCCCCGGGCCCCGCTCCTGGCGGTGCACGCATGCTCCCGATGACGCCGCCCACACGCGCAACAGTCCTGCGGGGAAGGGCTGGGGGTCACCCACGGGGCAGAAGCGGGGAGCCGGAGGCCCCCCCAGCCCGGAGGTCCCGTCTCCGCCGCGCGCTTACCGCGACTGCCGGCGGTGAGGAAGTGGAGCCCCCGGTTCTTCACACCCAGGGCCGAGAAGTCAGGCCCTTCCGGCAGCAGCACCGCCGTCTCCACGCTCTGCGGGGCGAGAGACCGGCCCGCCCCGGGCTGGTCAGCCCCTCGGGGCCCCCTCTGCCCGCCCCCGGCCCTCCCCACTTCCCCGGGCCCACCTCAAACACCGGGATGGTCCGCTCGGTCTGCCTCGTCTTCAGGTTCCACACGGTGCAGATCTTGTCCCGCCCGGAGCTGGGGGGGAGGTTGGCCCGGGTCAGGTCCCTCCGGGCCCCCCGGCTGACCCGAGCAACGCGGCCCTCGCCACCCGGAACGGCCCCCGGACCTGATCATCGTATCCCCGTCGGGCCCGAAGGCCAGCGAGGTGACCGCGCTGTAGTGGCCCTCCAGGACGGCCACGCAGGTGGCCGAGCGCAGGTCCCACAGGCGGATCTTGTAGTCCATGGCCGAGGAGAAGAGCTGCAGCCGCGAGATGTCCGGGTGGAAGGCGACCAGGCTGGGGGCGGACGGACGGAGGCGCGGGCCGGAGGTCAGCCCCGGGGACCTCGGCCCGGCCCCCTCCCTCCCCGCGGGCCCACTTACTGCACGACGCCCGGGGAGCCGCAGAGGTTGTGCGTCCCGTGCTGCCTCACCACGTCCCACAGCTTGACGGAGCCGTCGCAGCCTCCTGGGGGCGGGGAGGGGGTCAGCCCGGGCCCGGGGGCCGCCCCGCCGGGCCCCGGCCCCCCACCCGGCCCCCGCCGCGGCGGCTACCTGTGGCCAGCAGCGTGGTCGTGGGGTCGAAGGCCATGGAGGCCACGGGGGCGGAGTGGACGGCCCGCCACGTGCGGGTGCGTTGGGCTTGGCGCCAAGCCCACTGGGTCAGCAGCAGCGCCCGGCTCCCGGTCACCAGCACCTGCGGGAGCAGCCGGGCCTCGGCCTCAGGGGGGTCCCCCGCCCCCGCCCCTGCCCCCTAAGGTCAGCGCGTCTATCCCCCCGCCTCCGGGACGGGCCCGCACCCACCTCGTCATCGGGGCTGAGGACGAACGCCGTGATGTCCTCCTGATCCTCCTGAAGCCGACAGTGACAAGGTGAGGGGCAGAGCCCGGGGAGCAGGGGGCTGCCCGCCTCCCCCCAAAAGGGGCAAGCTGGGAAGCCCCCCAAGGAGAACCACGCCCTCTGATCCCCCTGGGTGCTCCCAACCCCTCAGTACAGCGCTCTAGTCACTCTAAGCGCTCAGTAAAAACCGCTGACTGATCAGCGGCATTTACTGAGCGCTTACTATGTGAAGAGCACCGTACTAAGCATTCGGGAGAGTACCACATAACAACATAACCGACCGTCCCCGCCCACAGCGAGCTTACAGTCTACAGGGGGAGGCAGAAATCAGTAGAAACAAATAAATGACAGATAAGACTGAAAACTCTTCGAGGGCGGGGATCGCATCTACTTACTCTATTGGCCTCTCCCAAGCTCTCAGTATTCATTCAATCGTATTTATTAAGCACTTACTTCATCATCATCATCAATCGTATTTACTGAGCGCTTACTATGTGCAAAGCACTGTACTAAGCACTTGGGAAGTACAAGCTGGCAACGTATAGAGACGGTCCCTACCCAACAGTGGGCTCACAGTCTAGAAGGGGGAGACAGAGAACAAAAACAAACATACTAACGAAATAAAATAAATAGGATACGTACAAGTAAAATAGAGTAATAAATATGTACAAACATATATACAGGTGCTGTGGGGAAGGGAAGGAGGTAAGATGCTGTCCCCGCCCACAGCAAGCTTACAGTCTACAGGGGGAGGCAGACATCAGTAGAAACAAATAAATGACAGATGAGACTGAAAACTCTTCGAGGGCGGGGATCACATCTACTTACTCTATTGGCCTCTCCCAAGCTCTCAGTATTCATTCAATCGTATTTATTAAGCGCTTACTTCATCATCATCATCAATCGTATTTACTGAGCGCTTACTATGTGCAAAGCACTGTACTAAGCGCTTGGGAAGTACAAGCTGGCAGCGTATAGAGACAGTCCCTACCCAACGGTGGGCTCACAGTCTAGAAGGGCGAGACAGAGAACAAAAACAAACATACTAACAAAATAAAATAAATAGAATAGATAGGTACAAGTAAAATACATAAATAGAGTAATAAATATGTACAAACATATATACAGGTGCTGTGGGGAAGGGAAGGAGGTAAGATGCCGTCCCCGCCCACAGCAAGCTTACAGTCTACAGGGGGAGGCAGACATCAGTAGAAACAAATAAAGGACAGATGAGACTGAAAACTCTTCGAGGGCGGGGATCACATCTACTTACTCTATTGGCCTCTCCCAAGCTCTCAGTATTCATTCAATCGTATTTATTAAGCACTTACTTCATCATCATCATCAATCGTATTTACTGAGTGCTTACTATGTGCAAAGCACTGTACTAAGCGCTTGGGAAGTACAAGCTGGCAACGTATAGAGACGGTCCCTACCCAACGGTGGGCTCACAGTCTAGAAGGGGGAGACAGAGAACAAAACCAAACATACTAACGAAATAAAATAAATAGAATAGATAGGTACAAGTAAAATACACAAATAAATAGAGTAATAAATATGTACAAACATATATACAGGTGCTGTGGGGAAGGGAAGGAGGTAAGATGCCGTCCCCGCCCACAGCAAGCTTACAGTCTACAGGGGGAGGCAGACATCAGTAGAAACAAAGGACAGATGAGACCGAAAACTCTTCGAGGGCGGGGATTGCGTCTACTTACTCTATTGGACTCTCCCAAGCTCTCAGTATTCATTCAATCGTATTTATTAAGCGCTTACTTCATCATCATCATCAATCGTATTTATTGAGCGCTTACTATGTGCAGAGCACTGTACTAAGCGCTTGGGAAGTACAAGCTGGCAACGTATACAGACAGTCCCTACCCAACGGTGGGCTCACAGTCTAGAAGGGCAAGACAGAGAACAAAAACAAACATACTAACGAAATAAAATAAATAGGATAGGAACAAGTAAAATAAATAAATAAATAGAGTAATAAATGTGTACAAACATATATACAGGTGCTGTGGGGAAGGGAAGGAGGTAAGATGCCGTCCCCGCCCACAGCAAGCTTACAGTCTACAGGGGGAGGCAGACATCAGTAGAAACAAAGGACAGATGAGACCGAAAACTCTTCGAGGGCGGGGATTGCGTCTACTTACTCTATTGGACTCTCCCAAGCTCTCAGTATTCATTCAATCGTATTTATTAAGCGCTTACTTCATCATCATCATCAATCGTATTTACTGAGCGCTTACTATGTGCAAAGCACTGTACTAAGCGCTTGGGAAGTACAAGCTGGCAACATCTAGAGACAGTCCCTACCCAACAGTGGGCTCACAGTCTAAAAGGGGGAAACAGAGAACAAAACCAAACATACCAACAAAATAAAATAAATAGAATAGATATGTATAAACAAAATAAGTAAATAAATAGAGTAATAAATATGTACAAACATATATACGGGTGCTGTGGGGAAGGGAAGGAGGTAAGATGCCGTCCCCGCCCACAGCAAGCTTACAGTCTACAGGGGGAGGCAGACATCAGTAGAAACAAATAAAGGACAGATGAGACTGAAAACTCTTCGAGGGCGGGGATCATGTCTACTTACTCTATTGGACTCTCCCAAGCTCTCAGTACTCATTCATTCATTCAATCGTATTTATTAAGCGCTTACTGCGTGCAGAGCGCTGTACTAAGCGCTTGGGAAAGTACAGCAATAAGGAGCGACAATCCCCGCCCACACCGAGCTCAGTTCGGACCGCCGGATGCGAAGTCGGAAGGGGCCTCCCTCCGAGCGAGGCCGGACGGAGCGAACCGAAAGGGGGTGACCGTTGGCCCCCCGGGGTGGTCCGGCCCCTCTCCCACCCCTCACCTGTTCCAGCCTCTGCTCCACGGCCCCCGTGGCCACATCCACAACGTTCAGCTTGCTGCCGCAGACACAGAACATGTGTCGCCCGTCGCTGCTGATCTGGAGGGGGGGCGGGGAACGATAACCACGACGGCACTTGTTAAGCGCGTGCTCTGCGCCGAGCACTGTTCTGAGTGCTGGGGGAGATACAGGTTAATCAGGCTGGGCGCGGCCCCCGCTCCCCATGGGGCTCACGCTCTCGATTCCCGTTTTCCAGACGGGGTCACTGAAGCCCAGAGAGGTGAAGTCACGTCCCCGAGGTCGCCCGGCAGGCGAGCGGCGGGGCCGGGATGGGAACCCAGGTCCTTCTGACCGCCGAGCCCGGGCTCTACCCACCGGGCCACGCCGCTTCTTCACAGGAAGGCTGGAAAGATCGTCCCCCCCAACCGCCGCCGCCGCCTTCTCCGTCTCCCCGCGACCGCCAACAGGGAACCCAGCGGGGAGGACCCTGGCCTCCGGGGCCGAGAAATCTGCGGATGCTTGATTCGCCCCCCGAGACGGGACAATCACCCCCACAACCCTCCGCCTCCGCAACGTGGAAGAAGTGTCGGAGATGGTGTCGGCCCTCCCCTAAAACGACCCCAAGCTAAAGGGGGTGACGAGGAGGCTGGGGGAGTCGCCCTTTGCGGGGGCTTGACCCCGAGTCCCCCCCACCCGCCCCAACGCTACCTGGATTTTCCCTCCTTTGAAGAACGGCTCGATCTTCCGAGATACGGCATAGCTGCGGGGAAGAGAACGGGAAAGCTCCTGGTCAGCCAGTCGCATTTATTGAGCGCCTACGGCAGGTCGAGCACTGTACTAAGCGCTTTGGAGAGGATGCTACGACGATATCCATCCCCCCATCTTACCTCCTTCCCTTCCCCACAGCACCTGTATGTATGTTTGTACATATTTATTACTCTATTTATTTATTTATTTTGCTTGTACATTTCTACTCTATTTATTTTATTTTGTGAGTATGTTTGGTTTTGTCCCCCCCTTTTAGACTGTGAGCCCACTGTTGGGTAGGGACTGTCTCTATATGTTGCCCATTTGTACTTCCCAAGCGCTTAGTACAGTGCTCTGCACACAGTAAGCGCTCAATAAATATGATTGATGATGATGATGACGATATACCACCTTCCCTGCCCACACCGAGCTTACAGTCTAGAGGGGGAGACGGACGTTGATAGAAATAATTACATAGTGCCCTGCACGCAGTAAGCGCTCAATAAATACGAGTGAATGAATATGGACCTAAGTGCTGCAGAGCTCAAGTCAGGGGTGGGCCCGGTGCCTCAGTTTCCTCATCTGTAAAATGGGGATTGAGACTGTGAGGCCCCTGTGGGACAACCCGATCACCTTGTATCCTCCCCAGTGTTTAAAACAGTGCTTGGCACATAGTAAGTGCTTAACAAATGCCATCATTATTATTATTATTATTATTATTATCCCCCCCAGCGATTAGAACAGTGCTTGGCACATAGTTAGCGCAAATGTCATCATTATTATTACTATTATCCCCCCAGTGCTTGGCACATAGTAAGCGCTTAACAAATACCACCATTATTATTATTACCCCAGTGCTTAGAACAGTGCTCGGCACGTAGTAAGCACTTAACAAATACCATCATTAGTATTATTATCACCCCAGTGCTTGGAACAGTGCTTGGCACATAGTAAGCGCTTAATACCATTATTATTATTAATACTCCAGCACTTGGAACAGTGCTTGGCACACAGTAAGCGCTTAGCAAATGCCATCATTAATATTATTATTATCCCCCAGCGCTTAGACTAGTGCTTGGCACACAGTACGAGCTTAACAAATGCCATCATCATTATTATTATTATCTACCCAGCGCTTAGAACAGGGCTTGGGACACAGTAAGCGCTCAACAAATGCCATCATTATTGTTGTTATTATCCTCCCAGCGCTTTGACTAGTGCTTGGCACATAGTAAGCGCTTAACAAATGCCATTATTATTATTATTATTATCCCCCCCAGCGCTTAGACTAGTGCTTAGCACGTAGTAAGCGCTTAACAAATGCCATCATCATCATCATTATTATTACACCAGCGCTTAGAACAGTGCTTGGTACACAGTAAGCGCTTAACAAATGCCATCACCATTATTATTATTATCCCCCCAGTGCTCAGACTAGTGCTTGGCACATAGTAAGTGCTTAACAAATGGCATTATTATTATTATTACTCCAGCGCTTAGAACAGTGCTTGGCACACAGTATGCGCTTCACAAATGCCATCATTATTATTATTAACCCCCCAGCGCTTAGACTAGTGCTTGGCACATAGTAAGCGCTTAACAAATACCATTATTATTGTTATTAGTCCGGTGCTTAGAGCAGTGCTTGGTACACAGTAAATGTTTTAACAAATGCCATTGTTATTATTATTATCCCCCAGCGCTTAGACTAGTGCTTGGCACACAATAAGAGCTTAACAAATGCCATCATTATTATTATTATCCCCCCAGCGCTTAGACTAGTGCTTGGCACATAGTAAGCACTTAACAAACACCATTATTATTATTACTCCAGTGCTTAGAACAGTGTTTGGTACACAGTAAGCGCTTAACCAATGCCATCATCATCATTATTATTATTATTATTATCCCCCCAGCGCTTAGAACAGTGCTTGGCACCCAGTAGGCACTTAACAAATGCCATCATCATTATTGTTATTATTATTATTATCATCCCCCCCAACGCTTAGACTAGTGCTTGGCACATAGTAAGCGCCTAACAAATACCATTATTATTATTACTCCAGCCTTAGAACAGTGCTTGGCACACAGTGAGCGCTTAACAAACGCCATCATCACTATCATCATTATTATTACTATTATCCCCCCAGTGCTTAGAACAGTGCTTGGCACATAGTAAGCGCTTAACCAATGCCATTATTATTATTATTATCCCCCCAGCGCTTGGAACACAATAAGCGCTTAACAAATGCCATCATTACTATTATTATTATCTCCCCCAACGCTTAGACTAGTGCTTGGCACATAGTAAGCGCATAACAAATACCATTATTATTATTATTATTACTCCAGCCTTAGAACAGTGCTTGGCACACAGTGAGCGCTTAACAAATGCCATCATCATGTTCATTATTATTATTATCCCCCCAGCGCTTAGACTAGTGCTTGGCCCATAGTAAGCGCCTAACAAATACCATTATTATTATTACTCCAGCCTTAGAACAGTGCTTGGTACACAGTTAGCGCTTAACAAATGCCATCATCATCTTCATTATTATTATTATTATTATTATCCCCCCAGCGCTTAGACTAGTGCTTGGCCCCTAGTAAGCGCCTAATACCATTATTATTATTATTACTCCAGCCTTAGAACAGTGCTTGGTACACAGTTAGCGCTTAACAAATGCCATCATCATCTTCATTATTATTATTATTATTATCATCCCCCCAGCGCTTAGACTAGTGCTTGGCCCCTAGTAAGCGCCTAATACCATTATTATTATTATTACTCCAGCCTGAGAACAGTGCTTGATACACAGTGAGCGCTTAACAAATGCCATCATCATCTTCATTATTATTATGATTATTATCCCCCCAGCGCTTAGACTAGTGCTTGGCCCCTAGTAAGCGCCTAATACCATTATTATTATTATTACTCCAGCCTGAGAACAGTGCTTGGTACACAGTGAGCCCTTAACAAATGCCATCATCATCTTCATTATTATTATGATTATTATCCCCCCAGCGCTTAGACTAGTGCTTGGCCCCTAGTAAGCGCCTAACAAATACCATTATTATTATTATTACTCCAGCCTTAGAACAGTGCTTGGCACACAGTGAACGCTTAGCAAATGCCATCATCATCTTCATTATTATTATTATTATTATTATAATCCCCCCAGCGTTTAGACTAGTGCTTGGCCCCTAGTAAGCGCCTAACAAAAACCATTATTATTATTATTACTCCAACCACAGAACAGTGCTTGGCACACAGTGAGCGCTTAACAAATGCCATCATCATCTTCATTATTATTATGATTATTATCCCCCCAGCGCTTGCAACAGTGCTTGGCACACAGTAAGCGCTTAGCAGATACGGTTGCTATAACGACGATGATAATAAATGAACAAACGCGGCTGCTCCTGCTCACTTGGTCTTGAAGAGGCCACGGGCCGGGGGCGCGCCGTCCGCCGCCATGCTGCCCCCTTCCGGCTCCCGCGGCACAACAACGCCGCCGACACGTGGGGGGCCACTTCCGGCGCGCCACGATGACGTCAAACCCGCCAACCCCCTCCTCGGGACTTCCGCCCGGGACTCGCCATCTTTGTTGTGGGCAGAGAGCGGCCCGGGAGGGCGGGGCCATCTTGGTTGTGGGCAGAAAACTCCCCGGATGCGGAGCCCCTACTTCCGGTCCTCCTCCTGAGGTAACTTTTTAAATGGTATTTCTTAAGCGCTTATTCAGTCATTCATTCATTCAGTCATATTTATTGAGCGCTTACTGTGTGCAGAGCACTGTACTAAGCGCTTGGGACGTATAATAATAATAATGGTATTTCTTAAACTCTTATTCATTCATTCAGTCGTCTTTATTGAGCGCTTACTGTGTGCAGAGCACTGTACTAAGCGCTTGGGACGTATAATAATAATAATGGTATTTCTTAAGCGCTTATTCATTCATTCATTCATTCATTCAGTCGTCTTTATTGAGCGCTTACTGTGTGCAGAGCACTGTACTAAGCGCTTGGGACGTATAATAATAATGGTATTTCTTAAATGCTTATTCATTCATTCATTCATTCATTCGTCTTTATTGAGAGCTTACTCTGTGCACAGCACTGTACTAAGCGCTTGGGAAGTATAACAACAATAATAATAATGGTATTCAGCATTTTTTCACTCATCAATTCATTCAGTCGTCTTTATTGAGCAATTACTGTGGGCAGAGCACTATACTAAGCGCTTGGGAAGTATAATAATAATAATTGTATTTCTTATGCACTTATTCATTCACTCATTCATTGTCGTCTTTATTGAGCGCTTGCTGTGTGTAGAGCACTGGACTAAGCGCTTGGGAATAATAGTAATGGTATTTCTTAAGCGCTTCTTCAGTCATTCATTTAGTCGTATTTATTGAGCGCTTACTGTGTGCAGAGCACTGTACTAAGCGCTTGGGAAGTATAATAATAATGGTATTTCTCAAGCGCTTATTCAGTCATTCATTCAATCGTATTAATTGAGCACTTACTGTGTGCAGAGCACTGTACTAAGTGCTTGGGAAGTTTAATAATAATGGTATTTCGTTCATTCAATCGTACTGAGCGCTTACCGTGCAGAGCACTGTACTAAACACTTGGGAAGTAAATAATAATAATAATAATGGTATTTGTTAAGTGCTTACTATGTGCCAAGCACTGTTCCAGGTGCTGGGGGAGATACAAGGTAAGCAGGTTGCCCCACGTGGGGCTCACAGTCTCCATCCCCATAATAGTAATAATAGTAATAATGATGGCAATTGTTAAATGCTTACTATGTGCGAAGCACTGTTCTAAGCACTGGGGAGGATACAAGGTGATCAGGTTGTCCCACGGGGGGCTCACAGTCTTCACCCCCATTTTACAGATGAGGTAACCGAGGCCCAGAGAAGTGAAGCGACTTGCCCAAAGTCACCCAGCTGACAAGCGGCGGAGCCGGGATTTGAACCCACGACCTCCGACTCCCAACCCCGGGCTCTTTCCACTGAGCCACGCTGCTTCCCATTTTCCAGATGAGGGAACTGAGGCCCAGAGAAGTGAAGTGACTGGCCCAGGGTCACACAGCTGACAAGCGGTGGAGCCAGGAAATCATTCAATCGTATGTAGAACCCATGACCACATTAGATGATTAAGTGATGACCATGATTAGAACCCATGACCTTTGACCCCCCAAGCCCAGGCTCTTTCCACTGAGCCACAATGCTTGAATGAATGATTATTCTACCGTGGCTGGGGGGGAGTGTAGAAATAATAATGGTATTTTTTAAGCACTTACTGTGTGTTGGGTGGCTGTGGGGAGTGTAGAAATAATAATAATGGTATTTGTTAAGCGCGTACTCTGTGTTCGGTGGCTGGGGGGAGTGGAGAAATAATAATAATGGTATTTGTTAAGCACTATGTGTTCAGTGGCTGGGGGAGTGTAGAAATAATAACAATAATAATAATGGTGTTTGTTAAGTGCGTACTGTGTGTTTGGCTGGGGGGAATGGAGAAATAATAATAATAATGGTATTAAGCGCTTACTGTGTGTTTGGTGGCTGGGGGGAGTGGAGAAATAATAATAATAATAATGGTATTTGTTCAGCGCTTACTGTGTGCTTGGTGGCTGGGGGGAGTGTAGAAATAATAATAGTAATGGTATTTGTTAAGCGCTTACTGTGTGTTCGGTGGCTGGGGGAGTGTAGAAATAATAATAATGGTATTTGTTAAGTGCTTAATGTGTGTTCGGTGGCTGGGGGGAGTGTAGAAATAATAATAGTAATGTTATTTGTTAAGCGCTTACTGTGTGTTCGGTGGCTGGGGGAGTGTAGAAATAATAATAATGGTATTTGTTAAGTGCTTAATGTGTGTTCGGTGGCTGGGGGGAGTGTAGAAATAATAGTAATGGTATTTGTTAAGTGCTTACTGTGTGTACGGTGGCTGGGGGGAGTGTAGAAATGATAATAGTAATGGTATTTGTTAAGTGCTTACTGTGGTGGCTGGGGGGAGTGTAGAAATAATAATAATAATAGTAATGGTATTTAAGCACTTACTATGTGTTTGGTGGCTGGGGGGAGTATAGAAATAATAATAATACTGGTATTAAATGCTTACTGTGTGTTCGGGGGCTGGGGGTAGTGTAGAAATAATAATAGTAATGGTATTTGTTAAGCACTTATTGTGTGTTCGGTGGCTGGGGGGAGTGTAGAAATAATAATAGTAATGGTATTTGTTAAGTGCTTACTGTGTGTTCGGTGGCTTGGGGGAGTGTAGAAATACTAATAATAATGGTATTAAGCGCTTACTGTGTGTTCAGGGGCTGGGGGGAGTGTAGAAATAATAATAGTAATGGTATTTGTTAAGCGCTTACTGTGTGTTTGGTGGCTGGGGGGAGTGTAGAAATAATAATAGTAATGGTATTTGTTAAGTGCTTACTGTGGTGGCTGGGGGGAGTGTAGAAATAATAATAATAATAGTAATGGTATTTAAGCACTTACTGTGTGTTCGGTGGCTGGGGGGAGTATAGAAATAATAATAATAATGGTATTAAGTGCTTACTGTGTGTTCGGGGGCTGGGGGTAGTGTAGAAATAATAATAGTAATGGTATTTGTTAAGCACTTACTGTGTGTTCGGTGGCTGGGGGGAGTGTAGAAATAATAGTAATGGTATTTGTTAAGCGCTTACTGTGTGTCCGGTGGCTGAGGGGAGTGTAGAAATAATAATAGTAATGGTATTTGTTAAGTGCTTACTGTGTGTTCGGTGGCTGGGGGGAGTGTAGAAATACTAATAATAATGGTATTAAGCGCTTACTGTGTGTTCAGGGGCTGGGGGGAGTGTAGAAATACTAATAATAATGGTATTAAGCGCTTACTGTGTGTTCAGGGGCTGGGGGAAGTGTAGAAATAATCATAGTAATGGTATTTGTTAAGCGCTTACTGTGTGTTTGGTGGCTGGGGGGAGTGTAGAAATAATAATAGTAATAATGGTATTTGTTAAGTGCTTACTGTGTGTTTGGTGGCTGGGGGAGTGTAGAAATAATAATAATAATAATAATGGTATTTGTTAAGCACTTACTGTGTGTGTTCGGTCGCTGGGGGGAGTGTAGAAATAATAATAGTAATGGTAGTTGTTAAGCGCTTACTGTGTGTACGGTGGCTGGGGGGAGTGTAGAAATGATAATAGTAATGGTATTTGTTAAGTGCTTACTGTGCGTTTGGTGGCTTGGGGGAGTGTAGAAATACTAATAATAATGGTATTAAGCGCTTACTGTGTGTTCAGGGGCTGGGGGAAGCGTAGAAATAATAATAGTAATGGTATTTGTTAAGCGCTTACTGTGTGTTTGGTGGCTGGGGGGAGTGTAGAAATAATAATAGTAATAATGGTATTTGTTAAGCACTTACTGTGTGTTTGGTGGCTGGGGGGAGTGTAGAAATAATAATAATAATAATGGTATTTGTTAAGCGCTTACTGTGTGCTAAGCACTGTTCCAAGTGCTGGAGGGGACACAAGGGGATCAGGTTGTTCCACGTGGGGCTCCCAGTCTTCATCCCCGTTTTCCAGATGAGGTCACCGAGGCCCAGAGAAGTGAAGCGGCTTGCCCGAGGCCACACAGCAGACAAGTGGCGGAGCCGGGATCAGAACTCACGTCCTCCGACTCCCAAGCCCGTGCCCTGGCCAGTGTGCCACGCTGTAGAGAAGTGGATAATAATAACGGTACTATGTGCGAAGGACTATTCTAAGCGCTGGACGGGGGGAATGCAAGGTGATCAGGTTGTCCCACGTGGGGCTCACAGTCTCAGTCCCCCCTTTTCCAGATGAGGGAACTGAGGCACAGAGACGTGAAGCGACTTGCCCCAGGTCACACAGCTGACAAGCGGCGGGGCCGGGGTTGTTGTAGGGCGGTTAGGTGAGCGGATTGTGGTGGCCGGGGGCAGGATCCGGGGCCCGGCCGGGCTCCCCGCGGGCCCGCGGACGGCGGCAGGAAGGACACTGAGGCCAGCCCGCCCCGTCCGTCCGGCCGGCTCCATCCGACCTTTACATTTATAGACGGCAACGGGGGTCCCGGGGTGGGGGAGCCCTCGCCTCACGCCGACGGGCCGCGGCGGTCGTCCACCCGCCTCCCCTCCAGGCGCCCTCCCAGCCACGCCAGCTGGGCCTGGAGACGTCGGGTGGCACGGCGCAGGTGGCGGAGGGAGCGGTCCAGCCCGGCCAGGAGCAGCTGGCAAGATGCCCGTCGCCGCCGCCATCGCCGCCTCCACTCCTCCTGCCGTCGGCCGGGGCGGTCGTGGTGAGCGCGGGCGGCGCTCAGCTGGGCCCCGCGGGCGCGGGGCCGCCGTCCGTGCGGGCATCGTTCGCCGTGGTCGCTCAGGTCCTTGCGCGCCACCCAGGCCGGGCATCCTCGGTGAGGGCAAGGGGCGGGCTCGTACTGGCAGGACAGCAGGTGGATTCGGCGGTGGTGGAGGGGCACGGTGACCGGGCAGCCCTCCTCGACGTTCTTACACTGGACGGGCGACGGGGGAGAGAGGGCGGGCAGACAGACGGTCAGAGGGACACACAGCCCGCCGGGGTCTCCCCCCAATCCCACCCCACTCCCCGAGGCGGAGGAAACGGCTGGCAGCTCGTCGTGGGCAGGGTTTGGCCGCATCACCTTCACTTTCAGGCGGTTGATCTGCCTTCGGAGCGTGTGCCTGAGGACCAACTGCTTCATCCTCACCTCTCGCCTGCAGCACGGACACGTCCTCTGCCTGCGGGAAAACCCGGTTCGGTCAGTCGGTCGTGCGTCTTGAGCGCTTCCGGCGCGCACAGCACTGTAGGGAGCACTTGGGAGAGGACGAGAGACTGCGTATAGATCTAGAATTCTGTTTATTGTACTCTTTTAGACCGTGAGCCCACTGTTGGGTAGGGACTGTCTCTATATGTTGCCAGCTTGGACTTCCCAAGCGCTTAGTACGGTGCTCTGCACACAGTAAGCGCTCAGTAAATACGATTGATTGATTTATAATGACCATACTGGTGGACTGTGAGCCCCCTGTTGGGTAGGGACCGACTCTATAGGTTGCCAACTTGTACTTCCCAAGCACTTAGTACAGTGCTCTGCACACAGTAAGCGCTCAATAAATACGATTGATTGATTTATAATGACCATACTGGTGGACTGTGAGCCCCCTGTTGGGTAGGGACCGACTCTATATGTTGCCAACTTGTACTTCCCAAGCGCTTAGTACGGTGCTCTGCACACAGTAAGCGCTCAATAAATACGATTGATTGATTTATAATGACTGTACTGATGGACTGTGAGCCCCCTGTTGGGTAGGGACCGACTCTATATGTTGCCAACTTGTACTTGCCAAGCGCTTAGTACAGTGCTCTGCACACAGTAAGCGCTCAATAAATACGATTGATTGATTTATAATGACCGTACTGATGGACTGTGAGCCCCCTGTTGGGTAGGGACCGACTCTATATGTTGCCAACTTGTACTTCCCAAGCGCTTAGTACGGTGCTCTGCACACAGTAAGTGCTCAATAAATACGATTGATTGATTTATAATGACCGTACTGATGGACTGTGAGCCCCCTGTTGGGTAGGGACCGACTCTATATGTTGCCAACTTGTACTTCCCAAGCGCTTAGTACGGTGCTCTGCACACAGTAAGCGCTCAATAAATACGATTGATTGATTTATAATGACTGTACTGATGGACTGTGAGCCCCCTGTTGGGTAGGGACCGACTCTATATGTTGCCAACTTGTACTTCCCAAGCGCTTAGTACAGTGCTCTGCACACAGTAAGCGCTCAATAAATACGATTGATTGAATGAACGATGGCCGTTTACTTGTTTGGATGCCTGTCTCCTCCCTTCTAGACTTTGAGCCCGTTGTGGGCAGGGACTGTTGCTGAGTTGTACTTCCCAGGCGCTTAGTCCAGTGCTCTGCACACAGTAAGCCCTACTGAGAGCTCACCTCCTCCAGGAGGCCTTCCCAGACTGAGCCCCCTCCTCCCCCTCCCCACACCACCTGTATATATGTATATATGTTTGTACGTATTTATTACTCTATTTGTACATAATTGTTCTATTTATTTTATTTTGTTAATATGTTTTGTTTTATTGTCCGTCTCCCCCTTCTAGACTGTGAGCCCGCTGTTGGGTAGGGACCGTCTCTAGATGTTGCCAACTTGGACTTCCCAAGCGCTTAGCACAGTGTTCTGCACACAGTAAGTGCTCAATAAATATGAATGAATGAATGAATAAGCGCTCAGTAAATACGATTGAGTGAATGAATGAACAATAAAAGGACACATTCCCTGCCCACAACAAGCTGACAGTCCCCTGGGCCTCTCGTGGGTAGCCAAGGCCAGCAGGGATGGGTGGGGGCATCTCTGCCCCCCATTTAATAATTATAATGGAGAGAGAGATTTAATAACACTAGTCCTTGCTCATAATAATGGTACTTGTTAAGCGCTTACTATGTGCCAGGCACTGTACTAAGCGCCCAGGTAGATACAAGCCAATCGGGTTGGACACAGTCCCTGTCCCACACGGGGCTCCCAGTCTTCATCCCCATTTTACAGATGAGGTCACTGAGGTCCGGAGAAGTGAGGTGACTTGCCCAAGGTCACACAGCAGACCAGTGGTGGGGCCGGGATTAGAACCCAGGTCCTTCTGACTCCCAGGCCTGGGCTCTAAGGGGAAACTGAGGCCCAGAGAGGTTTCCCCAAAGGCCAGCGCAGAGCCTGAGGTATTCATATTTATTGAGTACTTAATGTGTGGAGAGCACTGTACTAAGCACTTGGGAGAGGGGCCTAGCGGAAAGATCTTGGGCCTGGGAGTAAGAGGACCTGGGTTCTAATCCCCATTCTGCCACTTGAATAATAATGATGGTATTTGTTAAGCGCTTAGTATTTGCAAAGCACTGTTCTAAGCATTTGAAGTCTGGGTGACCCTGGGCAAGTCACTTCACTGGACCTTAGCTGTGCCATGGGGGATTATTGTGAGCCCCATGGGGGACAGGGACCGTGTCCAACCCGCCTGGCTAGCATCCATCCCAGCGCTTAGTACGGGGCCTG
The DNA here is from genome assembly GCF_015852505.1 of Tachyglossus aculeatus. Classification (NCBI taxonomy): domain Eukaryota; kingdom Metazoa; phylum Chordata; class Mammalia; order Monotremata; family Tachyglossidae; genus Tachyglossus; species Tachyglossus aculeatus. The sequence goes on from NC_052086.1 coordinate 9,608,105, forward strand.
GCCCATAGAAAGCCGTCCTTAGCCAATATCATTCATTCAGTTGTATTTATTGAGCGCTTACTGTGTGTACTAAGCGCTTGGGAAGTACAAGTCTGCAACACCGCTCCCTCCGGGTCCCTAGCCATTGAGATTCATTCAATTCATTCAGTCGTATTTATTGAGCGCTTACTGTGTGCGGAGCACTGCACTAAGCGCTTGGGAAGTACAAGTTGGCAACATATGAGAGACCCCTCTCTCCGCCCACCAATGCAGTCCTCTATTACCCCGTGAAATCAGTTCCTATCCCTCCCTAACCAATGAGATCAATTTTTCCCTGTTCCTAGTCAGTGAGATCCCCCTCTCCCTAGTGACATCCCTGCCCGCCCCCCATCCTCAGCCGATTTTTCCCTGTTCCTAGCCAATGAGATCCCTCTCTCCCTGCGTGAGATCCCTGTCCGCCCCCCATCCTCAGCCGATTCTTCCCTGTTCCTAGCCAATGAGATCCCTCTCTCCCTAGATGAGATCCCTGTCCGCCCCCCATCCTCAGCCGATTCTTCCCGGTTCCTAGCCAATGAGATCCCTCTCTCCCTAGGTGAGATCCCTGTCCGCCTCCCATCCTCAGCCAATTTTCCCGTTCCTAGCCAATGAGATCCCACTCTCCCTATGTGAGATCCCTGCCTGCCCCCCCATCCTCAATTCTTCCCTGTTCCTAGCCAATGAGATCCCTCTCTCCCTAGATGAGATCCCTGTCCGCCCCCCATCCTCAGCCGATTCTTCCCGGTTCCTAGCCAGTGAGATCCCTCTCTCCCTGGGTGAGATCCCTGCCTGCCCTCCATCCTCAGCCAATTCTTCCCGGTTCCTAGCTAATGAGATCCCTCTCCCTAGGTGAGATCCCTGCCCACCCCCACATCCTCAGCCAATTTTTCCCTGTTCCTAGCCAATGAGATTCCTCTCTTCCTAGGTGAGATCCCTGCCTGCCCCCCATCCTCAGCCAATTCTTCCCTGTTCCTAGCCGGTGGGATTCCTGCCCGCCCCCCATCCTCAGCCAATTCTTCCCTGTTCCTAGCCGGTGAGATCCCTGCCCGCCCCCCATCCACAGCCAATTCTTCCCTGTTCCTAGCCAATGAGATCCCTGCCCGCCCCCATCCTCAGCCAATTCTTCCCAGCTCCTAGCCAATGAGATCCGCCTCCCTAGGTGAGATCCCTGCCTGCTCCCCATCCTCAGCCAAATTTTCCTGTCCTTAGCCCACCCATGTCCCTCCTCCTGTTCCTGGCCCGCGGGATCCGTACCTCACCAGCCACTGCACGATGCATTTCCTGCAGAACGTGTGCCTGCAAGGGAGCCCCACGGGCTGCCTCAGGACGCCGTAGCAAACCGAACACAGGAGGTGGGCGTCCGGCGGGGCGGCAAACAGGCTGACGTCGTAACCACCGCTCTGCAACGCAGCCCCAATCAATAGTAATCGTAATGGCATTTGTTAATAAGGATGGTACTTGCTAACGCCTACTATGTGCCAAGCACTGTTCGTGGCACAGCGTGACTCAATAGAGAGCACGGGTTTGGGAGTCAGAGGTCATGGGTTCAAATTCTAGCTCCACCAAGTGTCAGCTGTGTGACCCCAAGCCACTTAACTTGTCTGTGCTTCAGTTATCTCATCTGTAAAACGGGGATTAATAATAGTAATGATAGCATTTATTAAGCGCTTACTCTGTGCAAAGCGCTGTTCTAAGCGCTGGGGGAGGTTACAAGGCGATCAGGTTGTCCCACTGGGGGCTCACAATCTTCATCCCCATTTTACAGATGAGGTAACTGAGGCCCAGAGAACTGACTGAAGTGACTTGCCCAAAGTCACACAGCTGACAAGTGGGGGAGCTGGGATTTGAACCCATGACCTGACTCCAAAACCCGGGCTCTTTCCACTGAGCCACGCTGCTTCTTAATAATAATGGTATTTGTTAAGAGCTTACTATGTGCAAAGCACTGTTCTAAGCACTGGGGAGGTTACAAGGTGATCAGGTTGTCCCACATGGGGCTCAGAGAAGTTAAGTGACTTGCCCCAAGTCACACAGCTAACAAGTGGAGGAGCTGGGATTTGAACCCATGACCTGACTTCAAAGCCCAGGCTTTCCACTGAGCCTCGCTGCTTAAGACTGAGCCCCACGTGGGACAACCTGATCATCTTGTATCCTCCCCAGTGCTTTGCACATAGTGAGCGCTTAAATGCCATCATTATTCTAAGCCCCGGGGGAGATACGAGGTCATCAGGTTTGTCCCACATGGGGCTCAGACTTCAGCCTGTGGGAGGGGAGGAGCAGAGGAAAAGGGACTGGGGCACTCAGTCCTGGAAGGCCTCCTGGAGGTGAGCTCTCAGTAGGGCTTTGAAGAGGGGAAGAGCTAGTTTGGCAGCTGTGCCTCAGTTCCCTCATCTGGAAAATGGGGCTGTAAGGCCCAAATGGGACACTACTGGGAATATCTATCCCAGTGCCAGGCACATAGTAAGCACTCAAAAGCAGCCATAAAAACGACAGGTACAGGAGGGGGGATTCACCCTGTGTAACAGTCAAAACCCTGGCAACAGCACAGGCCTTTTGAGTCACAAGGACCTGGGTTCCAATAACCGCTCTGCCACAGGACCTTGGGCAGGTCACTTCACCGCACCTCAGTTTCCTCATCTGTCAAAAGATGGTGAACCCCAAGTAGGACAGGGACTGTGCCCAACCTGATTAGCTTGTATCTACCCCAGTACTTAGAACAGTGCTTAGCACACAGTAAGTGCTTTAACAAGTCCCGAAATCATTAACCCCTCCTAGCGGGGCACTTACCATGTTCAGTCCTTCGGGGTTAGCAGCCCTACTGAGGCCCAGCCCGGCGACCCCCCAACCACACTACTCAGGACCACCTGCATCACAGCCCCATTGTTGGCCCCCTTCACGCCCCCACCCCCGGGGAAGGGGGGAGACCCCTCCCACCACACACAACACACGGAGGGCAGGCCGGCTTCAGAACCTTTATTCCAACCAGTCAATACATCAGTTACCAAGCACCTACTAAATGCTACATGGAAGCAATGACTGCCGCCTTCATTCATTCAATTGTACTTACTGTGTGCAGAGCACTGTACTAAGCGCTTGCCTTCGAGCGCTTAGCTCGAAGTTCTAAGTTACAACTTACCAGGTAGAAGGAGATCCCTTCCCCACCCAAGGATCTTACCATGTACTATTTATTGAGCACCCGCACAGCCCTGTACAGAGGGAGACCGTAAGCTCATTCTGTACAGGGGTCAGCCAATTCTGTTGTTGTACTGTACTCTTCCAAGTGCTTAGTACAGTGCTCTGCACACAGTAACCACTTGATACATATTGATTAGGAGCTTGGTATTAGACAGGATCCCTCCGCCCTAAGCTGTAAGCTCATTATGGGCACTGAACTGGTCAGCCAATTCTTTCTAATTGCCTCCCAAAAGCTTAGTACAGTGCTCAGCACAGTAAGCGCCGGATTCTCTGTGCCTCAGTTCCCTCATCTGTAAAATGGGGATGAAGATTGTGAGCCCCCCGTGGGACAACCTGATCACCTTGTAACCTCCCCAGCACTTACAACAGTGCTTTGCACATTCCTTCCTCTCCCTCTCTCCATCCCCCCATCTTACCTCCTTCCCTTCCCCACAGCACCTGTATGTTTGTACATATTTGTTACTCTATTTATTTTACTTGTACATATCTATTCTATTTATTTTATTAGTATGTTTGGTTTTGTTCTGTCTCCCCCTTCTAGACTGTGAGCCCACGGTTGGGTAGATACTGTCTATATGTTGCCAACTTGTACTTCCCAAGCGCTTAGTACAGTGCTCTGCACACAATAAGCGCTCAATAAATACGATCGATGATGATGAGGATATGTGCTTAATATCATTATTATTTTTTGTATCTGCCCCAGCACTTAGAACAGTGCTAGGCACATAGTAAGTGCTTAATACCATCATTGCTATTATTACTATAGTGCTCTGCACACAGTATAAGCGCTCAATACGATTGAAGGAATGATCCCTGGGCTCAAGGGGTCACAGTCTAGAGTCGGGGACCCTCTCCCATGCTGGCAGACAGGGATGGGGTCGCCAGGCCGTTGGTCCATCCATCCGTGGGTCGGGCCGCACCTAAGGAAGAGAGGATGCCAGGTAAGAAGAGGAGGCACATCCCCCACGTGCCCCCTCCTGCCCACCCACTCGCCCACCCGGCTCTTTGCCGGGTCTGTCGGGGCCTGGGTTTTGTCGCACACAGCCGGGCAATGGGCGACAAGCTTTAGGCCCCTGTGTCTGTGGGCGCCGTAGTCTCACTCGCGGCCACGGGGCAGGCCGCGGGCGACTTTCAGACGGCGTCGGTCGGATCTCCCCCTCCTCAGGCCGGGCCTGGGTTCGAATCCCGCCTCTGCTGCTTGTCAGGTGTGACTCTGGGCAAGTCACTTCATATTTATGGAGCGCTTACTGTGTGCAGAGCACTGTACTAAGCGCTTGGGAAGTACAAGTTGGCAACACAAAGAGATGGTCCCTACCCAACAGTGGGCTCACATCATCATCATCATCAATTGTATTTATTGAGCGCTTACTATGTGCAGAGCACTGTACTAAGCGCTTGGGAAGTACAAATTGGCAACATATAGAGACAGTCCCTACCCAACAGTGGGCTCACAGTCGAAAGTCACTTCTCTGGGCCTCAGTTCCCTCATCTGGAAAATGGGGATGAAGACTGGAAGCCCCACGTGGGACAACCTGATCACCCTGTAATATAATAGTAATAATGTTGACATTTGTTAAGCGCTTACTATGTGCAAAGCACTGTTCTAAGCGCTTGGGGGGATACAAAGTGATCAGGTTGTCCCATGTGGGGCTCACAGTCTTAATCCCCATTTTACAGATGAGGTAACTGAGGCTCAGAGAAGTTAAGTGCTCTGCACACAGTAAGCATTCAATAAATACGATTGATGATTGATGATTAGGTGACTTGCCCAAGGTCACACAGCAGACATGTGGCAGAGCTGGGATAATAAAGGTATTTGTTAAGCGCTTACTGGGTGCCAAGTACTGTTAATAATTATAATAATGGCATTTGTCAAGCGCTGGGGGGATACAAAATGATCACATTGTTCCACATGGGGCTCACAGTCTTCATCCCCATGTTACAGATGAGGGAACTGAGGCCCAGAGGCTGTTGTAAGCGCTGGGGTAGATACACCACGCTGCTTAGGAGAAGCAGTGTGGCTCAGTGGAAAGAGCCCGGGCTTTGGAGTCAGAGGTCATGGGTTCAAATCCCGACTCCACCAATTGTCAGCTGTGTGACTCTGGGTAAGTCACTTCACTGGGCCTCAGTTCCCCCATCTGTAAAATGGGGTTGAAGCCTGTGAGCCCCCCGTGGGACAACCTGATTACCTTGTATCCGCCCCCCCCGCACTTAGAACAGTGCTTTGCACATAGTAGGCGCTTAATAAATGGCATTATTATTATTATTATCATTATTCTCCGGGCCTCAGTTCCCTCATCTGTAAAATGGGGATGAAGCCTGTGAGCCCCCCGTGGGACAACCTGATTACCTTGTATCCCGCCCCGGAGCTTAGAACAGTGCTTTGCACATAGTAAGCACTTAATAAATGCCATCATTATTATTATCATTATTCTCCGGGCCTCAGTTCCCACATCTGTAAAATTGGGCTGAAGCCTGTGAGCCCCCCGTGGGACAACCCGATTACCTTGTATCCCCCAAGCGCTTAGAACAGTGCTCTTTGCACATAGTAAGCGCTTAATAAATGCCATCATCATTATTATTACACAAGGTCATCAGGCTGCCTGTCTTCATCCCCGTTTTCCAAATGAGGGAACTGAGGCCCAGAGAAGTGTAGTGACTTACCCAAAGACACACAGCAGGCAAGGCAGGGATTAGAACCCACCACCTCTGACTCCCAAGCCCGGGTTCTTGCCACTAAGCCAAGCTGCTTCTGTTTTTACTTTAGCGCTTAGAACAGTGCTTGGCACACAGTAAGCGCTTACCAATAATAACCATAATAATAATTTAACAGTAATAATAATTATTACTGTTAATAATAATAAGTATCATTACAATAATATTATAATTATAATACTATAATAACACTATTATAATAATAACTTATTACCTCAAGTCTCGCCCTCCCAACAGCTTACCACTCACCTCGCCAAGCTCCACCTAAGGACCAGAGGGCGCGCCGCCCAACCCATTTATAGGCGTCTTGCTTTCCCATGCAGGTTCCGGGGCCGCGCGGCTCTCCTTCCAGCCAATAAGAAGCCCGGCTCTGCCCATGCGCTTTACGGGACTGGGCGGCGGGAAGGAAAGGGGCGGGGTGGGAGGGGGAGTCAACCAATCAGCATCCGAAAGGCCGGGAGCTGATTTATTCAGGGTTCGGGGCGGTGCCTTCCCTCAGGCCGCAATTCCCCGGATGACGAGGCGGTCGTTTGGAGGAGAAGCGGGCCTGGCCTCCATTAGCCCATCGTAGCCTAATAATAATAATAATGTTGGCATTTATTAATCGCTTACTATGTGCAAGTCAGTGTTCTAATTGCTGGGGAGGTTACAAGGTGATCAGGTTGTCCCACAGGGGGCTAATAATAATAATAATGATAGTATTTGTTAAGCGCCTACTATAATGTTGGTATTTGTTAAGCGCTTACTATGTGCCAAGCAGTGTTCTAAGCGCTGGGGTAGATACAAGGTAATGAGGTTGGCCCACGTGGGGCTCACAGTCTTCATCCCCATTTTACAGATGAGGGAACTGAGGCCCAGAGAAGTGAAGTGGCTTGCCCGAAGTCACACAGCTGACAAGTGGTGGAGCCGGGATTTGAACCCATGGCCTCTTACTCCAAAGCCCAGGCTCTTTCCACTGAGCCACGCTGCTTCCCCATGCTTGCCTACTACGTGCAAAGCACTGTTCTAAGCGCTGGGGAGGTTACAAGGTGATCAGGTTGTCCCATGGGGGGCTCATAATAATAATAATAATGACAGTATTTGTTAAGCGCTTACTATGTGTCGAGCACTAGTTCTAAGCGCTGGGGGAGATACAGGGTAATCAGGTTGTCCCATGTGGGGCTCAGTCTTCATCCCCATTTTACAAATGAGGGAACTGAGGCCCAGAGAAGTGACTTGCCCAAAGTCACGCAGCAGAGTCAGGATTAGAACCCACGACCTCTGACTCCTAAGCCCCAGCTCTTTCCACTAAGCCACGCTGCTTCTAAAACAAAGTGCCGATCAGGATAAGAACCCATGACCTTCTGACTCCCAGCCTCATGCTCCCTGTCCCACATGGGTCCCTGTCTTCATCCCCATTTTATAGATGAGGGAACTGAGGCCCAGAGAAGTGTAGTGACTTGCCCAAGGTCCCCACAGCAGAGGCGTGGTTGATCTGGGATTAGAACCCACTTCTGATTGCCAAACCCGTGCTCTTGCCACTACCTTATACCACTAATCACTAGGCCAGATCGTATCTTCTATTGTGCTCTCCCAAACGTTCAGCACAGAGCAGGCCCTCAAAAAATACCCCCGACTGATATCTGTGCAAAGTTTGTACCTGGCCGGCTCTCCTAGAAGACTTCCAGCTCCTTCAGAGCAGGTGTCATGTCTGTTCCTTGGGCCTAGTCCAGTGTGGCACCCTCCGACCGGCCCCCACGACTTCTGACCGCCTGACTCGCCCACCTCGTGATTACCGTCCGGCGATATCCTTGCGCTAAGCACAGTGCTGCCCCCACAGTGGGCGCTCAATAAATACCCCGAGCGGATGAAATGAAGAATCTTTATTCCACAGCTCTCATCCCGGGGGGCGGGGGCACACACCCTTCCCGGTCCCCGAATCCTGTGGACAGACGGGCGGACGGACGGACAGACGGGGAGATGGGAGGGGCTTAGGCGGCGGCCTCCTTGGCGGCTTTCCTCTCCGCGATCATCCGCTCCTTCTGCTTCGCCAGACACTTGCGGGCGGAAGAGTAGCCGCCCAGGTCCTGATCTGGGGGGGATGCGAGGGCCCGACCCGACCACTCGGTCAGCCCCAGGCCGGGGTGGGGGGACTCTCTCCCGACCCTCCCACCCTAGGGGGTCACTCTGCTGCCCAGGCTGCACCCCATCTCCTCTGGTGCCAGGGCGAGGGGCACCGCTCCTGCCGGGAAGAGGACACCCGGAGTGGGGTGGGCGTGAGGATGACCACTCCACCGACGCCCCTTCCAGCTCTGATGACTTTGGGCACCGGATCAGAATCAAGATCGGGGGGGGGGGATGAAACGAGAACCCCCTCCCTGCACCGTCCCAACGAGCGGGGAAAAACCCCACCAGGGCAACCCAGCGCCCGCTCTCGAACCCTCCCCCCGGCGATGGGCCGGGATCCCCTCGCCCCCGGCCCAACTCACATCGGTCCTGGTAGGCCTTGGCCACCTCTTCAAACTGCCGCACCTCGCGGGCACAGTTCTGGATGTAGCTGTCTCCTTCCCGCTGCTGGCAGGCCTTCATCCTCTCCTGCACGATGTTGACGATCTCCTGGTCCACTTTGCTGCGGAAGAGGGGGCACAGCGCGGGCCCGGGACGGTCGGACTCCGGGGCGGCCCTCGCTCGCCCAGACACGACGGGGGGCGGAGGGGGGGAAACGGGAACGGAGAGGGACCCCGCGGCAGATACCTACAAATCCCTCTTCCACTGCATCTCGGCTTCATAGATGCACAGCACGTCCCCTTGGGTGCACTCCGTGATGTCCGGCACGCGGCGGAACTGCCGGTGGTAGTAGTAGATCTTGTTTTTGGCGTGTTGGCGCTCGATGAAGTCTGCCGAGGGAACACCGGGGGGGCTCTGGCCACAGGCTCGGTGACTCCCGCCGCCCCAGAAGTCCCTCACATTGCTCCATCACGGGATCTAGTCAGTACTTTCTGTGTGCCAAGCGCTGTGCTGAGCACCGGGGAGAGATGCGAGGGAATCAGATCGGACGCAGTCTCTGACCCAAGCGGGGCTCAAGGCGGGAGGGAGGGCAAAGTTTCAACCAGTCAGTCAGTGGTACTTCCCAAGCGCTTAGTCCAGTGCTCTGCACACAGTAAGCGCTCAATAAATACGATTGAATGAATGGTATTTATTGAGCTTTTCCTCTGTGCAGGGCACTTTACTCAGCGCTTGGGAGGGGACAGTCAAGGAACTGGACAATCTAGCAAGGTGTTAGGCATTGAAAGAAATTATAGCAACTGAGTATAAAGGTACAGACACAAGTGCACCGTACAAATATGTTGCCGATTTGTACTTCCCAAGCGCTCTGCACGCAGTAAGCGCTCAATAAATACGATTGAATGAGTGACAGGCAGAAGTAGTGTGGCCCAGTGGATAAAGCATAGATCTGGGAATCAGAAGGACCTGGGTTCTAATCCTGGTCCCACCACGTGCCGGTGGCGTGACCTGGGGCGAGTCGCTTCACCTCTTTGTTGCCTCAGTTACCTCATCTGTAAAATGGGGATGAAGACTGTGAGCCCACGTGGGACAGGGACCGTGTCCAGTCTGATTAGCTTGTATGTACCCCAGTGCTTAGAACGGTGCCCGGCACATTGTAAGCACTTACCAAATACCATTAAAAAAAACAAAAACAGGTGACTGAGAGGATGAAGGATTCATTCAATCGTATTTATTGAGCGCTTACTGTGCGCAGAGCACTGTACTCGGCGATAAAGGACGGAGAAGGATGGAGAGGAATGGAGGTGAGGGGGCGGGGGCTGCAAGACATCAGATGGTGGGGACATGTAGGTTGTTTTTTTATGGCATTTTAATAAGAGCTTACAATGGGCCAGGCACTGTACTAAGCGTTTTGTTAGATGCATGCTAATCATGCTACACAGTCCATGTTGGGGCCGGGGGCGGGGGGGGGGGGGGGGGGGGGGAGGGGGAGGTCCCAATCTTATCCCCCATTTTACAAACGAGGTAACTGAGGCCCATAGAATTGACTCCCCCAAGGTCACACAGTAGCAGATGAGTGGCAGAGAGGGATTAGAACCCAGATCCTCTGACTCCCAATCTACCCCACAGTTTTTCTCGTTGTTGGGGGGCAGAAGGGAGAGGGGTGTCCGATCAGGGTGCGAGGCGGAAGGTTGTGGGGTGTCCCGGCTGAGGGGAGAGGGGTCCTGGATGGTACCTCATAGTTATATTGTTTATACGTCTGTTTACTTGTATTGATTTCTGTCTCCCCACCTCTAGACTGTAAGCTCGTTGTGGGCAGGAATTGTCACTCTTTATTGCTGTAATAATAATAATGATTGCATTTATTAAGCACTTAATTATGAATGACTTAATTACTCAATTATTAAGCACTTACTATGTGCAAAGCACTGTTCTAAGCACTGTAATAGTAATTATAACAATACTGATGGTATTTGCCAGGCGCTTACTAAGTACCAAGCCCTGTTCTAAGCGTTGGGGAAGATACAAGGCCACAAGACGCAAGATACAAGGTTGGAAACAGCAAGAAGCGGCGTTGCCTAGTGGGTAGAGCCCAGGCCTGGGGGTCAGAGGGTCACGGGTTCTAATCCCAGCTCTGCCACCTGTCTGCTGTGTGACCTTGAGCAAGTCCCTTCACTTTCCCCGTGCCTCAGTGACCTCATCTGGAAAATGGGGAATAAGACTGTGGGCCCTAGGAGGGACAGGGACTGTGTCCAACCTGATTTGCGCTTAGTACAGTGCCCAGTATGGCCGGTTAGCTCAGTTGGTTAGAACGTGGAGCTAATAACGCCAAGATCGTGGGTTCGATCCCCATAAGGGCCACTAAAAGTTCTTAAGCGCTTAGTACACTGCTCTGCACACAGTAAGTGCTCAATAAATACGAATGAATAACAAATAGTCAGTGTTTAACCAATACCCTATATATGTGTGTGTCTATATATATATGTATATAAAAATATATTCAGGCCGTGCTACTTCTCATGCCGTATTGTCCTTTCCCAAACGCTTAGTCCAGTGCTCTGCACACAGTGAGCACTCAATAAATACGAATGAATGACACATAGTAAGCGCTTAACAAATACTATATATATATGCTTAACAAATACCACATATGTATACATATATATTTTTAGGCCATGCTGCTTCTCAAGCCCTTTCCCAAGTGCTTAGTCCAGTGCTCTGCACACTGGAAGTGCTCAATAAATACGAATGAATGACACATAGTAAGCGCTTAACAAATACTAGATATATATATATATATTATACGCTTAACAAATACCACATATGTATACATATATATTTTTAGGCCATGCTGCTTCTCAAGCCCTTTCCCAAGCGCTTAGTCCAGTGCTCTGCACACTGGAAGTGCTCAATAAATACGAATGAATGACACATAGTAAGCGCTTAACAAATACTAGATATATATATATATATTATACGCTTAACAAATACCACATATGTATACATATATATTTTTAGGCCATGCTGCTTCTCAAGCCCTTTCCCAAGCGCTTAGTCCAGTGCTCTGCACCCTGGACGCGCTCAATAAATACGAATGAATGACACATAGTAAGCGCTTAACAAATACTATATACATATATATACGCTTAACAAATACCACATATGCATACATACATATTTTTAGGCCATACTGCTTCTCAAGCCCTTTCCCAAGCGCTTAGTCCAGTGCTCTGCACACTGTAAGCACTCAATAAATACGAATGAATGACACATAGTAAGCGCTTAACAAATACTATATATATATACGCTTAACAAATACCACATTTGTATACATATATATTTTTAGGCCATGCTGCTTCTCAAGCCCTTTCCCAAGCGCTTAGTCCAGTGCTCTGCACACTGTAAGTGCTCAATAAATACGAATGAATGACACATAGTAAGCGATTAACAAATACTATATATATATATACGCTTAACAAATACCACATTTGTATACATATATATTTTTAGGCCATGCTGCTTCTCAAGCCCTTTCTCAAGCGCTAAGTCCAGTGCTCTGCACACTGCGCTTAGTCCAGTGCTCTGCACACTGTAAGCGCTCAATAGGAATGAATGACACATAGTAAGCGATTAACAAATACTATCTATCTATCTATCTATATATATATATATACGCTTAACAAATACCACATTTGTATACATATATATTTTTAGGCCATGCTGCTTCTCAAGCCCTTTCCCTAGCGCTTAGTCCAGTGCTCTGCACACTGCACTTAGTCCAGTGCTCTGCACACTGTAAGCGCTCAATACGAATGAATGACACATAGTAAGCGCTTAACAAATACTATATATATATATATATATATACACGCTTAACAAATACCACATTTGTATACATATATATTTTTAGGCCATGCTGCTTCTCAAGCCCTTTCCCAAGCGCTTAGTCCAGTGCTCTGCACACAGTAAGCGCCCTATATATACGAATGAACGACCCAATTAACAAGGGCCTATATAGATTAACAACCTATATAGCTATAGATTTAGGCCCTGCCGCTTCTCCTGCTGGCGCTCCATCAGTAGGGCGGCCTGGCCTGCTACCTCATCATCATCATCAATCGTATTTATTGAGCGCTTACTGTATGCAGAGCACTGTACTAAGCGCTTGGGAAGTACAAACTGGCAACATCTAGAGACAGTCCCTACCCAACAGTGGGCTCACAGTCTAGAAGGGGGAGACAGAGAGCAAAACCAAACATACTAACAAAATAAAATAAATAGAATAGATAGGTACAAGTAAAATAAATAGAGTAATAAATATGCACCAACATGTATACAGGTATACAGATATATACAGGTGATACCTCTGAGGTAAGTGACGGGCCTGTCCACGACGAGGTTGTAGACTTGCAGGATGAAGTGGACGGGGTTGGGCACGGCCGTGGGGGCCTCGATGACCGGGGTTCGGCGCGGCGGCTCGGGGTACACATCCTTGTCCCAATTCCCGGCCATCGTCCCGGCAACCTTCACGGCCCCCTCCCGGCAACCTTCACGGCCCGGCCCGAACCAAACCGCCGCCGCCGCCGCGCAGCCGCACAAGGGCACCCAGTTGGGGGGGGGGGGGGGGGGGGGCCTGAGGCGCATGCGCGCCCAGCCCGCCCGCCCGCAAAGCGCGCCGGGATTCGTAGTCGCCTTCGTGCGCGAGGCCCGCCGGGATTCGTAGTCGCTCCCGGCCGCGAAGTCTCGCGAGAGGTGGGAAGTATAAAGGCGTTCCGCTCAGCGCCAGCGGCCTTCTACCCTGAGAGGACACGTGAGTGGGGCCCACGATGGCGGCGGGGCTGGGCTGGCGGCGGGCGGGATCCGCAGCGGGCATCCGCGGACATCGGCGCCATCGCGGGCCCGGGAGCCTCGCGGTGGCCGGGATGTGGACCGGGGCCGTCCCCCGGCTCCATCCGCCCGGATATGGCGGGGCGGCGGCGGCCCGGGGCGACCCGTAGATGCATTTACTTCCCCCCCCTTTGCAGACTGTGAGCCCACTGTTGGGTAGGGACCATGATGCCAACTTGTACTTCCCAAGCGCTTAGTCCAGTGCTCTGCACACAGTAAGCGCCCAATAAACACGATTGAATGAATGAATTTGCCTCCCAAGCGCTGAATCCAGTGCTCTGCACACAGTAAGCGCCCAATAAACACGATTGGATGAATGAATTTGCCTCCCAAGCGCTGAATCCAGTGCCCTGCACACAGTAAGCGCTCAATGAACACGAATGAGTGAATGAATTTGCCTCCCAAGCGCTGAATCCAGTGCTCTGCACATAGCGCTCAATAAACACGATTGAATGAGTGAATTTGCCTCCCAAGCGCTTAGTCCAGTGCTCTGCACACAGTAATGGCTCAATAAATACGATTGAATGACTGAATTTGCTTCTCAAACGCCTAGTGCAGTGCTCTGCACACCGTAAGCGCTCAATAAATACGATCGAATGAATGAATTTGCTTCCCAAGCGCTTAGTCCAGTGCTCTGCACACAGTAAGCGCTCAATAAATACGATCGAATGAATGAATTCGCTTCCCAAGCGCTGAATCAATCAATCGTATCTATTGAGCGCTTACTGTGTGCAGAGCACTGGACTAAGCGCTTGGGAAGTACAAGTCGGCATCACATAGGGACAGTCCCTACCCAACAGCGGGCTCACAGTCTAGAAGGGGGAGACAAAGAACAAAAGCAAAAGTACTAACAAAATAAAATAAATAGAATAGACATGTACAAGTAAGATAAATAAATAGAGTAATAAATATGTACAAACATATATACATATATACAGGTGCTGTGGGGTAGGGAAGGAGGAAAGATGGGGGAGATGGAGGGGGGACGAGGGGAAGAAGAAGGAAGGGGCTCAGTCTGGAAAGGCCTCCTGGAGGAGGTGAGCTCTCAGTAGGGCCTCAGTAAATACGATCGAATGAATGAATTTGCTTCCCAAGCGCTTAGTCCAGTGCTCCGCACACAGCAAGCGCTCAATAAATACGATAGAATGAGTGACTTATTTCCCAAGCGCTTAGTCTAGTGCTCTGCACACCGCAAGCGCTCAATAAATACGATTGAGTGAATGAATTAGCGTGGCTCAATGGAAAGAACCCGGACTTGGGAGTCAGAGGTCGTGGGTTCTAATCCTGACACTGCGCCATTTGTCTGCTGTGTGATCTTGGGCAAGTCGCTTCACTGAGCCTCAGCGACCTCATCTGGAAAATAGGGATGAATGTGAGCCCCACGGGGGACAACCTGATCTCCTTGTACCCCCCCCCCCCCCCCCCCCCCAGCGCTTAGAACAGTGCTTGGCACATAGTAAGCGCGTATCAAATACCATCCTTATTATACTTTGGGCCTCAGTGACCTCATCTGGAAAAGGGGGGTGAAGACTGAGCCCCATGGGGGACAACCTGATCGCCTTGTATCCCCCCCTGACTCTTAGAATAGGGCTTGGCACATAGTAAATGCATAACAAATAACATTATTATTATTATTATTATTCTCTGGGTTTTAGTGACCTTATCTGGAAAATGGGGATGAAAACTGAGTCCCACCTGATCACCTTGTAACCCCCTCCGGTGCTTAGAACAGTGCTTGGCACATAGTAAGCGCGTATCAAATACCATCCTTGTTATTATTCTCTGGGCCTCAGTGACCTCATCTGGAAAATGGGGATGAACACGAGCCCCACAGCAGACAACCTGATCACCTTGTACCCCCCACCCCGACGCTTAGAATAGGGCTTGGCGCATAGTAAGTGCGTAACAAATGCCACTATTATTATTATCTGGGCCTCAGTGACCTCATCTGGAAGATGGCGATGAAAACAGCCTCACGGGGAACAACCTGATCATCTTGTAACCCGCCCACCCAGCGCTTAGAACAGTGCTTGGCACATAGTAAGCACGTAGCGAATGCCATCCTTATTATTGTTATTCTCTGGGCCTCAGTGACCTCATCTGAAAAAGAAGGGATGAAGACTCCCAAGGGGACAACCTGATCACCTTGTATACCCCCCGGCGCTTAGAACAGGTGCTTTGCGCATAGTAAGCGCGTAACAAATGCCATCATCATTATTATTCTCTGGACATCAGTGACCTTATCTGGAAAATGGGGATGAAGACTGGGAGCCCCACGGGGGACAACCTGATCACCGTGTATTCCCTCCCAGCGCTTAGAACAGTGCCTGGCGCCTAGTAAGCGCTCACCAAGTGCTATCGTGATTATTGTGTGACCCTCTGAATCCGCTGACAACTGTTTTTCTGTCTCGCAGCAAATGGCGGACGACGCCGGTGCAGCGGGAGGGCCCGGTGGGGCCGGGGGCCCGGGAGCCGCAGCCCGTGGGGGCTTCCGCGGGGGCTTCGGCACCGGCTTGCGAGGCCGGGGGCGAGGCCGGGGCCGGGGCCGGGGAAGAGGCCGCGGAGCCCGGGGTGGTAAGGCCGAAGACAAGGAGGTAGGCACTTGTATACATTTGCTATTTATTTTGTTAGACGTGCATATAGCCTTAATTCTATTGTTCAGACGGTTTTGACACCTGTCTACATGTTTTGTTGTCTCTCTCCCCCTTCTAGATTGTGAGCCCGTTGTTGGGTAGGGATCATCCCTATCTGTTGCCAACCTGTACTTCCCAAGTGCCTAGTACAGTGCTCTGCACACAGTAAGCGCTCAATCAAGACGAATGAATGGGCACCGGGGGCGGGCGGGCCTCTCTCTGCTCTGCCCGGCCGGGCCTGACCCCAGTGGCCCTGCCGTCGTTACCTGAGAGAGACAAGAAGTGGGCACGAGGGGCGAAGTGGCGTGGACCTCAAAGTGCTCCACCTCATCCACCCTCGGGTCGACACTGGTCCCCTCCGGGGTCGCTCCCGGCCGTCTGGGGGGCCTTGGGTGCCCTGCTAATGAGAAGCAGCGTGGCTCAGTGGAAAGAGCCCGGGTTTGGGGGTCGGGTTGTGGGTTCTAATCCCGGCTCCGCCACTTGTCAGCTGGGTGGCTTTGAGCAAGTCACTTCTCGGGCCCTCATCTGGAAAAGGAGGTCTTTGAGCCCCATATGGGACAACCTGATTACCCTGACTCCCTCCGACCCAGCGCTTAGAACAGTGCTTGACGTATAGTAAGAGCTTAACAAATGCCGTCGTTATTATCATTGCTAATCCCTGTGCGGGTTTCCCGGGGGGTCCCCAGTGGGTACCCGTGACCAAACTCGGCCGACTGGTCAAGGACATGAAGATCAAATCGCTGGAGGAAATCTACCTGTTCTCGCTTCCCATCAAGGTAAGGGTCGGGGGCTGAGCCCCTCCCCAAGTCATCGTCCAAGCCAGGCTGGGGGGGTCGGAGTCTGGGCGGCTTGGGGTCCGACACCCCCTTCCCATTTGCCTCTTCCCGCAGGAGTCGGAGATCATTGACTTCTTCCTGGGGCCGTCTCTGAAGGACGAGGTTCTGAAGATCATGCCAGTCCAGAAGCAGACCCGGGCCGGTCAGCGGACCAGGTTCAAGGTAAATCGACTTCTTCTGGGTTTGGTCGATATCTATTGAGGTCCTTATCGTGTGCGGGGTACCGTGCTAAGCGCTTAAGAGAAGACGATACGACAGGAACGGCGGGCACATTCCCTGCCCGTGAGGAACCTACTCTGGAAGAGGACTTTACAATGTATTCTCCCCGTTTCTTTGTAGTTGTAGACACACTTCCCCTTCAGACTAGACTATCTGGCCTGGAAGGCCCTCCCTTTCTGTACAGTAGACCACCACTTGCCCCACTTTTGGAGGTGTGATTTCAATCAGACCTTTAGAGGTCTTCCCTGGATAATCCCTCATTTTCCAATCACCTCTGCTCTTGAGTCGCTTGATAGTCACCCTGTCCCACAGTGCTTGGGAACAGGGAAATTTTATCTCTACTAATGTCTACTCTCCGCTAGCTTCTAAACGCCTTGTGGGCAGAGAAGACGTCTGTTATACTGTAGTGTACCTCTCCCAAGCACTTGATATAGTGCTCTGTACTCAGTAAATGGCATTGATTTGGTTCTCAATCCTTCAGTTTGCTCCACAATGGGACCTCCTGGGGGTCCTGTGGTCTCCTAACTGTAGCAGCTCGGAGCCTTCCTACCTGTAAAATAGGGTTGGACACAGAAAGCTCCCAGTAAATACAATTGATGTGCTGAAGCGGGGCTAAGATATTCAGATGGAGTTCGTCCTGTCCAACATTTGGTTGAAAAGGGAAGGGTGGGAGCGTTAGCATCTTTTCCCCATTTTCCAGAGAAGGAAACAGACTTGAGCTGGGGCACAGAGGTCAGGGATCTTTCCAGTGAACGGTGGCGCTTCCTTTACAGGCTTTCGTTGCCATTGGAGATTACAACGGTCACGTGGGCCTGGGCGTCAAGTGCTCCAAGGAAGTGGCCACCGCCATCCGCGGAGCCATCATCCTGGCGAAGCTGTCCATCGTCCCCGTGCGGCGGGGCTACTGGGGTAACAAGATCGGCAAGCCCCACACGGTGCCGTGCAAGGTACAAGGCGGGCCGGGCGGCCGGGGACGGGCAGGGGGAGGACGGGCGGTGGGTCCCGGCGGGCCCGATGGACCGGATGACTCCCTCCCCCAGGTGACAGGGCGCTGCGGGTCAGTGCTGGTGCGCCTGATCCCCGCCCCCCGTGGCACCGGCATCGTCTCCGCCCCCGTGCCCAAGAAGCTGCTGATGATGGCGGGCATCGACGACTGCTACACCTCGGCCAGGGGCTGCACTGCCACCTTGGGCAACTTCGGTAGGTGGTGTCTCGTGGAGGGGGCAAGGGATTCTGGGAAACTCTCACCCCTGCTCGGTCCCTTGGCTTTGGGAAGGCCGAAGTGACTGGTAGTGATGAGTTTCTGGTGCAGAGCAGGCTGACCCTAAGTGGTCCCTGTTCCTTCAGTGGCTTGGGATGGGAGGGTAAAGATTGAGGGGCGCCCTGACCTCTCACTTCCTCCTCAGCCAAGGCCACGTTTGACGCCATCTCCAAGACCTACAGCTATTTGACTCCTGACCTCTGGAAGGAGACCGTGTTCACCAAGTCTCCTTATCAGGTAAGGGCAAAGTAGCGGGTTCATTTTGACATCCACCTGCCAGCGTCCCAGGCGCCGGTGGCAGGGGGAGCTTGGGTCGGGCCTGGGGACCCCCCGGGTTCTCCATCCCCAGTGGGTCACGCTCACGTGTCCGTCCACAGGAGTTCACGGATCACCTGGCCAAGACCCACACCAGGGTGTCGGTGCAGAGGACCCAGGCAGCGGCCGTGGCCGCCACCACCTGAATGCCGTGACGGCTAATAAAGATCTGAGAGAGCCTGTTCCCCGCGTGTGGCACTGGTTGATTTGGGGGGCTGTCCTTCCCACAGACCCTTCTAATCCTGGGGAATTTTTCACCAGGTCCTGCTGATGCACGGGAGAAACTCTCGCAGGTTACGATCCGGTCCCTGTGAGCTGAGCTCTACTTTTTTATAAAGTGTTTGCTTTGTGCCAGGGTAGTTAGGGGACACAGTCCCTGTCCTATGCGGGGGGGGCCTCACAGTCTTAATCCCCATTCGTAGCTGGGGTAACGCGCCCAGAGAAGTGAAGCGACTTGCCCACGGTCACACAGCGGACGAGGGTCGGAGTTGGGATTAAAACCCAGGTCCCAGGCTCTATCCACGGGGCCACACCTCTTCTCTACACTTTCCCCCTAAGTAGGGGAGGGGAGCCCAGGGTAGCACAATCCAGGTCGCAATGGCATTGAAGTAGGAGCCTTGTTAGCCGGGAGAGAGGTAAGCTTGGACCGGTGCTGGGCAGTGCCCCTCCAGCCTAGACAAGGCATCCACCACTTTGCTGGCAATAATTATGGTTTTAAGCACTTGTGTTCACGGTGCTGGGATGATTACAAGCAAATAAAGTTGGATGTAGACCTTGTTCCTCACAGGGCTCTGCCTTAATCCCCATTTTACAGATAGAGGAGGGATCTGAGGTGCAGTGAAGCGATTTGCCTAGCCAATAAGCCACAATAATGTTAATAATGGCATTTATTAGGTGCTTACCATGTGCAAAGCACTGTTCTAAGGGCTGGGGACGTTACAAGGTGATCAGGTTGTCCCAAGGTGGGGGCTCACAATCTTCATCCTCATTTTACAGATGAGGGAACTGAGGCCCAGGGAAGTGAAGTGAGTTGCCCAAAGTCATACAGCTGACAGTTGGCAGAGCTGGAATTTGAACCCGTGACCTGACTCCAAAGCCGGGGCTCTTTCCACTGAGCCACGTATGGTATTCAGTGCTTATGTGTCCAACACTTGTAAGTGCTGGGGTAGATTCATTCATTCAGTCGTATTTATTGAGCACTCACTGTCTGCAGAGCACGTACTAAGCGCTTGGGAATTACAAATCGGCAACACAGACAATCTCTACCCAACAACGGGCTCAGTCTACAAGGGGGAGACAGGCAACAAAATAATAATAATACTGGCATTTATTAAGCGCTTACTATGTGCAAATAGTAAGCCTTCCCAGACTGAGCCCCTTCCTTCCTCTCCCCCTTGTCCCCCTCTCCATCCCCCCATCTTACCTCCTTCCCTTCCCCACAGCACCTGTATAGATGGATATATGGTTGTACATATTTATTACTCTATTTTACTTGTACAGATCTATCCTATTTATTTTATTTTGTTAGTATGTTTGGTTTTGTTCTCTGTCTCCCCCTTTTAGACTGTGAGCCCACTGTTGGGTAGGGACTGTCTCTATGTGTTGCCAATTTGTACTTCCCAAGCGCTTAGTACAGTGCTCTGCACATAGTAAGCGCTCAATAAATACGATTGATGATGATGATGCAAAACACTGTTCTAAGCTCCAGACTGACAAAACTAAACAAGTTACAAGTTAACCTAGATAGGAGTTAACCAGGTCCCAGTGAAAGAGTTTAATGGGTAGGATTTGGATCTGGGTTCTAATCCCAGCTCTGCCCCATGTCGGCTGTGTGACCTTGGGTGAGTCACTTCACTTCTCAGTTCCCTCATCCGTAAAATGGGGATTAAGAGTGTGAGCCCTACGTGGGATAGGAGCTGTGTCCAACCTAGTGAACTCATATCTACCCCTCCCCTGAGAACGGTTCTCTAAGCGCTTCACAAATACGGTAATAAGCAGGATGGAGGACTGGTCTCACGTTGCTGCGGGCCGTGGGCTGGCAGAGACCAATCCCCCCACCCCCGGGACCTTGCTTGGGCCGGGATTCCCTCCCCGTGGAAACGGAATACGGGTCCGAACGGAGCCAGGAGCTAAATCGGGGCCTTGGACCTGGGCCTCGGAGCGGAGCGGCC